>NC_133026.1:36646875-36971250 GCF_048771995.1 Taeniopygia guttata
ACATTCTCATTCATATTTTAGCTTCTGCAAAAATTTAAAATTGCTTTAAAAATTTATCTTTCTGAAGAAAAAAAAAAGGATGACTATACAAATGTCACAGTTCAGAGGAGACAGTGCCAGAGCCACATTTCAGTGTTTTTTTAATTATTTTTTTTTTAAAGTTCTATTTTCATTATGAGTTTCTATGTATTGTTTTAACATTTCTCTTTAAATTGTAAAATCAGCCACATTTGTGTATCCAGTAGTGTACAAAATAGATCGCTAAAAAATAGGGTTTTTTTTTGCAGATAGAAATCTCTGATCTCAGCAAAATGTGGGACTAACAGAAAATATGTCAGGAACTTTAGGAAATAGGAAACTATGGCTGGCAAGATAAATAAAATGTTTATGCTAACTTCATATGCATTGCCAAAGATATAAAGCAGAAGCTGTCATTGAACTATCCTAGTTCTTAGAAACCCAGGATTAAGAGGAAGAAGAGAAGAATGTTGGTTGAAAACAAGTGCACTGCTCCATGGTTGCTGATGTATCTGGCTCACAACTGAGCTAACAATGTTCTTTGTTGTCATTTCTCTTTCCTCAGTCATGTAGCAAGGCAGGACAGACAAACAACAGTTTCTCTCTAAATAAATCTACAGCCATAAGTATTCTGTCTTGTTTTGTAGTCTTTCCTACCTGTTGTTTTATCTGATTTTTTTTTTCTTTAAAATAAAGAAACCAGATTTTTTATTTCATTTAAGCGCCCTCAAAATTACTTGTTAATTGTGTTCTTTCCTTCCATGCATTCCTATTGACCTGGCTGACTGAATTGCCAATTGTCCTTTTACCAAAAGCAGACAAACAGATTGAAGCATGGACTGTGATAAAGGAGGTAGAAAAAATGCAATCATTTGGTTCAGATTCTTGTCAACACTCTTAGAACCAACAAGTTTATTACATTTTCTTAGTCTTCTTCAATGACTGTGGCTATTTCCCCTAATTTCTCTGTTACCGTGAGAGTAATTCTTTTATAGCTCAAGGATACTGTGAAGATACATGCACTGGAAATTGTGAAATATCCTGATACTATCTCCTATAAGAGAAGTTGAATTAATTTCTGAGAAAGATAAAAATTTGAAATTACTCATAAATTAGGTTACTTTTAGAGGGCGCACTTTTGTAGCTTTACTGCTTTTGTAGTGCAGATGAAATATACTTGTAGGACTTCAGCTGTGAAGATTTTTACAGCCTTTCTTAGGTCTTAGGTCTTATCTCTTTCCTCATTCACTCTGTTGGTTGCTGCAGATTGCATTCTTAGGCCCACACATCTACTCGGCTAAAGGTTATGTAACATGGAACTTATCGGTCTTTATTGATAAGACCGGTCCCCAGGGATCTCTGACTCAGAAGTCCAGGGTATATGAATGCCGGGAGAAAGACCTTCCCTTGGTCAAGGACAATTTGGTCCGAGAACACCAGAATGAGCTTGATATCTACAACTCCATGGGCCCTGGTGATATGCACCCACCACTGTAGAGAGGATTGGTGGACCTCATAGTCAGGTCACTCATAGTCATCTTTGAAAGGCCATGACCATCAGGAGGGGTGCCTGAAGGTTGGAAGAAAGCAAATTTCACCCTGGTCTTCAAAAAGATCAAGGAGGAGGACCCAGGGGCCATTCAGCCTCACCTCAATCCCTAGAAAGGTGAGGGAGAACTGGAGGCCATCTCTATCCACATGGATGACAAGAAGATGATCAGGAGTAGTCAATGTGGATTCACTGAAGGTAAATTATGCCTGACCAACCTGACTGCCTTCTGTAGCGAAACAAATAACTGGGTGGATGAGGGGAGAGCAGTGAGTATTGCCTACCTTGACTTCAGCAGGGCTTTCGACACTGTCTCTCACAATATCCTCATGGGCAAACTCAGGAAGTGTGGACTGCATGAATCAACAGTGGGGTGGATTTGGAACTGGCTGAACCAGAGGGTTGTAATCAGTGGCACAGAGTTCAGCTGGAGGCCTGCCACTATTGGTGCTCACCAGAATTCTGTTCTGGGCCCAGTATTGTTTAACTTGTTCATCGATGGCTTGGACAATGGAGCACAGGTCTCCTCTGCAAGACCACTGATGGTACAAAAGTGGGAGAAGTGGCTGATATCTCAGAGAGTTGTGTGGCCCATAGGAGGGACCTCAACATGTTGGAGAGACGGGCAGAGGAGGACCTTCTGAAATTCAAAAACAGCCAATGAAGGTTCTTCACCTGGTGAAGAATAACCTCAGGTATCAGTACAGTCTGGAGCCAACCTGCTGGAAAGGACCTTGGGATGCTGGAGGATAACAAACTGTCCATGAGCTAGCAGTGTGCCCTGGGCTGCATTAAGAACAGCATTGTCATCAAGTTAAGGGAAGTGATCCTTCCTCTCTACTCAATTATGTGTGACCTCCTAGTGAGGCCATATCTGGAGTGCCGTGTCCAGTTTGGGGCTACTCAGAGACACATGGAGCTCCTGGGGCAAGGGGCTGTGATATGTACAGGATTGGAGCCCCTCTCTTGGGAAAGTCTGAGCTGGGCCTGCTCAGCCTGGAGAAGACTGAGAGTGGACTTTGTCAACGCATATAAGTATCTAAAAGTTGCCAAGTGAGTGGAGCCAGATTATTCTTGGTGATGCCAGACACTGGGACAAGAGTCAGTGGGCAGAAGCTCATGCACAGGAGGTTCCACCTGAACATGAGGAAAAACAATTTTCCTGTGCCAGAGATCATGGAGTCTCCCTCACTGCAGATTTCCAGGAACCTTGTGGATGTGATCCTGTGCCATGTGCTGTCAGATGTCTTCTCGATCAGGAAGGTTGGACCAGATGACCTACTGTGCTGCCTTCCAACTTTATATATTCTGTGAATTTCCTTTATTTTTAAAATGAGGTTTTCTTTTTTACTTTACTTTTAAATTATTTTTATTGTATTGAGTTTTGTTTCAATTTTTGCTTTAATGAGGTTTGATTTTTTTATTTATTTAGTTTATTTATTTTTATTTCTTTTTTTCTTTAGTTTTATCATGGTGTTTTAATGCTAGGGCTTCTTCTTTGGAGTTCTTTGTTTACTTTTTTCCTTTAAGGGTTTATTTTGGGGCTTTACATTGAGGTTTGAGGTTAATTCTTTTTTTCCTTTGGTTTATGTTTGGTGGAGGGCTTATGTTATTTTATTTCTATTCAATTATATTAGAGGGCTTTTTTGTTGATTTTATTTGGTTACTTTGGTGTTTTATTTATGTTAGGCTCTTTAAAGTTTCTTTTTATTTACTTTTTATTTTCTGAGCGGTTTAATAGAGTTTTCTGTTGAGATTTTACTTTTTGTTTCTTTTGTTTTCTTTTACGTGTTTGGGTTTTTAATTTTTATTTAACTTTCAATTTGGATTTCTTTTTGTATTGTTGTATGTTGGGGCTTTGAAGGTCTTTCCTATTTTTTGTTTATATTTGTTCACCATTTTTTTTCCTTGGTTTTGTTTTGGTATCTTTATTTTTGTTTTATGTTTTTTATTTTTGCTTAACATCGGGATAAATTTTGGGGTTTTTTTGTTGAAATTGTATGTTGATGTTCTATGTTGGAGTTCTACTTTCTGCTTGTTTTGTTTAATTTACTGGTTTTTTTACCCTGATTTTATCTAGTTTGCTCTTTTTACTTTTGGGTAAAAAGTTGTAGTGCCCACAGCAATTACTGATTCTACTGTCATCACAGTTTTAAATTAGCTTCTAGCTAGTCTTCACCTTCCAATAGCAATTACATGGAAAAAGTCAGACTTGCATATCTGCAGGTATAACTCTTTTAGGATTGCCTTCTCTTCATATATGAGAAGATCTTTCTGTCTGAAGGGTTGCCAGAAACATTTCTGGAAAATGTGGAGAGTTCATGAAAATAAGAATGTCAATAAAAATTGGTACTGCAGAAGTAACAAGGCTATTTTGTGGCATTCTTTTCTACCTTGTCCTTGTACCTTCTGCAAGCTTTACTTATCATGAGTTTGCGGCAGAATTTTAAGCTTATACTTTGCTTTTGGTTCTAAATTAAAATTTGGATTTCTTTTTTATTTTGTAATTTCCTGAAACTGCAATCCATTTTTAGTACAGACTATTACATATTTTAATATTCTCCAGAATAGCACTCCAGGGTCTTCTTTTGTATCACAGTCACACAACAAGAGTACCACAAATGAGGCATCATTGACCAGGTTTTATGCTTTTCCTTGCCATTTTGCAAAAATGCTAAATTACTCAATGTTGTCTTGGCCTTTTCCATAAATGCTGACAGCCCACAATTTCCTCTTCCACTTTTTAAGTATCACATTTTTTTACAGTAGTCTATAAACTACATCGTTAATCAGATAGTGTAAAATCCAATTAGAGACATTAGAATCCAGAAATACAAGTGTTAAGGAATTTATTTCTTGATTGACAAGAAAGCCAAATAGACTCATCTATTTAGAGTCTTAGCAACAATTAGCTGCCTTAGTTTCATTTATTGTGACATAAAAAATCTGGTTTATTGAGAGCTCTATTGAATAAGATTTCTATGATATGCACCATGAGAAAATATCTTCAAACTAAAATGATTGTTTTGCTGTAATAAATTGAACCATATGTACACTATGTTATTCAATCCTTTTTCTTCAAGGCATAAATTGATATTAAAGAACATTTAAGTCATAACACATGGTTATCCAGGCATGAACGAGGCAATAACCCATATAAGTTGTCAAGGTGAAGCCAAAGCATTTATTAGAGGTTTGTGTTGTTTTTGAAAGTGCATGGTTGGATAAACATGGATTAGTGCTATTATGCTGCTACGATGACTCAAGTGTGTTTTTACAGTGTCAGTAATTTTTATGTTTAAAAATCACTGGTGCAGTATATTAGCTATAATTTATGTTTATCATCTTGTGTACTCTAATAGGTTTCAACAAACCATTTAACACTTCAGCTTGTGCATATACATTACTTAATAGGTATTTATCTTAAAAAAGAGATACTTAAACGGGACTTTCAAAGCTTGCAACTGCATGCTAAGAGCAAATACTGTAGTCAGGCACATTAACTTTTTTTCCTCTGGTCTGCATTTAACTTTGAACAGTGTGACCACACAATTTCTTTGTACATTCTGTTCCTAACCAGTGCAAGAAAGATCTATCATCTCTAAACCCCATCAGCCTGAATGACATCGAAGTCCCTGACATAAAGTGTCCGTCACACCTACTAAGTAGAGTAGATGTGATAAAGCCTACGCAGCTGAAAATGCCAATAAGTTCCTGTCATCAGAGATTGCCCTTTCAGGATAGCATAGCACTTTATGTTTTCCTAGTTATGCTTTCCTATTGCTAATGGCAGATTCTATTAATTATATTTCTTTTGCTATTCTTTTTTTGGTACCTTGGCTTTCTTTTTTTTGAAAATCAGTTAGCCTTTCTCATAACTCTCAACGCTTCGTTTGGAGAGCAACCTCATCTCAATATAAAGAAGCTGGGGTTGGCAAAAGAGAGTAAAAGTTTCACTTGGGGAGGGCTTGTGGGTGGCAGTGGAGGAGTTGAACATAATTTATGATACTTTGAGTGCTTTCAACAATAAGTTGCTTATTTCATGGGTTGTGCTGATGATGACTTTCTGTTCTAGACAGTCTAGGTTTGAATGACTGGTGTTTAGTGCTTCCATAAAAGAGATTGATGGCAATTTAAAAATCATCACATTGGTCTTTTCTTGGGGCAGGAGAGTTCTCCTGCAGTTTTCTGAAGTTAGATATTAGTCAGAAATTCACAGAAAAACCAGCCAAACAAATATTGCTGTAAATTCTGTTTACCAATCTCATAAAATGCCTGATTCCTTCACTAGTGAGGTCATTTCAGAGGAGGAAAAGGAGTTGATGCAGAACTCTGAGATTATGGACATGCTGATCTGGTGTGCAATAGATTTTTTTATAAAGACATTATCAATTCTCCTGACTCAGTCAAGCATGTCTGTTGGTTGAGTCGGCAAATAGGGAGGATTTATAACTCACATGGGAATAATTGAACAAGATGGACTACTTGTTATTGCAGACTACTTTTTTGGAGTAGCCTCTTTCTTAAATGTAATTTAAAAAAATTGATATAATTTAGAGAACATTCTTAAGTGCCTACAAACAGATAACTTATTCATTCAAATTTAAATTTTGTGGAAGTATATTCAAAAGATTTAGATATCAATTGATATCTGTAATAATTTCATATGCATAGAAATGACTTTTTCTTTAATATTCACCTATTTAATAATGGACTATTAAAAAGTCATGCTTTGCATTTTATTACACCTAAACAACACATGCCATTTTCACTGCTTTAGAGTACACATTTACAACACTCTTCTTGTGTTGCAAAATGTACTGCTTGCTTCTATGTTAGGCATCATGCAAGTTTATTCTGTTGACATTTTTAGCAGTTTTAATGTTCTGTGCAGTAGGTGGTACAGTGTAGTCCATGTTTGATGTGTTTCCTGGAAGCATTACTTATTTATTTTGTTACAGAACTCCCTGCAGACCACATGGGAATGTGGTCCCATTTTCCAAGGTACTATACAAAAGCATGATGAAAGAGTGTTTCTGCCCTAGGGATCTTACAGTTTTACCATTACGTATTTAGAAAGAATTGAAAGCATGATATTTTCCCTGGTGAACAAGGACAAGGAAGTCAGAACTACATTTTTGTGAAGGTCTGTACTGTTTCTTTCATTTTTCATTTTTTGTTTAGTTTAAGAAGGAGTGATTTCATATATCACAACAAAAGGAAGATACTTTGGAGCAAAACTGATATTACTGTCCTCATACTAACATGGCTTTACACTTTCCAGAGCAAAATTTTTACAACCTTTCTCTGGGGAAGAGAGTGCAGATCCTGCTGTCTCACCTGGAAGGCTTTTCAGAGCTGCTTTGAATCCTGTGCAAAAATTTAGAGGCTTTCCTGTGAGTGAGGATGCTGCAAAGGCCAGCTGTTGTCCATGGCATGGAAAGCCCTTAGCCTAGGGCTGAGCTGCCACGAGGACATGAGGGCAGGTTCATCACTGGCTACAGTGGGTCAGAGCTTGGCATGATGGCCATAGAAGTTACTCATCAACCCAATTATCGGGCAAGATGATAATCAAGTACATTTATCAAGTTCACTGCTATTTGCCAATCTTAAAATGATAAAAGATATTAGCAAATCTCTTCTTTTTTTCTTCTCTGATGATGGTAATGGCCATTACAAGTGGCTGTATTGTCAGGGTGATTTTCTACTCATTCTCTGGTGGAAGCTCTTCTATTTTTCTGGCCATGCTGGTAGCTATGGGAGTAATGGAGAAAGAGCACATCATATCTTCTGCTGTTATGCACCAAAGGCCTCTGGTGGTACTGACTTCTTACATGACTATGACTGGAAATACTGTCCTCTTTCTGTCCCAGTGACTGTTTAAAGTAGCCTCTTCTCTACAGAACAGATAAACAAAACAGGTAAAGTTGAAACTCATGGAGAAATGAGGTGATAAGGCAGCAAGTTGCCTTATTTTTTGTTACTTGCTGGAAATGCCTTTTACATTGCCAGGTACCCCAAAGGGATTTATGTTTCAAACAAAGAGTTAAACCCCCTGCATCAAAAGGTTCTGTCTAGTCATAACTCCATGGCTCAGGAAGAATTTGGAGAAATTGTGGAGGAGTCAGAAGAAGCTTCTTAATACGGCTCAGGTTCTCATATACACGACCTATTGGGAAAGGCTGAGAGGTTTGGTTTTATTTATTCTGGTGGAATGGCTGTGAAACAGAGATCCAGCTGAAGCCTACAGCTACTTGAATAAAATTATAAACATGAAGCTGTTCTTGGTGCTGACAAATAATATGGCAAGGAGGAAGAGTCAGACATTGCAGTTTAGCAAGGTCCATCTGAACATTAAGAAAATGTCTCAGTGAGTGCTACGGATATGTAATGTTGTCCCAAAGACCATGGTGTCTTCATCCTTGGAGGTTTTCAAGACAGGAAGGTAAAGACATGGCTGACCTGACCATGTGTTGGCAACAATCCCTCTCTGAATGGGACATTGTACTAAGTGGCATCTAGGTGCTTTCAGACAGCATTTGGTTGATCAGTGAAATATAATCCTCCAGTTTTCAGCTGGATTTTTTTTGTTGTGTATTTTTTTTCTGTAGAGATAAATTTTTACTCATTTTAAAATTGTTTACTGTGACGGTACTGTTTCTAGGTTTCCTCTTGTCCAGGATTGAATAAAATCCGCATGAGTGTTCCTTGACTTTAGGACCTACTACACAGGTTAAACTCTATTTGTTTTACAAATATTCTTTCTCATTTTACCCTTTCCTCATGGGAAAAGATTGTTTCCAATTGCTGATGAAAGCCTCCTTTGAGCATGAAGGAGGTAGAAGGAAAATCTTGTCTCTAGAGGGTTCTCAGGGTAGAAAGCTCACTAGAAGGATATCGGAGGATGTTTTTTGCTGAAAAGTTTTTTGTAGTGCTGTGCCTGTAAAACTGGAGACATGGTGTATTTCCATGGGTAAAAACTCTAGGTCCCGTTAGGGTTAAATCTATAGCAGAAATAATTTGGGAGGGCTGGTAGAACTGTTATTGTAAAATCAGCCTGGAAGGCCTAGCAAGCATGGTTCTTATGAGTATCTGGAACTTATTTTTCTCTATGCTATATCTTTTTTTTTATAAGATCCTTACTAATTGAGAGAATTTCAGTTTGGTTTAATATGTGTGTTTAAAATTATGATAATCTTCTAGTTCACAGAAAGCTTAATGTTATTAAAGCTAGGAGAGCTGTAGGTGGAAGCAGGATAGCCAAGACCTTGATGTCAGTCCTATTCTTAGTCAATCAAGATTAGCTATAATGGCTTTTCATATGACTGCTGATAATGTTATAATTAGATGAGCTAAAAAATAGGGGAAAGAAAGTAAATATTACAAGCAAATTTTAAAATTGTTAATTTGAAAAACCAAACTAATAAACAATTAAACAATTACATTTTCAATGTTTCAATTAAACAACTGTTTAATTGAAAAATCAAATAATGAAAGAGTTTGGTCATAATTTGGTGTACTTACTTAAATGTATATATTTTGATTTTTTTTCCTGTGAGGTAGTAGTTTGCATTTACATTACTGTTATGTGAGAAGTTTAATCAGCCAAATTTTTTTCAAAAGGATTTTGTTGTTTATTCACTACTCTCAGTGATGAAAATGTACTGATATTTTCACAAACAAAAGAATGGATGCATATTTCTTCAGTAAGAACTTCTTTCTCACTATCATGCAATTTCTCTTTGGATACAGCCTATTTTAAACTCATTTTTGCATTACAGAAGAAGAAGCAGAACAGTTTTTTTAGGAGCAAACAAACAGCTCTAAAAAAGAAGTATACCTCCAGCTCTTCAAATATATATAAGAATAGTAAACATGCATGGATATATACACATATATAAATAATGAGTATAGAAAGTAAGTGAAAACCTTCCAATTTCATTCATTTCTTACATTTTTTTGTCAGAAAACGTCTTAAAAATAAATCTTTAGTTATGCACAGAGTGTAAATCTAACTCTGATATTGATGGTCTTGTACCAAATGAAGTGAAGATGGCATTAATATTGAAGGAAACTGAATACTCTCTACCTTACTCATACCATCTTCCCTGATAAAATTGTGTCCGCTATTGGGTTATTATTTAATTTTTATTTGTTTGTGGCTTAGGACCCCTGCTTAATAGATCAAAATTGTCCCAGAGAATTTTAGGTTCTAATTTGAGAAAAAGAGAAATTTCAAAGGTTAAGGGTAAGGAAGAAGGAGAACCATTAAGGACAGTAAAAGTCACAGCAAGTGTTTGAATAATTTTTTTCATTTTTTCTAAAGGATCTTAGAGGGTTTATAAAATCTGTTATTTCTACACACAAGCGACAATATCTTAAATTATTGCAGCTGTGCTCAAGTACAGCTTTATACTAATACAAAATTGTTTAGCTCTGAGAAATATAATTTTCTTAAGATATTTCTTCTTTGGATAAAAGCATTTGCACTTAACATATCTGGTTAGCTTGATATTCAATAAAACAAAACCGTCATAGACTGGTTAAGCCTAAATCTGAGTTATTTTTCTAAGGCAGCAATCTAAAAGCTGCATTACATGAACTGGCACAAGACTCAATCCTCTGCTTCCTGATACTTGTGCAGGTCTACTCTAACAAGTAATACAACACATAAAAGCAAACTGTGAAAAAAACCCCACCAAAGAGCCAGTCTAAAGGGCTTATTCTTTGCTAGTAATTTCTCAGAAAGCAAGATTTTTTTTCTTCTTTCCATTTTGCAAAGCATTTGCTTGCTCAGCTTGTGCAAATCTCAGACAGAACATTGAAAGCATAGTTTGGCCTTTATGCAGATGATGTGTAGCAAGATACCAGGCAAGATATTTTGTCTGAATTCCAAGGTAGTAAATTTTGTACACTTTTTCACTTATGAAGATTTTGGCTTGTATGTAGTTATTTAATACTCAGAGTTTAGATTCTTTTCTAAACAAATACTTATAGAAAACTATACAAACTAAGGAACTATCAGTCCTAACAGAAGCAATTCTGACAAACAATTATTTTCATTTTAGCACTGACAATTATGTAAATGTGTCTGCAACAGCAATGGGCACCTTAATTATGACACCTAATTATACCAATTTATTTATACACCTCCTTGAACAACAACATTTTATTTATAACTCTCCCACTCATTCAAAGACAAGAAAAAATACAGTGGAATTTCATAGATGGTTTTTTTATCATTGAAACATAAACACAACTTGAACTATTTGAACTTGAACCTTCACATATATAGCATGTCCACATTGTGTTACCTTCTTTTTGTTTTCCATCTTTCAAAGACTGATAACTTTTTACATCTCAGTATGTAAGAGAAACACTCTTTCATTCCTGGGAGAAATATTTCAAATATGCACCAAATTTGGAAAATGCAACCCAAAATTACCTACATTCCCTTATTTTTTAAATTTTTCACAATCTTCTTGCTGAAAGTTACAGAATCATGAAGACTTTAGGTTGGAAAAGACCTTTAAGATCAGCAAGTCTAACCATAAAGCTAACACTGCTGAGTCCACCACTAAACCATGTATGTCCCTAAGTGCTAATTTACATATCCTGGGATATGTAAATTATATATATCCCTCTAGGGATGGCAACACCACCACTTACTTCCCTGGAAAACCTGTTTGCATGATAGGTAAACTTTTCAGTGAAGAAATTTTTCCTAATATCAAATCTAAACTTCCTCTGGTACAAATTGAGACTTTTTATTCTTCTTACTTGGAAAAGGAGACCAGCCTCCACTACACCCTTCTTTCAGGGAGTTGCAGAGAGAGATAAGGTCTCCCCTGAGCCTCATTTTCTTCAGTCTGATCAAGCCCAGCTTCCTCAGCTGCTCCTCATAGGACTTGTGCTCCAGGCCCTTTACCAGTTCCATTGCCATTCCCTGGACATGCTCCAGCATTTAAATGTTTTTCCTGTCATTCCATACTATTTTTGATACTTTGATATTTTGTCATTTGCCTTCTTGGCCACCTGAGCGCATGCTGGCTGATGTTCAGCCACTGTTGACCAGCACCTCCAGGTCCTTTTCTGCCAGGCGGTTTTCCAGGCACTCTGTCTACTCTGTGGCACTGCCTGGGGTTGTTTTGGCTGAAGTGCAGGACCTGGCACTTGGACTTGTGGAATCTCTCACAAATGGCCTCAGCCCATCAATCTAGCCTGTCCAGATCGCTCTGTGGAGGCTTCTCACTCTCCAGCAGACCAACACTCCTGCCTAATGTGGTGTCAGCTGCAAACTTACTGAGGGTGCACTCCATTCCCTCATCCAGGTCACGGATAAAGATATGAAAGGAGACTGGCCCCACCACCGAGCTCTGGCAAACAGCACTTGTGTCCAGCTATCAGCTGGATGTAACTCCACTCTCTAGGCCTGGCCAGCCAGGCAATTCTTTACACAGTGAAGAATACATCTGTCCAAGCCAGGAGCAGCCAGTTTCTCCAGGAGAATGTTGAGGGAAGCAATGACAAAGGCTTTACTGAAGTTGAGGTAGACAATGCCGACAGCCTTTCTCTGATAAATGGATCACCATGTCATAGAAGGAGAGTACCACAATATACATTAAACAAAGAGTTATAAAAGTATTTTATGAAGTGTAAGATTCCTATGCTCTGCTTGAAAAAAATGATGCAGTCTTCCTTCTGGATTTTTATAATTTCTCCTTTCCAAGAAAATAATGTTTTTCTATAGACAAGCAGGACAATTCTATGTAAATTATCATGACCAGAGTCCCTGCTTAGGACTTGCTTAGGACTGGGTTAATGCAGTTAATAAATAACAGAAATAATAAATCAATGAGAGCATCTCACCTTTCCAACTAGGCTGTACTTTCTGTATTACAGAAGGTGTCTGTATGTCTCTGAGTCTTTCCATCACTGAATTATCTGTATGGCCTTGGGGTCGAGCACAGAGAACTACTTGAACAGAAATGTTGCTGGGAAGGAACACCTATAAGTGGATATGCTCTATTGCGTTGTGATTTTAAATTTTTTTTTTCTGCTGCAGCCAGAGAAATGGGATTTTATAACTGTTTTTTAGAAATCATGGAATCATAGAATATCCTGAGATAGAAGGCACTCACAAGTATTGAGTTCAACTCCCTGTTTCAAATAAGAATGAGTGCTGTGATGCATACACCTTATATCAGTTTCCCTCCCAGAGGGCAGCGCCCCAGGCACTGGCTAGCACGTGGCTAACAAGGCAGCACTACTGTGTAATTCCCACAACATGTTCAAAAGAGGTTGTCAACCTTACCTGTTACCTTATTATTACCATTTAATTTCTTTGAAGCATTTCTTGTCCAAGATCAGTAGCTGTGATCAAGTCCTTAGGTAAATTTCTTGGATAGAAAACAGTGATAGTTATGTTGAGTTTTTAGGTTTGGGGTCTTGGAGGGGAGGGATTTGTTTGTTCTTTAAAATTGGTTAAATGTGTGGCGTGACTTTGGATAATATAATTTTTTAATTCATTTGTTTGTTAAAAAGACCCTAATTTCTGTGTCCCAGAAAAAATCCTGAAATATAGATTTTCCATTTGCAGGCATTTATTGCACCCTAATCTCCCTTGTTTTTATTTCCTGACAATGCACTCAGTGTATCTTTATAACCTTCTTTCAAGTTATTCTGTAAGATGTTCCAGCCATGTTGTAATTTAAAAATTATAGGTCAGGGTGCTGCCATTATCCCTAAGATTCCTAGTATAGAATGAATCACACAGCCAAAGATTTATATTTTAGCAATCATGACTGGCACAACTCTTTCTAAAATTTCAGCTGTACATTCAATATGACTAATAGCTTCTGGTCCCCAAACTTGATATATTTCTTCCTTTACATGCAATTAAAGTTATATTTTCAGGCACAAGAGTTCAAAATTACTTCACCAGCAAGTGAGATCACTAAAGATGGATAAAATAGAGATGACAAAATTGTACCAGGAGGAACCAGAGGGAATTCAACAGATTAAGGAAGTGGAACAAGACTGAGAACAAATTTGACCAAGTTTGAAAATGTCAGAAACTTTCTGCTTTTTTCATCCCGCTCATCCTCTCTCATTTCTCTCATCCTTTTTTGCTAGAGCTTTGTTTTTCAGTAAAACAAATCATACACTTTTCATAGGTGTTGCTTGAGAAGCTCAGGGCAGAATTTCACTTCAGACTAGTGATTTTAACATTTATAGGAGAGTAGGATTCAGAAAAAAACACACTGTGTCCTAACTTAAGATATGAGTTCGTATCAGAGCCTGAAACTTAGAAAGTTTGAATGGAACATCACAGTCAAGAGACCGTGAAGTCAGGAAAGTTCTTGATCTAAATTTTAATATGAGGAATGCAGGAATGGACAGTAAATGTGTACTTAAAAACTACAGGAAGCAGTACTATTCTAAGAGGACTAGTAGCTGGATCCTGGTTCATTTTCATAAGAAATACGTACAGTATATTCATGAGTGTCCTCAGTGGGGCTGATTCTAAGACAGAAGCACATGGTTGATACCTCCCCTTTTGCCAGATTTGTTTTCAAATTGGTATCAGTAATTTGGGTCCATGGAAAGAATAATGTCTAGGTAAATAATGGAGCTGAGACTGAGAGTGCTGAGTTTGGAGCCCTAGAACAACACAATATTTCTGATGACTCTCAGCTGGATGGTGGTATTTTCTCACATAAGTGCTGTAAAGATACATGAAAGAAATGCAGAGCCTTTCAAAGCACTAAACAACTTGCTTTCTGCATGTCATTAAGGGTGCTGGGGATATCAACCATGCATCTGTTCACAGGTATGCACAGGCTTCCCTGAAAAAGCTTTATATCCTATAGCCTGTGACTGTAGTCTTGAAGTCATAGCAATGTGAACTTCAGCTTCCAAGAACCTGTCAGTCTTCTGCTGGGCCTGTGCTGCCTGCTATAACAACTGAACTGTTTTGGTACATGAGCTAGTTGCAGGATGCCCACATAAGATGCAATTCTATGCACCTGGAAGGCAGAGAACATCCTTCACTTTGTAGCTGCAGTGCAGATCGTAGCACAAAACCCCCCATATGGGTACAGGATAACATTCGTAAGTAGAACTAAGCCATCTGCCTACAAGTTTGCACTGTTTCTTTCCAGTGAACAGAAGCACTATCACATCTGCCTTGTGGAACTGCTTGTAGCTGCTCAATGGCTGCTCAGTTCACAAATCCATAAAACTGCTTATCCCAGTCCTTGCACAGAGGAGATGTAGAAACAGGGAGGAATGCTGGTGACATGGTAGTCTAGATGTCTTGACTCTGGCTTGCTCAGAACCACTGTGATTTCCTGCATTCTACAAGAACAGCAGTTTTTGAGTTTTGTAACGGAGCAGGTAGATTTTGTTTCTATGTTTACACCAACAAGAAGGTGTTATGTTAAACACTGCTTATAATTTAAATATAAAAGAGTCAAGCAACTTCTTATTATTAGTGGAACCAGAAGAATATATTTTAAATGTCCAGTTCACTCAGAAACCCCCGCTGATGTCTAACAACAGCATGCATTAAAACCATGATGATTACATACTGTAATTTCTGGCACAGCACTAAAAATATCAGAACTGTC
This sequence comes from Taeniopygia guttata, assembly GCF_048771995.1. NCBI lineage: Eukaryota > Metazoa > Chordata > Aves > Passeriformes > Estrildidae > Taeniopygia > Taeniopygia guttata. The sequence continues at coordinate 36,662,074 of NC_133026.1, forward strand.
ATTAGGTGGGGGTTAGAGTGGACACAGTTTCAAGAGAAACTGAGTGTCCAAGTACCTTTAAGTAGTTGTGGAAATTTCAGTCATGCAGTCAAGCCTTATATCTTTTGAGTCACTGACATAAATATTACTCCCTTCATTGATCTGAAGAGGAAAAGACAAATAAAAACAAAAAGAGCACCTCCAATTGAGGAATTTCTTCAACAAGGAATTTTAAATGTTCACTCATTTGGTAGCAGCCTTATTGTAAGATGATTATACAGTGTATGAATGTTTATTGCCTGACTTTAAGATGCAGAATGTAAGATTAACAATTATAGGGTTTTTTTTTTCTGCAAATGCTGTATTTCTGCTATTGTGTTTGCAGAATATGGCTAGATAATAATTGATTCTGTGACAGGGATTGGCTAATTTGCCAACAGTATAGTATAAAACACATTTATACAGTCAATTACACCCAAGTGCATGGCCTATTTGCTTTATAATTTCATAAACTTGCCAGCAATTTAAATAAAAAAGTTCCATTAAATTATCATATCATGTGATAGAATGATATTGCCAAGTATATTAAACCATGTGTGTTCAGCCAGAATTAATTAAATAGTATTACTTTTTTCTTATTAACACATTGAACCTATCCTTCCTACTCAGTACTAGAAATAGAAGCCTATTAGTGAACAAAGTAAACTTAAGGGCAAAGTTTAAACATTTTCCTGAGGGTGCTTCATTAAAATTCCTCGTTCTTTTGTTTAAACATTTGCTTATGCTAAATGTACTTGTATTGTGAAAATATTTTATGTTCTTAGATATGAATACTGGAGAAGTTTAAAGGTAATACTTAATAATAATATTCAGATATACAGGTCAGATCTGATCTTACTTTTCTCATCCAACTTTGTTTTAAACTGCATTCCCTACTTATTTTTTGTCATGTTTTCATAACCTTATGAGGTAAAATGTAATATTAATGGTTCAGCATGACGATTTTCCAAAATCTCATCTCCCCATGCCAAACAGCGAAATAAATAAGAAATACCTGTACTATGTGAAATATATTAACATGATGGCTCTGGAGAACTTCTTGTTTGAAGAAGGTGACAACAAACAGTGAGAATTAACATTTCCATATAATTTTAATACAAATTGACCTGCTGAGTTATAAACCAAAAATTTCTCAATAACCTGCTCTGTATACATGCAAACATTCCTTCTCTCCCTCTCTCCCTGTCTCTATCTGTCTCTTTCTCTCTCTGTCTGTCTCTCTCTCTCTCTCTTAATATCAGGTGTTGTGATATCAGGCACTGTTTGAGATCTCTCGGTTTTAAAACACACGGGATCCTTTTAGGGAAAGCTTTATCGTCTTATTTTAAAAAGACTTCTAGAAAGCCTCAAATTTAAAAAGTGCAGCTTCGTAATTACTGGCATGTATTTAGTCTAATAAGATAGTGTGTTTGAAAGTGGATAAGCATATCTTTAACAGCAGTCTACCAGGAATCAGCAGAAATAATTACTGTCAAGATTTAATTATGTCAGACAAGAGTATCTGTCCTGAATAAGTGTCGACAGTAGAAGCTGGCATTGCTGTATGTTCAAGCCAGCTCTCTGTATACTTCTGTTAAACAAAGTCTCAGCTATTCTGCTGTGACTCACTTCAAATTAATGTAATTGAACATATCAAAACAATGGAAAAATTATGGATGATAAAAAGAAGAAGAGAGGAATATGAACAAAAAGAAATTTTTGAGAGAATTGGGGTTGGCCTTTCTCTTACATGCGAGACATTGATCAGAAACATCTCAGCTTGTTAATGTGGGAGCAATGTGGTATGACTGTATAAAAGAGTTCAGAGGTTTATGTGTCAGAGTCTCTACCTTCTCTTAAGAGTAACTTCAGAAATTATACAAAAATTATTTTGACTTTGATGTTATTGATTTTCTGATTTTTAAGGCAGGCTTTCATTAGAATGTCTCCAAACTATGCAGAATATTATAGCTTGTGTTGCTGCCAAACCAAAGTACAAAGTTTTTGATTAATCAAGCAAGTGGTGTTATTGAGCAAAGCAAATCTGTAATCTGAGTAAATATTACACAGTATTATTAAACAAGCTTAAAAAAGGAAGAAAAAAGAATTGTACTAGACTTAATTAAGGCTTCAAGTAAAGCTTGCTTTTATTGGCAATTTTTTGTTGCAACAAGAAAACTAAAAATTAAGAGGATGGTTGGCAGCAATATTGATATGCTAATGGATAAACATGCTAATTTAGAAAAAAACTAATCAGCAAAGACATTACTAATGGAAATGTACTGGAAAATGGCTAATGCTGTATGCAGACCTGGTATCTCCCAAATTAAGAAGAACTCATTTTGTGTTTATAATTGTAACTTGGAAGCTAAGCCTTGATCTTCTCTCTGCTTTGCTTTGGTTAATATTCAAAGATATTTCACATGACCTGTCCTGGTACCATGACACCTGTTCAGCTTCTCTATAATTATGCTGCTGAAATTATATGTTCTATTTATTGAAAGGAGAGCTAAAAGTCTTACATTTTTTTGTATCTAATTTACTTTCTCTAGACAAAGAGACCATTCAAATTAAAAACAATGTGTGAGTCCGGTCTTCTGACTGAGGTACTGCAGAACATCTCTGATTATCAGTATTAGATGTTCACTGTCTCAATAATTGAAAGATTGATGATACATTTAGGCACTATGGTAGTACTTTTAGAACGCTTAGTATTGGTTCTGCTTTTTTTACACCATGATCAATGACTTTACTTGCAGCTGAGTTAAACTAGTTCTGAATCTTTTCTCTCATTCCACTATCACTTGTATGCCTTTTCGTCTTTTTTCCTCCCAAGATGGCTGTTCCAAAGATGTTTTTAAAGGGTACACACTCTCTAATTTTGGTCTGTATTTTGATTTTACAGCTGTAAACCAGGTTATTTTATCAACAACTCATGTTATCAAAGATTTCTGAGGTGTTTTTAAGTCTAATGACCTTTTCTGGTTGGAAGCTGTCATTCACAGATATCAATTAGGAATTAAATAATAAAAACATTGTTTTGAAACAGTTTTCAGAATTTTCCACTATGTTGGGGAGGTACGGAGGACAAAACTTCAGTGCTTAGAGTTGTATGGTCTGTGAGATTGAAATTGATTGAAGGTTGGAAATGGTTCAGTTTAGTGGGGAGGTGGAGTTTGAAGATTTGGGTTATATGAACTCAACATCCAAGGGAACATTTGTGTGCGTACTTCTCAAACCACTTTGGATTGTTTTAATATAGTTCTCATGTATTGTTCTTATATCCTATACATTTGAAAGAAATGGAAACAAGATAAACTAGGATTAAGAGATAAAAGATAAGATGTTTCAAACAGCACAGATGTACATATATTTATTCAGATTAATACTTTCTTTTAAAGCAAATTTATTTCATTTTCAGAGAGTTGTTGCATGAAGATCATAGAGAACAGGTTCTTAAATTGAAAAACATTTATCTTAAGGTGACATGGATGTATTGCATAGAGATAAATAATTTCAAAGCAATTTAAATCAGTCTGCTTCATAACATAAAACAAGATCAGAAGACCTATTGAAAATAGAAATTTGCTCAAGTCTAATATTTGTAGAATACATTTAAGAAGATCTAAATCCCCAAGAATTTTGTAAGTGAAAAGAATTCTAAAAGAATTTAATGTCCTAATAATTGCCAGGATTCCATGTTTTATGTCCTGACAAATAAAAAATCAATTAGTATTACTTCCCAGGCTCTGATTGAATGCATAGTAAAGTCATGATATTTTAATGAAAAAATATATTTTTAAGTGAAAATATATATGAAATTTATATTTTTATCAGATTAGCACAAAGAAAACTGAGTTCTACAAAACTATTGGAATGAGGGAGATTTACTCAAACCTTTATGACTACCCTAAAAACAGGAATACTTTAGCCCTAAGAACAAATGGGTCATTCACTTTGGAATCAGACATAGCAGTTGAACAGAGAAAGACAATTTTAGGACCATTTTAATTAAACATACTTGAGGGTAAATGTTGAAGTTGACATAACTTAGACTATTAACTCAAAAAAATAAATTATTATTGAGTGCAGAAAAATTCTTTCCCCCTACAGATAAAAGCACACAACGTAGCAGAACCATTCACTGGTGCCTCAAAATTTGGAAATTTAAATTTTTTTCTCACTTGTTTACCAATTAAAATACATAGGAGAAGAAATAAACATCAAGAAATTTCTTTTCAATAAATAAATAAATTACATCCAAAAAATCAAGAAAAGTAGGAAGAGTTATTGCTATTGTCAATAAAATTTCAAATGAAAAAATATTACCATTGTGGTGAAATTAGAATGCCCTTGTATGATGCAATGGATATACTTCATCATCTTTAGATGAATGATAGTACTTGGAATGGACCATCTTCCTGAGGTTACATGTTTCTAACTCACGACTGAAACTTTATTGATAAAGGCACTCACAAACATATAATATGTTAAATGTGTGAGATAAATTGCTCATTTCATATGTTGTGCTGATTTATTTCATCCCAAAATTGATTTAATTTGTCTCATTGAGGATATTCCAACAAAGATTTTTTTTTAAACAGAAGATAAATATAATTTGTGTCTGGCAGATAATTATCAGCAAATAATAATTCAAAAGTAACAAGCTGATGCTGGGCTCTGGAGAAGCAACATTAGGTGTATTTGGAGATAATCTGAAATGGCTCTATTGTTGTCCTAGGAACTAAAGACACCTTAGCAGCTGGAGTAAATTAGGTGAAGTACTGAAGCCCAGCTTCTGGTTTCTTCCAGAAAAAAATCTCAATCATAAGAGCTCAGGCAATTTCATGGCTCAAAAAAAAAAAAGAAATACAGACTGGAAAAAAACTATACTGCCCTGTTTTTCGCTGGGCCAGGGTAGCTAGCTGGTACAGTGTTGTGTTTTAGATTTACTATAAGAATAATGTTGATAATGCATTGATGTTTATTTGTAGCTAACTAGTGCTGAGTATAAGTCAAGGACCTTCTGGTTTTCTGTATTTTCTCAGTGTGGAGATGAACAAGAAGTCTGGACAGCTAACTCAAACTGGCCAAAGGTATAGTCAGTGCCATAGAATGTCATGTCCAGTATATAAATTGGGACGTGTTGGATGAAAGGCAGAGATTACTGCTCAGACACGGGCTGGGCATCCATCAGCAGGAGATGAGCAATTGTAGTGGACATCAGTTGTCAGTCTTAGATTTTCTTCTTCTCTCTCCTTTTCATTATTACTATTATTACTGATATTATTGGTATCATGATATATATTATATATTATATATTTATAGTACTATTATATATATATATATATATAATATTATCTGTTGTTTCATTTATCAAATTCTATTTATCTTAACCCACAAGATTTACTTTTTCCAGATTTTCCTCCCAACCAGGAGGGTGATGGGAGTTGGACAGGGGGAAATGGGTCAGGAGAAGGATGGGAGAGCTCTATTAGCAAGTGTGTGGCCAATAGGTCAAGACAAATTATCCTTCTCTGCTCAGCACTTCTGACATTACTTTTGAAATATTATGTCTGTTTCCTACAGCATAAGAAAGATGTTGATTTGCTGAAGTAAGGGAGACTGTGGTGGTTGTAGTACACGATGAATGAGGAAAGTATGAAAACCCTGGTTTGTTCAGGGTTGAGAAGAGAAGGCTCAGGAGGAATCTTGTTGCTTTCTGACTAGCTGGTGGGAGGTTGTAGGGAATACAGGACCAGTCTCTTTCACACAATTTTGGGGCAAAAGATAACACACAGGACTTGGAAAGGTGGAAATTCTGACTGAAAAATTTAAACTTTTTCTGAGAGTGGCCAGTCATCTGGGTCAGGTTTCTCAGAAAGATTTGGGATCTCCATTTTTGACATTTTAAAAACTTGACTTGAAAAGAAACCCATTACAAATCTATTTAAATGGCCCTGCCCCAAGTAGGGTGTTGGACCCCCAAAAACTCTTAAAAATCTTAATTATTTTATAGTTTTGTGAGTTTTGGTAGGTGGGGAACAATCAGAACACCTGATTTAAAATTCTGTTTTGAAGTGAAATGTTACTGTAATGTAACACTAAAATGTTACTGCTTCATGTAATATTTTTCTAGTGAGCTACCTTTGAATTATTCTAACATTAAGGTGTTATGATACTATAGTGTATTCCCTAAATTCAGATTAATTATTGCTTGGTTGATGTAACTGCAGGTCAATTGATTCAGTACTATGTGTTCTGTAATGGGCATTAGATTTGGCAATACTGGACGTATATAAATACTAAAGTTTCTAGATGTAATTTGACTTAGTTCTACAAAGCTTATTTTACAAGATAGTGTCTATATTCACCCATATCTGATAGTCAATGGTCACTTTTCACTTTAAAAATTCAAAGATGTATATAGAAACAGAGTGCTCAAAGTACAAATCTCATCAGCAATATAATTGAAGAATTATTGCTTCAGTCCACTTCCAGAAAGTTTTTTTGGTAGTATAAAAGACGGGATTGAATCATGAGTGGAACCAAATACTCGCTAAAGGATTGTTCAACCCAGTTGGAGATAATGAGCCTTAGTTTATTTAAAAGTGCTTATAAACAACAAAATGAGTCCCAAAAATTCATACAAATCTCTCTGTTTTATTCTGAAGACAGAAAATAATTTTACTCCCACTGTACACATAGAGGGTGTATTTTCATTGTTGGTATCAATGCATTCCACCTTTGGGTTTAAATAAGCTGAAGAGATCAACACCGAGATGTGCGGCGCCATTGAATTACTGGAGGGAAGGGATGCCATCCAGAGGAACTTTGACAGGTTTGAGAGGTGGGCCTGTGTGAACCTTATGAAGTTCAACAATGCCAAGTGCAAGGTCCTGCCTGTGTCAGAGCTATCCCAGGCACAGAGATGAAAAGGATCCACAGAGACCTTAGAACAGTACCTAAAGGGAACCTACAAAAGATCTGAGAGGCATTTCGTGCAACCGTATGAAGTGATAGGGAGAATGGAAACACAGAGAGGGTAGGGTTAGGTTAGATATTAGAAATAAGTAATTTACTGTGAGGATGCTGAGGCAATGGAACCATTTTTCCAGACAAGTTGTGAAAGCTGCACCACAGGAAGGCCAGGCTGGATATGGCTTTTAGCAACCTGATCTAGTGGAAGATGCTCCTGTGTCCATGGCAGGAGGGTTTGAACTAAGTGATCTTTAAGGTCCCTTCCAATCCAAACCATTCTATGATTCTATGAAATTATCAAAATGTTCATACTTAGCGTTGCTTTTTCCTATGGAAATATAAGGGTCACTTTCTTTGCAACAGGTTCGTGGACCCCATGATATATTGTGTGCCCTTTTGGACTTATTTTTTATTATTTCTAGTGAAATACCTTCTTGTCTTTATCTCATTCTTTCTTAGAAATAGAATAATATTGCACTGAATAATGAGTTACATTCTGCCACTTAAAATTATATTAAGTATAGTTGTCGCTCCCCAAAATTGTAATTCTATAGGTACTTAAACAAAAGAAATATTCTAGACCTTTTGAGGGATAATTTTTCAGGAAGGTGACACATACATTACTGAAGCATGAGAAATACAAATAGCTTTAAGATATTTATGCTTTTTACAGGCATTCTAACCTTTTTAGAAAATGGCTATAATTTGAAGATATAATGTGAAGGGAGTGTTCTTAATGTTACATTAATTACAAGGGCTCACTTTCATTCCCTCTTTGCAGACATTTTTGTATTTTTGTATGAAAAGATGCATATAATATTGTGGCAATAATGAGCTTAATGTAACTGGAAGCTATCAGCTAAGATTGTATCAAAATTTCAAATACAAATAGCAGCAGCTATTGTATGCCTGAATGTCTCTCTTCATAACTCATATATTGAAAACTTTTTCCTTGCCACTAAGTGGCACTGTATTATTGTTAGTTGGTTGTTTAGATGATATAAAAAACCTTTGGGCCAAATTATTCTTGATACAGTCTTATTAAGTCAATGGGCTATATATTAAGTGAATTTGACCCACAGTTTTAACAACACCTAATTCTAAATAGTTGCTGTACATTTCCATTGTGGAGGTCCAGAAAAAAAAAAAAATCAGTTTGTGTTTAATCTTGCAAAGAGCTGACCCTTTCATTTGGTGTTTAACAGTTTCATTATAATTTTTTTCTACTGAATTAGCCCTAGTTAAAAAAGATCATCTTATCTATTTCAGTAGAATTGTCAGTAATTTTTGATTTAAAAATGGATGAGCTCTGTGATCTTTGCATTAACTCTTAATTTTCACCAATACCATATTTATTGAAAAGTGTGTGAGTTTGATATTGAAACCTTGTTATACTCTCACAAGATATGTCAAGAACAAAATCTAAAGAAGATTAGGTTTATTGAATGTCACAATTTAGTCGGTTTTTTTTCTTTATAGTGATAGAAAAGTAAATAGGCTCATGAGAATTTTCAAAACACTGCTTAAAATCTCTTTTTTCTTTGTCTTATCAGTCTGCAGAAAACACAGAAATCTGTTAAAGCCTTGAGACATGATAAACTTTTAAGCAAAACTGCTTGCAGCTTTGGCATAAGGCAATCCTTTCCCTATTAATATACATTTAAATTGTTACTTGCTTAGATAGTAAAAGAAAATTACAGTTATTTTCCTGAATTGTTAGTAAAAAGGTAGTTTATTAAATCCTTTATATATGAACTGAGGGACTTATTTGAGAACAAAAGGCTATGTTCACACCCAAGAATATCTGTCTCATTGACTTCATACAGACCAAGTAAGGTGTGCATGAGAATGGAACATGGCACAGGAAGTTTGGGGGACAACAATATCATCTCAATTTTACACAATATTTTTGGATATTAGAAGCAGAATAAATGGTGATTAAAACCATCTTGCAATGTGCATGGAAGACTTTGAAATCTGTCTTGCATTGAGTAAACAAACCAGGAACTAGTGGGAGCCTTTCAAATATTGTTTATTTATTTTATTTTTAAGCTGGTTTTGAAAACACAAATACATGGAATAAACTTAAATACCAGAATAGTTCTTTCTCTGATATGAGAATTTAGAGTACTGACAAATATTACTTCTGTTTGTTTCTGTTTGGGATGTTGCTAATTTGGTTTATTATTAATAAATGTATGAACAACATGTGCTTGACAGGGTGACAGTAAAATATCTTCTAACTACTTTCCTTTTAGTAGTACAGTCTGTTCATATCTGTTCTGATTTAGCCACCAGTATTAACCAGAATAAAGTAATATTCAGACATCTTGGGAAAAAGCAATGTCTTGGAGAACTAGTCTACTTCCCAACTTCTAACAAAAACTTGGAAACTGTAAATACAAATTAATGTGAACTATTGCAAATATTAAGGCAATTTTCTGAAAGGTATGCTTAAAGAAATGTTTTTAAAACAGCTTAAGTTTGGAGCAGCTGACTTGGCTCTTAGAGTTCCTATCTCCAGCAGAAAATTTGCAAAATATTTGTTGGTCTAATATGTGCCTACTGTGTGTGGATTCTAGCTGGACCCACATGAATCAACTAACTTTGGAACTGGAATTGTGCACAGTCTGTGAAAGTCAACACTGCAAGTGGTGTAGTCTTAGCATTGTTGATGACATACTGCAGAGAGACTTGGTCTGGTTTATCCAGTAAAATTTTTACCATCTCTCTACTGATGCCCATTTTAATATCACTCTTGACAGTGCTTTCTGCATGGGTAGCCTCCTGTTTTGTGATGCAGTAACCTGGGGATACATCCTTAGTTACCCAGGCTGAACCTGGAAGAGCAATAAATTCCATCATATTTCCTAAGTTTACTTACTGGAATGCTTCATGCATGAAGTATCATCATGCTATTTCTCTTGCTCAGTACTTTTTTCATTAGTCTGAGCTACTGCAATCTTATTTCTGCAGAGCACTTATGTACTAGGTATCACTACCTTGGAGCCCTGACAATGAAATTGCTGCAGTTTAAGGCCATTAATAAGGTCAGTCTAGCAACTTTAAAGAACTGATCACTTAGTTCGTTGCTGACATCTCTGTTCATGAACCAATTGCCATTTAAAGATCCCATCTGACATTTTCAGTTGATAACCATTTTGCCATTATGATGAGTCCTACGAGAAAGTTCTGAACCACTCTATTAATTTTTTCCCTTCCCCCTTGTTAAAAACAAAAGGCCTTCAGGTTCATTATTTTATAGTTGTAAATGTTGAGGAGAAGAAATATTATTTTTGTGCAGACCATGAATGTACTTTTTTCCTAGTGCTTCTCTTTCCCATCAAGAAAAAAAAAAAAGTCATCTCATCTATAGCTTGTTATAAGATATTTTATTTGTTTTGAATCTGTTGACTGGCATACAGGGTGTTTCTAAATAGGGAATAGGATGTAAGGACTTTTGGATTTAGTATAGTCAACACTTTCATACAAGTTACATAGAGATGTTTTAAATTAAGCAGAATTTAATCCCAGGTATTAAATATGTCCTTTTATAAATCATCCATAAAAATACAAATAAAATAATTCTCATATAAACCTGCATAAAACAATATCATGTCCTGAAATTATTATTTAGTAAAAAGCTCTTTATTCCCATTTTCAGTAGAATTCTTTTTCTCTACCATTTTCCAGGAATAAGAACTAAAAAGTGAATAATGTCTACAGTACTTGGCTCATAGCATGTAACAGCAGTAACAATATTTATTAAAGAAACAAAGTGTACATAATTTATCCAAGAGTTAATCTTTCAGCTCTTAGCCCTCTGATAAGCATCTATAATTCCATCTGAACTATCTGGGAACTTAAGAGCACAGTTTTGCGGGTAGACGGAAATCCTGAATGCGAGAATACCACAACTGGGCAAAAAGAAATCTACTGCAAGGTCAGCTGGTGAAAGGGTACAAACATACAAACTCTGATTAATGCAAGATAGAGCATGTCAGTGAAAATAAGATGCCTATGTTTAACCTGTAGTTTGAGATGTTTCTATAAAAGGAGCCTTTTAACCAAGCATTAACTTCATGTTGCAGATAGAAAGGATAATACAAAACGTGACTTGAGTTTGTTTAGTGGTAAAGGGGAAGATGGCACACCACCTTATCTGGAACGTCAGATTTAACTCGTCTCTGCCCCACCGCTCATCCCACATTGCATTCTATATGTGATTCCTCTGTTGACTGCACGCTATGGGTGCTATCTCCCATCTGCGGTAGAACATGCAGATCCTACCCTTCATATGTGGTAACGAGAGATTTGTAGAGGATTCAGTACTTACTTTCTGAGATTATACATCTCAGAGTGCTGAATCCTGGTTCACACCAAGTTTATGAAAAGGCTTGGAGCCTTACCCATGATTTACGAAGACTGCAGCCTACGCACACCTACAACTTACCCACACTTAGAGAGATCATAGAAATCTGAGTAGATGGCACGGTAACTTAAATATGCAGCACCTGGGGTTTTGCACGTTTTCTCAGGGACTTTTAACTCTGCTTCTGTAGACCTTTGTTGCTGTTCTACAGATTGGCTGACCAACAGGTGCATAAAACTGTGAGATGTGCTTATCGTTTGCATCAAGACCAGTATCTCACACACACACCTCCATAACTAGCAATGACCTACATAAATCCTTGCATAAGTTGCTTTAAATTACATGTGTCAAGCTGCAGGTGTTTCTGCACTAGTTAATATAGGGCTTTTTTTCAAACAAAGCTTTTGGTTTTCCCGATTCTTTCAGTTCAGAAAGCTTGATGTAGAGTTTCTCTATGATTTTGCAGAAATTAATGTTTTGTAGTCTACTATTTTTTATGGAAGTTGATGATGGTGTAGTGGCATGCCTTAATTGTTTTAAAACAAAATTGAGGGCTGATAATTGCTGCCCAAAAATATTTTTTAGTACTACCTCTCCAAACCAGGACACTCTCCTAACAATTTAAAATACAGAGATGAGAAGTTCAGTGCTGGAGTTTCTGTGAAAATAACTCTAGATCACAGCTCAAAGTGGTTTTTGAATCTAATTTTTAAAATAATTTCTTTTATATAGTTAGTTGTTAAAATGATAAGCATTTTATTAGTTCTTTTAATCTTTCATAAACCCCTCTGTTTTCAGAAGTGATCTTTAGCGCCTGTGCAAATGTTGACACTAGGTCTGCCTTTGACTTGGATAGCCTGAGTGGGCAAACTAGGCAATAGATTATGAAAAGACCTAAAGAATTTCAAAAACACCTTTCTAAGGGCAAAAATTTTTTTTAAACCTGTCTCACCACACTCACTCTCAGATAATAGGTGTGTTCTGTTGTTTGAACTTGTCTCAGAGTCTAAAAGGCAAAGATTAAAAAATAATTTTTCAACAGAACCCTCATTTAAAATTTTGCAGAGGCTTATATATAGGAAATAAAGGTAAGAATGACCAAAATGAACTCCACCTATTGATGGGCTTGAAAATATTTCAGTCAGTATTCTTTCAGTTGTGCTGATTAAAAGTAAAGATTCAGCATATTTCAGTTTCGTTCCCTGAGTCTGATCTTGAATACAAATGAATGCTTGTGTTGTACTGAGGTTCACCTTATAACATTGATTTTTATCATGGGCTTTAGTGGAGTTGGAAGCAAGAGTGCAGTTGCCTTGAGTCAGATAATAACCAAAGAGCTTAAAAGTGAATGCGTATGTTATTTCAAAAGACCATTTCCAGGCATGAATTTTCAGTTTCCTGCTAGACAAACAAAAGAAAAAAACTTGGACCTGGTCCTCTCCTTTTAAAATCAGTGGGTGTTTGGGTCCTAGAGTCTATTTTAGCAGTTTATATTATTTGAAATGAAATATGACAGACAATAAAATTATCCTTCCTGATGAAACACTCATTAAAAAAATTCATTCAAGAAAAGGAAGAAATGAGAAGGGAACAGGAATTTCTGTGCTTGTTGTGTCCTGCAGTGTTTTGTTGTTTTTGGTTTTTTTTTTTTTAATTTAAAACTTTTGTTTAGAGGTCAAAAATGTCACTTTATCATTGCCTTGTATATCAAGCAGGAGACCCTTAGACATCTGTCTTCTGATGGACCCTGAGCACAGCAGGAGACATATAGAGCTGTAAATTTGAATGTTCTCCATGAAAAATTTCACTTGTCCTAGTACTTCATCTCCTCTTTCTACCAAAATATTGCATTTTCTCTTCCAATAAAGATGTTTTATAATGGCAATAAGGGGCTGTAACTCTAGAAGGTGGTATTGCTCATATTTTCTTTGTGCCATGCAGCTCCCACTCCATTATGATAGCATATGTTACCTCTCTGTCATGAGTTATTGCCTAAGTGCAGCACATTTTTTATCTATATTTAGAAAACAACTTTCTTCTCTCACAAAAAACCCATGAGCAATGCTAGGCTGGCCATATTGCATAATGGTTTCTGTGCTAAGCAAAATAATTGTATGTGGCACTTCCTACTTGGGTTTTGCTTCCTAAATCCTTAATTGGCAAATATACTTCTTAAGTTCTACAGGCATTTGAGGCATTTTGCCATGCTGTGTTGAAATAACTATTCAGGCTGTCTTTGTACACGTGAGATCTATAATAAGAAAATTTATTTTCAGTCCATGAGAAAAACAGCTGAGGTCAAATAATACCAGTTCCAGGAAAAATAGAAACATTAATTTCCAGTCACCAACTCCTCCACTCTTTCACAAATACTGAAAAGGAAACTATCAAAATGGCTTGTCTGGTATTTTTAGAGCAGATTTTGTAATCCCACTGTAAAGAAGTTGAAGAAAATAGGTAAGGATATAGTATTGATTTGCAGCAGTAAAAGTCCTACAAATTCTGAATTTGTTCTTTGTGTTGAATACAATACCAAAACTGGCAAACTATATGTAGAGTATTTTGTATTTTCTAAATATAAGGACTCTGCGCAGACAACATATGTGTGTTTAGGTATTATCATATTACTACTTAAGAAGACTGTAGTTGCTTAGAGACTTTTTTCTTAATTTCTAATTAATGTGGAGTATAATATTTAAAATTTGCTTATAGACAAACTTTAAAAAAACACCACTGAAATTTCAGCATTACAGGATGCAGAAGCTGAATTCTTGCCTAAAGATAATACATTTGAAAAGATACTTTCATCTATGTTCAAGCCAAGGTTCTTACTTGAGTACTTCTTGGAGGCAATCATTGCACCCTGACTGTGGTTTAGAAAGTCCTTCCATGTGGTATTTTTTTTTTTTTTGCCTTCTACAGATAATTCAAAGCATTAAGCTCTTAAGTTCCTTACAACAGCAAATATCTTATTGTATCATACGTTATCCTGAGCTACTTTGACTGAGGTGACTGAATCTCAACATGAATCTAAACACACTGGCTGTGAGTCAAACTGTATTGATGCAAGGCTGCACTCAGGCACAAGGTTTAGATAAGCTTCAGAGAGTGAAGATAGGGAGAAATCTTCTACCCATTCCATCCTGAATCAGGATTCTTGCTCATATGTCTACCTGGAACATAACTTTAACAGCTTCACTATGTTCAGTGTGACCATGGCCATACTTTTTGTCCTCTCTGCACATATATCTGTCCTTACAAATTGTTGCAGAGCTGCAACTTTGTGAGGTTCTCTGAGTAGAGGTAATTTCAAAGCTGAAAAATGTCATTAGTCATATAAATTAAAAGCAAGAAATAAAATATATTTTGGGTAGTAGTAATTAATTTCAGACATCTAGAAGCAGAGCAAGGGTTTTTACAATTGGCAAGTAAGGAAAGGGTGTTCCTATCTCAACAGTGGAAATCAATTGTAAATTTTCTGGATACAAAGGAAAGTCAAAAGTCGATTCAGAGAGATGATGTAAATATGTAGCTGAAAAGAAGGGTTTTCTTATTTCAAAGTAGACTTCTGGATACAGAGAGAACAAGCAGTGGAAAACCTACTGGCTGTTTAATTAGGAAATGGAGAAATTAATGGAGATCACAGATTTTGCACAGTAAGGCAAGGTAGGTTTCTGATTAAGCACACTTGGATTTGAATTAATGCCTGAAAACAAGACAGAAGCAAAAAACCATGAAGCTGTTTCCCACAAACTAAGACTGTATGAAATATAATGGATGTGTGATGCACTTGTAATTTCTAGAAGTAGTGATGGAAATGTAATAGGAAAGCATATTCTCATTCTTTCAGATGATAAGTAAATCACAATAGTCTTACTTTGTGAATAGAAACATCATGAGGAACAAAACAGTAACTTTTTCATATCACTCTGTAAAGACTGACTGGTCAAATGCAAGACGAAAGTGAAAGCAGGGCTGGACATGATGCTGTGGTAATTAATGGGTTCATGGAGAGATCAGCTTTTAACTCAAGTCCTGACAATATGTCACTTTAAAAGATAAATAATAACAAAAATTATGTGAACTGGCTTGAATTCAGTAGTACATTTAGTTATTAAGTAGTATTGATTTGATATTGGTGTATAACATTAACCAACATTTTACTTCATGTTTTACTAAAACCAAATATTTTTAGTAATGTTCCTAGTAGTATTATAAGTCCCCAATTTTTTGTACACATATCATTGACTTCAGTTGTTTTCTTGGGTAAAAAATTATCAGCTAGTTAGAATTTAATAACAACAAATAATCTTTCTGCCTCTGCTGGAGAGGCCTTGAAAATCTGACTGTTTATGGACTGAACAGACATGGTTCCATTCAGTTTTTCAGAGGTCATTTGTAAATATACTTGTAAATATATGTAAATATAAAAGGCATTATTAAGGAAAAAAATTCTCAGTTCTAAGCAGCAGGTTTTTTCCATGACTGTTAATTGTGAATAATGGAGTTTTTTAGCTATTTAAGAAAACTGAAAACTATTTAAATTGCTACAGTCTTTTTTATGTTCATCCCTTTCCTTTTAATTAGTAGCTGTTGTATGATGTAAGAATTCTATTTCCATCCTAGCAGATATGGCTTACAAGCACAACTATATTGTATTTCTAGGTAGGTCTCCAAGACATATGATAACTTTAAAACTTGATACAGAGACAAATATATTCTTTTTGGTTTGAAGTGATGAAGCTCATAAATTTATGTAAAGTGTAATAAAAAGGAAAAGTTGTTGCCATTATCATTAAAAGTCGATTTACCAGATTGAGCTGAACCAATTGCTTTTGACAGCCCAGAGGATATTTATATTTTCAGTGAACTTTTTATATCAATTTTTCATCGCTAAACTATTTACTCTTGCTGGTTTAGCTAGATTTTGACTCCCTTGATTGTTCATATGGGAAGTAGATGATGACGTTATATTTGATTTTCATTACTCCTGTGAGTGTATAGAGTTTGAGATGCTTAGTGTGATGCATTATATTCATATCATATTATTTAATTCCCTCTTATCCCTAAGTTTGTATTTTTGTATTTTTATTAAAAGGAAAAACTTCCAAATAGGAAAAAAAAAAGGATTAAAAATTTGACACAAATATGAAAAAAGGGAGTCTCAGCTACCAGAAGATGCCCTTTTTGTTCTAATGAATGATATTGTCTTGATCCAACACACAATCAGTACTCCAAGTGTGTAATAACTGAAATGAAGTTCCTTTGCTAGCCAAGCAGACATCCAGAGTGAGAAACTTAAAAGTGGATGCATATGCTAAACAGAATCTGAGCATACTGTAATTCATTTTAAGCAGAGATTTTATAGACCTTTTTAACAAATTCTATTTGGCTATATTCCATTTACTGTTCTATTTATTTTCCCCAAAGCTGTTTCTTACACAGAAGAGTCAGGGAAAGATATATATCTATATATACACAAAATATATATATATAGATGCACATACCAAAAATACTTCAAAAGTCATTCAATCAAAAGCTATAATAGTATCTGTGATTTTAAATGACCAGTGCAGCTGATTGGAAGATAAACTTCAAAGACAATACAACCAGAAGAGCTGTATAACTGCATGCAAAACACTTCTACTAGCCCTGCTGTGTGAGAAAGAATATTTATTCATATCAATTTCACATCAGTGCTCATCATCAGTTCTATCTTCAAAAGTGATCACTGTTGACCAGTGACTTGTGATTAAAAAAAAAAAAGAAAAGAAAGAAAAGCCAGAGCCCCTGAGAGAAAGATGTCTTCTGAGCTCAGATAGGACTTTCAACATTCAAAGAAAATTTGGATTTATTGGTTCAGACCCAGGGAAACAATGTAGCAATCTGAAATACAAGTGTTCCTTTCTGAAAGAATTTACTGGAAATTGCCTGAAGAATACTGTTGGAGAAGGTTTCAGCTGGCATTTAGAGACATTTTCATACTATCCTAGCTGGAGGAAGGTGGAGTCCTCACTGATGGCCCTGATAATATTATGAGAGGTGGATAGTAGGTGTTGTCTAGAAGAGACAAAACATATTTCTCAAGAGCAAACTCTTGCAGTCATTTTATTATTTGTTTATTTGAATACCCAGAACAATCTATCCATGCAACACATGCTATGAGCAGTTGCAATTTCTTTGGAACTCAAAATCTTATGTTAACTTTATGTTTAACTTACGTTAAAGGAGAAGGTATTCTTTAATATTTCATGTAGGTCATCAGTGAAGACAGCTCAGATACACATACAGAAGGAATAACCTTTTATATACACCTTTTATAAACACCAAGATTATTGTAGGAAATGCACATATGTGGATAACACCTTTTAGTGTCATGACACTCATCTTCTGAGGGAGAATGAGGGAGATGAAAATCTGTTTTTAAGGCACTGGAAAAAAGTCTGTGGAACATAGAAGAAGGACTGAGCATGATACCTGAATGAAATAGCAGTGCTTGGTGTAAAAGCTCTGTCAACATGCAGGAGAAAATCCATATAAAACAATATTTATAGCCAGTAGGAGCAAATGAGTAAAAATTTTGGTGAGATAAATGTTTCATGCTTCAAGGAATGATATCCAGTGTGAGGGATACGAGAAGGATTATTTAGCCAGGGACAGATGTAAGGTTCAGTACGGAAAGTCAAGGAAAATAGCTCCCAATCTTTTATTCTTTATGTCATGTTTATGACGTTCTCATTCCTGATTTTCAAACATATGGACTATACATTACAGTCCTTAAAAACATGACTCTGGTATTTCTTGAGGGGACTGAAACCTTCCTTCTGCTGTGTCAATAAGGAAGAATTTATGAGAAAATGATACTGTCTGCTAACAAAATTAATCCAATCCCTTCAGGACAGAGGAGGACTGAAGAAATCCTTTATAATAATCCAAGGTCTTTGCAATACTACTGGACAATATGAAGTCTAATAAAATAAGAAGATAATCTCAGATCTACAGACTGGACATGTGGAGGATCAATCCACACGGCTTTTAAGAACATACCTGTTTCTGTACTGGGGTCAATCATCCTGCAATAATAAAATGTGAACATTCAGAAAGGAAGTCTGATGGGCTGAGTGTCCTCTACCTCTTTACAAAAGGAAAAAAAAAATGGCAATAGAAGAAAGCAAAATCCTCTTTACTTAATGTGGACCTCTGTCTCTGGTGTGTAAGTCCTTCGTGTCCAAAGATAATTAGCACTTTATAATGCTAATTATTATAATTATGTCTGAGAAAAAAATCATTAAGGGGTAGGGCTGTTCAATGATTTTCAATTGCCCCCTCTATTAAAAAATAAGGTCATTGTTTGATTAACTAGTTTTAGAAGCTAGAAGATGGAAACTGTTTTACAGAAAATCCTTTGGTTGTTTATTTTCTCATCTATTTGGTAAATACTTTAATAAGAAAAAAAATAGAATAATGTCATAAATTATAGCTATCATAAAATTACCACAAAATTTCTGGCTACATGGTACCAAATATATATAACAAAAAAGATATTTATTTTAATTTTTTTTTTTGGCATAATGTGAAACCAGAACTAAAAGTAGCCAAGAGAAGACACCTTATAACTTTTTCTGTCACATATTGATTGGAAATACCAAGGGTAGCCGCAGAAAATTGAAAAGCATATGTTGTAGAACATTAATAGGAAATTTACTTTTGGACCAAAAATAAAAAATTTAAACTGGAATATTTTACTGGGAGTGAAAACAACCAAATGAATAGAAATTCTTTGGTTTTACCCCTCCCCAGTCAGCTTAAAATGTTTGCAGGTATAGTTTAGTTGCCAAAAACTATAAGTTTCAAATTGTATTTTTAGATGTACCTTCAAAGCACCCTAGAATTAACATTATAACCAGTAATTAAACTGTGAGTGATGTGTCAAGTGATATGTTTGTTCCTGAATATAGTAAATTAATTTCACTGCAAATCTAGAAAGATAGTTAGTGAATTCATTTGGCTTAGTTTTGTTGCTGAGCAGGGAGCCAAGTTGGGGGCTATTTTCCCGGCAATATATAGAGAATGACAGAAGGAAAATGGTGATGCTGAGTAGTCTGTACTACAAAAGGAGCAAAAGATGTGTTTATTTTAAAATATTTAATAGATGACTTCTAGAATTGACAGTACCTTAGCTGTCATTTCAGAAGGTGAAATTAGTTAAGGTACCTTTATAGCACAGTCTATTCAGGTAGACATAGGGACTAAAAGGAAGTGTATTTCCTTATTTTTCCCAATTAAGGTTATAGAATTGAACTAAAATTAGAAAATTACACTAAAATCTAGCTTCTGTTGCTGATGAGCCACGTTCTCTGATTTGGACTGATATATCACGTTTTCTTAAGTATTTGAGGGTAGAGAAGATATGACTTCTGACATATGCCTTAACTAATATTTTTGGAAAAAAAGTAGTTTAATCATTTATATTCCATATACCATAAAAAAAAAAAAAAAAAAAAAGGCCGATAATTTTCCCACATAAAACTGTGGTGTGAAAACTCAGAAACACCCTGATGGAATTCTCCAACATTTAGAGACCACTTTTGCGGATTTGCTTTAATGTGGAACCTAAGCTGAATTAAAATGCTTTTGCACTCTGGATCAGACACTTCCCTACAGCTCTAGAGACAGCCCAGATTTAAAAAAGGAAAAAAAAAAAAGAAAGTTATTCAGGAGGAAAATATTTCCCTCCCAAGGCTGTGAAGAATAAAGATCCTCACTGATGTCTCCAGATGGAAATTAGCCCTTCACATATAATTTGACATATTAAAAGGAAAAGCATCCCAGGAGAAAGAAATATATTTGTTGCATAGATTGAACTCTTTAAAAGGGAAAAGCCTGAATGAATTTTGAGATGGCCACTTCACATTTTCAGAAGATGGGTACTGACAAAAAAGAAATGTAATGAAAATACCCCACTAATATAAAAAACCAATAATCTGTTAATGTTCTCCTTCTAAACACATATGCAGATTTTTTTTTAATGTAATGACAAAATATGATCCACTGCACGTGTGTGATATTTCTAAAAGAGAAGAAAGAAAACAAAACAACACTGGAGAACACTGGCTTAATTGTTTCAGAAAACAGTTTAGGCAAAGTAAATATCAAGTTAATGTATGATAAAACTGACAAACCTTCTTTTTTTCTCCCCCCTCTCAGAATTTCCATTATTATAACTTCAGGCAACCATCAGAAATCCTATGTTGAAATTCATTTTAGTAAAGTACTCAAGCCTGTTCTTAATTTTGAAAGCCAATGAAAGTAGCAGAATTACTTGCATGCTTAAAGTTAAGCACACTCACAAGTACTTGTTCCCACCAAAGCAGCATCCCTTCATCCCTAATGAAATTAAAAGAGTCTCTTATGCCTAACATTAAGATGCTATACCTTTTATTAGTATCCTGTGGATACTGAGGTCAAAAGCTGATCTGAGTGAATGGGGCAGTCAAACATCCCAAACTGCCTAGAGCTAACACTGATTCTAGGGTGCCTCAATTTTTATCACCAGTAGAATGTATAAGTAAGGATGTTTTTTGACTTATCTCTTGCTGTTCTTGGAACTTCTGATATGTCTTTGACACTGACCTTTTTTCCCAATGCACTACTCTACAGAAAGAGAATAAGACCTCAGCCCAAGCACTCTAGTCATATATGATATCAGTTGCCATCACAAAGATATTTGACAGGTACCAGCTTAAAGCCACAGATTTTTATCATTTAAGTGACCTTGGTTCCCCGAGCTTATCAATGTTGAATACCTAAATGATTATGAAAAGGCCATGTTGAATGGGTCTTGGAGCAATTTGGTCAAGTGGAAGATGTCCTGCCCATGGCAGTGGGCTTGGAACTAGGTGATCTTTAAGGTTCCTTCCAACCCAAGCCATCCTACAATTCTATGATTCTATGATTCGATTCAATAATTCTATAATTCTATGATTCTATGATTCTATGATGACTTTCATTCTTTGCATCAGAGAAGAAAGGTGGGCAAGATTGATTCCTTTCAGTTAAATTATAGCCATGACAGGAACAAATCTCAAAGAGTGATTCATGGACCACTAGTGAGATCATGTTAGGTAAGCCTGCACCAACATGCAGATTTAGTGTGAGCATTTTACGTTAATGGTTCAGCTAAAAAGTTGATGATAATGTTACTTGCTTGCTTGTGAAGAACCGAAAGGGATTTCTAGATTCACAGAGCCTAAGGAATATAATTTGTTCTACTACAGACAGATTTTAGCATGCAGTCACAGAATCACAGAATGGTTGAAATTGGCAGTCATCTCTGGAGGTCATCATCCAACACTCCACTCCAGGTGGGTCACATAGAACCAGTTACCCAGAAACACATGTAGATGGGGTTTTTTATAAATCTTCAAAGAAGGAGACTCCACAACCTCTCTGTAAAACTTGTTGCAGAGTTCAGTCACCCTCACAGTAAAAAAACACTTCCATATGTTTATGGAGCCTCTTATGCTGACACTGAACATTGTAGATTTGTCCTGTGTGCATGATCCTTTCAGGTATTTACATACATTTGCAAGATGCCCCATTAGCCTCCTCTTTACGAGGCTTAATGGTTCCAGTTCTCTCGGCCTTCCTTACATGTGAGGTGTTCAAGTCCCTTAATCATCCTTGTGACCTTCCAGTGAACTTAATAGAATGTTGAACAGAGTTCTGTTGATAGAAATATTGGCACTTTAACGTGCCACAAAGGAGAATAAAAAATAGACTTTCAAAGGAAATGTCCCTGTGTTTTGCTGTAAAGTAGTGAACTCCAAGGCATGGTTGGAAAGAGCCATTTCACACCTGAACTGAGTTCTGGGAAACATGTAATTCAGTCATAATCAGCTGTCTTTTATGGAAATATGATGTTGATTATATAGCCAATTGTTTATAGCATCTTCTATTTGAGTAGATGTTCTGACCACTATTCTAATCAGCATTACTCAAAAATAAAGCACTACGTAAAGAGGTAAGAACTTCTAAAAAAGGCAGATGGTAGATAGACTGCAAAAAATATTGCTTATTAATTATTTTTTCCTTTGTTTCATATACTGATTCTGCTATTGCAGGCTGGGTGCCAATAATTTGGGGTGGTGAGACATGGGATTAATACAAAATGTGTTCAGTTTAAAGTTAGGGTAAAATAGAAGCAAAGTTGAAAACAAGCAAAGTTTAAGTCAGGCAGATTCAACTTTATAAACTTCCTCACTCTAGTTTTAGAAATATTACTTGTGATGAAGCAAATCTGTTGGTTCTGGTGGGTGTAGAGCCCCCAGTGCAAGCTGTGAGATCTCTAGCCCAAAGAATCAATAAATCTTCTAATTGTGTCATGCCACGTCTGTGATTTAGACTGCAATATAGTCTGTGATTTGTTTAATAAACTTGCAAGCTTAAATACCATGCTTTTGTGGGATGCTCCCCTGGGATTCATCCTTAAGGGTGTCCAAATGTATCTCCTCTTCCAGTGACCTACGTAGGAAGTGACATGAGACATGTGGTGGTTTAATTAGCAAAATGTTGGCATCAGATTAATAAAGAAGAGAATATCCTTTTCTAGAGTATCTGTTTCATATAAATATCTCTCGCAGAGCTCTGGTTCCATATGGCAATTAGAAGTACTTGTTAACAGTTGTTTAGGTATATGAATAATGAAGGTGAATTTTCTCCAAGATTGAAAGAAATAAGGATGGACAGATTTGTTCAGATGGAATCCAAACTCATCAATCCACAGATAAATACTCATTGATTTTTTTTAAAGTCAAACTTATATTGTAAGCTTCTAATATTCTTATTTCTGGGCAGGTTTTAAAAATTTTAATTACTATTTTAAATTATTTTTTATTTATTTTTGCACTATTTATTTCATGCGAAAAACCAGCATCTCAAAGAAGCACTCATATAGGAATTTGAAATTTGATTATCTGCATAAGTTGAGTGTAGTTTTTAAATATAGTAAAACACTGGGTACTGGATTAAAAAAAAAAACAAACCCACAAACAATAACAATAGTTCATTTATTCAGTTGAATTACCTTCTAAGTTTGGAACACCTATCAGAAGACAAAAAGAAATTTTGAATTTACATATATTCAAAGATTCTTTCAGACTTATTGTTTGAGAGGTGAATTGCAAAATCTGCATTTCATCCATAATATTCAATATTTTATTGATGACAACAGAAGTCATAGAATAGCAAGAGTGCACATTTGTGCAAACTAGAACTGCAGGAGGAAAATTCTTTAGGGAAACTTCAGTGAAGAAAAAAATCTTGAATTAAGACTGCTCATGTATAATTTTAAAATTTTCCTTCTTGTTTGGAAAAAAATATATCTTCAGTTTTCTTGAGTCTAGGAATGCACTGCCATGTTTTTTATAATTGACACTAAGATTGCTAAGAAAAAGGAAAATGGAGGTAAAACTATGATGATTTTTTTTCATTTTTTTGTTAGCTCAAAAGTGGAGTTTGGGGGTATCACAGTCCTCACTTCATTAGGTTTTAAATTATCTTTTGCTCTTCCTTTGCTTATTTCAACTTCTTCTTAAAAGACCGGAATAGCTCTGTTATTTGTATGTCTTCCAAAGAGTGACTTTTAGCAAGACCTTAAATCAGAGACAGATCTTGACAAATAGACTAAATTACCAGACACACAACGGATGACCACGACTGAAAAAAAATCCTTTACTCTTCTCTATCTCTATAAGAAGAACACTTCAGTTTTTTTGACTTCTATCATCTTCTGCGATGAGGAAGGCCAAAGGCCCACTTGGAATTGAGTCTGTCAAGGGATATAAAGGACAACAAGAAGGACATCTACAAGTACATCAGTAGCAAAAGGAAGATTAGGGAAAATGTGGGGCCACTGCTGTATCAGATGGGCATTCTAATAATGGAAGACACAGAGAAGGTGGAATTACTGAATGCCTTTATTGCCTCAGTCTTTACTGCTGAGGTTGACCCTTGGAGTCCCAGACCTTGGAGGTAACAGAAGGCTGAAGAAAGGAAGACTTCCCTGTGGTTGGGGTGGGTTAGAGATCAGGTAAACAGACTTAATAGCATAAACCCATGGGCCCTGAGAGGATGCACTCATCAGCACTGAGGTAACTGGCAAATAGAATTGCTAAGCCATTCTCCATCATCTTTGAAAAATTATGGAGAATGGGAGAAGTGGCAAATGAATGGAGGAAGGACAATGTTAGTCCTGTCTTCAAAAAGTGCAAGAAGGAAGACTGGGGAAACTTCTGGCCAGTCAGCCTCACCTTCCTTCCATCCCTGGAAAAAAGAAGGAGCAGATCACCCTGGGGGTCATCACCAAGCACATAGAAGAAAAGAAGATCATCAGGATAGTCAGCATGGATTCACCAAGGGGAAATCATGCCTGACCAATCTGATAGCCTTCCATGATGTCATGGCAGAACGGATTGATAAGACGAGAGCAGTGGAGGTTGTCTACTTTTACTTCACCAGGGCTTTTGACACTATCTTCTGTAACATCCCTACATCCTGTAAGTTTGGGAAATGTGGATTAGATGGGTGGACAGTGAGGTGGTTCAAGCCCTGGCTGAGCAGAGAGGATCATGATCAGTGGAGCAGAACCCATATGGAGGCCTGTAGTCAGTGGCATTCCCCAGGAATCAGTACTGGGTCCAGTCTTATTTATCTTGGTTTTAACTCACTGCTGAGATGCCTGGTGGTGGGTCTGGTGTGAATAATATGACAATTACAGTTACATGTTTCCAAGCCTTAATGTCTCCGAACTAGACAAACACAGTGTTTTGAGCCACTCCTTACAGGACATTCCTTAGGGCTTATCACCAGCTTTGTTGCCCTCCTCTGGACGCATTCAAGGACCTCCACATCCTACTTAAATTGTGGGTCCCAGGACTGCACAACATGTCCATGGTGAGGCCACACCAACACTGAATGCAGTGGGGTGGTCACTTCTGACTGGCTGGTGATGCTGTGTCTGGGGCACATCAGGATGGGGTTTGCCAGCTGGGCTGACCCGGCTCACTGCTGAGCAAGACTCCCAGATGTATTCTGTAGGAATGCTCTTCAGCCACAATCTCCCAGCTTGCGCAGGAAAATTTATACTTGAGCCTGGCATCAGAGTTAATTGTGGTTGAAGTCTCCTCAATATTATTTATTTGTTTTCATGTTTGTTATTGGAGTGGTTGAATGTCTGTTATAGAATTCAAATTGCTTGAGCAATGTGTGAAATTCTCTTTACATGTGATGAAATTGTTTTATTCTGCAAAGACTGTGCTCCCTAAAAGGAGAGGAAGCCCACTTTTTTTTATTCTTAAATGCACGTAGGTTGGCAAAAACATTCTTCAAAGGATTTGAGTGAGACTTATGGAACATATGCAATTAAATTATGATACGTGCAGAATTCTTCAAAGACTGTGCAACAGGATATGGTTTATATTGTTATCTAGGTAAAACCATAAACACAAGGAGCAACAGATCTGCAAGAATTATTTTCTCAGAAAACATGCCACTTATGCAAGCTAGATATTCAAAGCTAAAACATTGATTTAAAATACTTGGGGTTAGATTTAATGAAAAGAATAATAAAGAGTCCTCATGTTGGTTAGTACAGACAGGCATAATGTAGGCTTCCACAATTTATTTCATCTATTCACCCTGTCCTGCTGTTACACAACTGCTATTTCAATTTTGAGCTTTGTGAACAGAGGCATATCCATGTTCTGAGCTCTACTGGTTAATATAACAGTGATTCTGTTACAAAGATAAAAGGAAAATAAAATTTTCAGATTTTCTTTTTTTTTTTCCCTTGTAACCTCCATGTTTGAAGCTAAATTCCAGTAACAGAAAGGTTAGTATCTTCATTTAACAAAGAGGTCTTCGTGGACTGACTCCTTTGAAATCAATGGGAGTTTGTGAGACTCATAAATGGCATTGGCAGGGAGTAATTGCAGGGTCAAGGAACAGTGTGTCAGAGCACTTACCTCTGAGATATTTCTTTCTGCCTATCTGTTGCAGCAACAAAGAGAATTCCTTTCATTTTCTTACAGCAACTGGGCCTTTTTAAATAGAGGAAGAAAAATAAAACATGAATTCATTCTTTCTCAGATTTGAATTGAATGAATAGAACTAATGCATAATCTTCTTTCTGAAAAGTGATAAATATTTACAGTGTGTAATGAGATTTCATGTCAAAAATTGATGGTATTTATTGTGTTTTAATAAAAGCAGATTTGAAAATGTTAGTTTTATTAGAGAAAAGAAGTGTTGAAAATATTGCCATTTTCACATTTGTTTTTTCTATGGAGACCTTATATGCAAAGACAGATTTTGAGCTAACTGTATTACTATGGAAATCAGTTGCAACAGAGTAGAAATGGTATGAAATAATGAAAACATTAATACTTCTTTACACCTTGTTTCATTTATTTATCAGTTACACTCTCCTTTTTTTTTCTTTGCTATTAAGGCTCATACATTCCAATAATAAAAAGGTTTTCCTTCTCTTTTCATAATTTCTTTTCTCAATTCAAATTTCCAGAATTTATAACAAGAAACATACATTTAATACACAGAAATATGGAAGTTAAGGGCACTACCATGTAGGGTGCTCAAGTTAAGCGCTACACAGAGATTTGTGTCTCACTGAAGAAATTCTTTTCAGCAATATGTTGTTATTAGAAAGAAGCTGTATCCTCTCTCTGCTCAATGACGAGTCCACTCATCAGTTACTTCCAAACTGACTTATGGCAGTACCTTAACAAATGTTGCCATTAAGTAATCTGCTAAGTCTATAGACCTCAGCTTTCTTGGGGATTTAAGACACATTAGTCAAAATATCAGTACACAGGTGCTGAGTGCTTGAAAATATCTATGTGGTTCCTTCCATTTGTATAAAACTTTTATTCATTTAATGTTTCATAAATAGATGGAGTAAGTGATCAGGCTTGTTTTTAAAAGACTAAAAACTCTAAGCAAACTCTAAAGTAGTTCAATAATATTTAGTTTCCAGGTCATGTAGCTTCAAAATCCCTGTTGGCTGGTATTTATGTTAAATTAGTGAATGATTTTCAAAAGGATAAATGCAGGAGTTTTTGTTGTACGTTAAAAATATAAAGGAGGAAAGGTGAGGAAAAAATATAGTAAGATGTGAAATTTAGCCTATTTTGTGCAGTAATGATTATTTTAGATTTCATGTATGTAACATGAATGTGTGTATTAGCATGTGTAACTCCTAAGATCAGCATTTGTTCTTTAGGCAAACAGAAAGAAACCTCTTACAGCGTCCCTTTAACTGGCATGAAGCCAGCCTTGCTCATTTTCTGCAGCTGGCATGAAAATAAACTCATTTTCCAGAAGTGACCCCCATTATTTCATTTTTCTTAGCTCCCAACAAGTTGATGAGCTATAATACAAAGCAAAGCAATTAATTGTTATATGGCATCTTTGTTAGAATAGTAGTGGTGATCAGCAGTTGGGGAGGAGGAAATAGTCTTGAGCATGTAGTAAAATAC
The DNA here is from genome assembly GCF_048771995.1 of Taeniopygia guttata. Lineage (NCBI taxonomy): Eukaryota > Metazoa > Chordata > Aves > Passeriformes > Estrildidae > Taeniopygia > Taeniopygia guttata. Next base: position 36,689,998 of record NC_133026.1, read on the forward strand.
AGATTTTCAGCAGAATATATAAGTAAAATGGCTTCAGATAGAAGTTACACACTGTTTAGTTATGGGTGGAGAAGAAAAGAAAGGTCTTATGTAAAGCAGACTAGAGATTTCCCAACTAATTGAGAGAGCTTTGGGGAACTTTTCTGTGTTTTCCTGTATTTTTATTTGCTTTTAAAATTCTAAATCTCCCTTCTGCACTTGAAATGCAAGCTTCAGCATTGGCAAAAATGGAATTCTCTTCCAAGAGGAGGTCTTGCTCTACAGTGCTGCTCTGCCCTGGAGAATTACAAACCAGAGCAGAAAGTCATCCAGTCAATCAAGATTAAATCTTCTGTGGAGTGACAACCAGACATGGCTTGGGCTTCTGTCTACAGTGCAGCTGCACCCAACCAGTAGATATTTGTTGTGTTTCATGTTGAACCTTGTTCCACTCTATATCACTAACTAAATATTGATTGAAGTTGCACCTGAAGTTCAGCCTCTTATCCTATTTCAGCATTGCAAATGTAGTCACTGGCTGTTCTGTTGGTAATTGAGGTCTCTTCCTTCTTTGTCACACTCTTTCTCTCAGCGCTTCCCATACTAAAATGCACAGAAACTTCCAGGAAATTTTAACCTCTTACAGACTAGATTCTTCCCTAATTCTAGTTCTGAACTGTGGACATTTCGTGGGAGGCCAAACCGGGGAAACTCATGATAAAAAATAAGATATTATAAAGCAAGTCAGTGAGGCCATTACTGTCGTTGGAAGCAGAGATTACAACTCTACTGTTGTAGAATACTGCCAAAGCTGGGAAAGATGAAGGGAGGGATTTTATAGCAAGACATGAATGACTAAGAAGACAGACAGTGCTTCCTAGACAGAAGGTAAGAGTAGGAGATCATTAAAGTAAAAATGGGATATTGCAAATTTTAGCACCTGATATTTTTCAGAGAGATAAAGAGAAAAGCAGCAAGATGTCGTGCTGTTGAAGAAGGATGAAAAAGGCACTTGTGTTCTGGATCATCATCTGGATTCCATGGAAATGACAATGAATTAAGTCTACTACTTATGTTACTTTACAAGACAGTAGAAAGGGGAAAAGCCTGGGGAAACAGAAATGCAAATTGAGTAATTCTTTTTAGCAGCAGTATGACTAACACAGTCAGGTTAAAACAAATTAGTTTCAACAGATTATTTTTAATCCTTGTCAGTTCATCACATTCCCTTGCTACTGGCTGTACAGCTGAAAAGTATAAAGGGTGTGGGAACATTAAGCCATTGACCAGAAGGATGAGAGGGAATATCTAGGCCGTTTAAGATGGTGCTCTTATCAAGACCACTCTTCATCACACTGTAAGTTTTCTTCATGCTGTGATGCAGTCCACATTTCTTTCCATGATCAAATATCTAAAACCAAATCCTTCTCTGCACCTACATAGAGAGATGAAAGATAAATTTGAAGTGTGTAAGTCACTTGATGAGAACTTAGGGTCCAAAATACCTCTCCAGTTAAGAACATTTATCTTACTGATTTACTACAGGTCTTTGGAAGGTTATCAGAAGCTCCTAATGATATATTAATGTTTCAGTTGTTACCTGCAGAAGGACTTATCTTTACCAATAGTGATTTTGTTTTTCTGAAGCCCTTTCTTAAACTACAGAATGAGCAAGTCTTCTGTAAACCTGGGCTAGAAGACCTTACTACAGGCATAAAGGAAGCAGTCAGGTGTCTACCTGAATGTGAGGCTCTAATTCTCATGTTCTGAGACAGCTGAGCTGTAGCAGATGTCGTGGGTATGTATTGTCTTTGTAACATCTGCCTTCTTCAAGGCTATCTGAGAATGAGGTTTTCTTCTCTTTTCATGTTGTATCTTTTGATATATCTGGCAAATGCAACAACTAACTCTGAACCATTAACCGCTTGAATGTTATGCATACTTGTTTCCCATAAAAGACAAAGTTTTCTGTCTTGCTGAAAACTGTTTGAACTAACCTACCTCACTGCAGAAACATGCAAGTTTGTGAGAAATGTGTAAAGTCTTGGTTATGCTGTACAAATGTAGGAATGATATTCACTATGTGAAAATGAATTGGTCAAGAAATACCGCAGCAGCAACAAACAAATAATCTCTGTTTGGTCCTTAATTTTGTGGTAGAAACTAGCTCCCCAAGGAACTAAAATAAATATCTTGAGAGACAGAATGAATGGAAAGATGGATCTTTTGAATAGTCTCTGATGGAAAACAGTCATTTCCACCTATAACAGAGGACAGCAGGAGACTTGAGAGAGAAAGGAGGGGAGACAGTGCTGTCTATGAATAAAATGTTCATGGAAGAACAGTAACTTCCTTGTAACATGGCATACAAGGAGGAAAAATGCACAGCACCTTGTAACATGGCATACAAGGAGGAAAAATGCACAGCACCTCTCTATCAGGAAATCCACTTAGAAGTATAAAAAACAGAAATTATTCAGCTGAAAACCCACAAGAAGAACTCAGTTAAAGGCTGCCCACCGGAGTGGCATCAGTAATATTGACTGCAACCTTCTACTTTAGGGAGAAAGGAAGAAAGACTGCTGTAATTGGAACAGTAATATCTATTAAAATGTTATTAAATTTTGTTAGCATTGCAATTCTATTTGGGAACACAGCATGTTAGATGGCAGGACTTCTAAAACACTTCTAAGATTGACTACCTATTGTAAGGCCATAGTCCTGCAAACAATATCTGAGGAGAATATATGCGGCTAGTTTTGTGAAGACAGTCACAAGAACAAATCACATGAAATTTGTAGATCAGAAAAAACATAGAAGGAGGACATGACAACGCAATGAAAAAGAAGCACACATATGTACTTGCAAAAACATTGAATAGAGTCTGAGGGCTATATTCTATGTAGGAGAAAAAAATTAGAAAGTCATGTTTTTATGATTTTAAAATATCTACTGATACTGAAATTGACTTCTATGTTGTTGAAGAATATTTCTAGGCAAGTGAAGGCTCCACAACTGTTAAATTTTGTTTGTATGACAGTATTTTTATAAACATGTTTATAACCAGGAAAAAAATCTGAAAAATTATGCTAAATCATCCATAATAATTCTTGTTTTATGTTTTCTGCAAAATACAGTTCATGCTGACCATACATTGAGTAGCAGTGGGAAAAATATTTTTGTTTCAAGATATTGCAACATGGCTTTGATGCTGTTAGTGACAAATCCATCCCAAGTTCAAGAGACAAATTCACAAAGATGGAAAGATTGTGGAAACTTTAGCCAACCAGTGATATAGCTGTCCTGCATAAATCATACTCTACTGAATATCCTTACCTTTGTTATCAACCTGAGATTCACTACTGGATCCATCAAATTTGTAATCTTTTACTTGTTGGAATAGCTATACACAATAAACATTTAAAAATAACCACATAAAAGGGCATTAATTTAGTTAGCAGTGCTTCCTGTAATGATTCTCTTTAACCTTTCTCCTGATCATCTTATCACACATAGGTTATGCATTTTGCTCTGGTCCCAGATATAAATCAAACTTAAGTTCATTTCAGCAAAGAATGATACAAAAGAGATCAGTGCTATGTGCTGAGACAGACAGGCTGACTGTCTCAGCTGGCATAAACTGGTGTAGTTGCAGGAGGGCTAAGTTATCTTTATTGTGTGTCTCAGAATAAGCCTTTATTGAACCAAACCCAAGGGGAGAAAGGGAGAGAAGAATGATGGAAAGAAGGAGACCAAAAGGTACGCAGGGCAGAAGTAGACAAAACCCTCTTCCCCTATCACTGATTACAAATTATTATACAAGCTGAGCCCCATATTGTATACTTCATTTACAGTAATTGTACAACAGCTGTATAATAGGTGTAGTTTAAGGTGTGAGTGTTGCTCAGAGTGGAGCTTAAATGTCCACAGTGAGATGTGAATATGAATATGAATGGTCCTGACTGCATAGTAATTGGTAGTATTATGGGAGTGAATGGAAAAGCTACATATGGATGAATGGGTGGGGCCAGGGAAGGGCGCAGCACAAGAGACTAATGGTAGATTTTATTTTCTTACATAGATGGCTTTTCCTTTCAATAATTAGCCAGCAGCAGTAGAAGCAAATGAAGAGAAAGAGAAGGAGACTAGTTTGGCACATTGAAGCTCTATACTCATTACATTAAATCATTCTAATTTCCCTCTCTTCACCCCACCTACCTAGACATTGATTCATCCACATTAAACTTGTAACAGGTTCCAGCCTGCATGGGGAAAAAGGTTTTGAGAATGTGATAGCGTTAAAGCAAAAGCATGGTTGTACAATATCCCTTAAAACTCTTAAAAATACAGCCAATAGACCCCCAAAAATAACCAGTCTAGAATAGAATAATTCTTTTTCACACATGCTACTGGTTTATGTGTGTTGCTGTTGGGGTGTTAAAGATGAGAGGTGTATGATGCTGTGCAAGAACGATGACTTTGGAGTCAGAGCTAGGAACAAAATTATATTTGCTCAGTTTTCATATTTTGTTACAATAAAATTCAGAAAATGTTTCTCTGATTTTGCTTGGGTTTTTTTTCCCATCTTTTTTTTCTTTATTATTTTTGTGAATTCAAGTGCATGGCAATCTGTCCCTTTGATCCAACTGAATATATGGTTATCAGCCAAATTATGAAATTTTGACTGCTTGGGTGATTTGAACAATTTATTGCTATATCCAAAATTCTGTAAGTGCAAAGCAAGAATTATACTTCACGACAGGAAAGAGACTTAAAAAAAACTTGTGAATTATTTTGCAGTATCACAGATATCCACTTATATTGAAAGTTCATATAAACTCAGAGGCTGATCCGGCAGATGTTAACACTTCAGAAAACTTGAATTCAGTGTGATTTGCTCACCCAGTACATGTGCTCATATCCATGACTGTTTGGGGGTTCTCCCTCCAGCCAAAGCAGAATTCTCTGATTTTGCATTTTAGGTTGTAGTGCAAAGATATACAGTAAGAAGTAGCAAATTATAAAACAATTGAAACTGATTATATATCACATTAAGACAGAAAATATATTTTGTGTTAAACACTTGACAAGTTGGTGTTATGCATATTATTGATCCTCCAGGTCCTTGTCTTTTTGATGACTATTTTTTTATTTTGCCAAACATGATTTCCTAGAGAAGACATTAAAACCAGAAAGCCTAGTATTGCATCATGCCACCTATTTATAAATTCTAAGAAATAAATGCAGCAAAAATTAATTACAATTATTCATGTTCTTGAAAATGGCAGTACATCTTGAAAATGACAAGCAAGAAGGGTCACTATTGCTCACTTCTTTTTAAAAACAATCTTTGTTTACCTAGTTCCCAAGTGTTAAGAGCCAGTATGGTACATTTGCATAGGATAACTAACATATACCACACCATTTTCACGTCTGCAAGTACACGTGAGTAACCGTAATTACACGTGACACCAATTACTCTATTACTTTGTATTAAATTATAATGGAAAATTCCACTAGAGAATTGAAGCCTAATTGCATCTTAATTTGCATATTTTTGCATATTAATTACATCTCAGATGAATAATAAATTTCAGCAGATTTTTAATTTATGCATAGACACAAAAACAAGTGGAGAAATAATTTACAAAAAAATACCAGCAACTATTACTTAGGGCATTCAACTAATTTTGCTTAGTTTAGCAAAACAAAACTTGGTTTGTTTAATATAGCATCTTTAGGCTGATTGCTGTTTATTGCACAATATGTCAGTTTTGAAGCACAGAGAGAAGCTGAGTCTTTTTAATAGAAAATATAAATGTTAATTCAGAGCATTTTAAGTTGAGGGATTTTACATTTTTGAACAAAATGTTTGGAGGACATTGCTATTTAATTAATTTGAGAATAGGCTTAATTGTGATAATTTCTTTACTTATATGACATCTTATTTTGTTGCATTTTTTAATGAAGGAATAAAAAATAGGATATTAAAAAAAAAATCTTGATGAGGAAGTTTCTCTGATAATCAAACGTGGAATGTTTTCTTGTTTAAAGACAGTGGTTAAGCCACTACAGTTTTGATGACTTTTGGTTTCAAAAAAAAAGGGCAAAATTAAGGCCAGGAAATGTATAACATTTTAAAACAACATATATTTCAATAATTCTGGAGGTATTTTTTTTTGTTTCAGAGTAATTTTATATAACAGAAAAATAGCTATGTAATCAAAATGCACAAAAATATCATACTTAAACCTGCAAAGCTTTTCTTAACTTTAGAGAAAAAAATAATCCAAGTTCCCCCCATTAAGTTCAACTGGACAACTCACTTATACAAAGTTAGGAAGGTAGGAAAAGGCAGAGTCAATAACAGTATTTGCTCTTTTTGGCTTAGCAGTTCTCAAATCTTTATTTGAAAAAAAAAATGTATTTTACATGTCTCTGTAAAATTTATTTAACAAAAAACAATTAACAGTACGAATTTCACAAAAATCTTTTGCTTCTATAAATTTCAGCCACATTAAGCCACTTACTGCTTTTTAACCTGGTCTATAAAACTGAAGTCTCTTTACACTGTCAATTCATCCCAAGGCCTAATCTGGTATGATGCCTTTTGTACCTGCTGCCACAGTCAATCTGAGACTGCCTGCATAAAGAATAATTCTATTGATCATTTGCCAAATTGTACAAAGAGAATGGATGTCAATGCTTTAATAAATCAGGAGACTGTCAAGATGAATGAAAACATTTGTCTTCTCCTTTGCCCCAAAATAATTTTTAAAAACCTACACAAAACCACCAAACCCTAAAGAAGCATATATTTTCTAATTTGTTTTATAGTTCTGCCACTGCAGCAGCTAAGCAGAATAGGAGAAGACCGTGTAATCTCCACGAGTCCGCTTCATATATTTTCTGGTGCAGTTAGTCTGGATTTTGCCAGGTGAAATGGCCTGGGAAATTGTAAAAACGAGTACTTCATACCATATGTTTACATTGTACCAGTTACAAATCATTATTTTTACTTGTCAAGCAGGAATCTGATGAATACTGAGCTATTCTTTTTGTTTTACCTTGACACTTTTTAAAATTAATATATCTCTAGGAAAAGTTTTCTTTTTCTCTAGAAAGCACTGAATGTAGCAAATGTGTTCTTGTTGTGATGTCTATTGCTATCATGTCTCTGGTTTCTGGTGTCAGGTGCCTGTCACTTGGTTCCATCTGCATAGCACACCAAATCATATTAGTAGCACCATCTATAGTACCCTTCTTGTTAAAAGTTAAAACAGTCTAGCTTTCAAAAATAGCATTCTAATGATGATCGGGATTGTCCTTTTACGTTCTGAACATCCCATTTGGCAGGTTTCAGATAAGCAGAGGGAAATTGTGCTGAATGAACTGAAGTGGGGATTATGAATCTTCAACTGTTAAACAATAGTTCCCTCTCATGGACGTTGGGAGTTACCACAGTTTGCAAAACGTGGCTGGAAAGTGGCAGCATTTTTAAAACACATTACATATTACTTCTTCCATGCACCAAACATGAAATATTTGCTTATGGAAGGGAGGAGAAATGGTCCCTACAACACTAACCATTACCCTAGTCTATGGCAAAGGCAGGTGGGAATGCAAGGTCTTTTTTCCATTTTGCAAAGGGATGCACTTTTTTTTTTTCTATTTTCTTTTTCTTTTTTTTCTTTTTTTTCTTTTTTTTCTTTTTTTTTTTTTTTTCCTGTAAGGTATTTTAACTGGGAGAATACTTACCAGGAAGTTTATAATAATATTATGTATTGTTCATTCAGTCCTCACCATAACAAAAAAACTTAACATTTTATCTCAATAAAGGACAAGTTAGTGTAAATAACTTTTGTCAAATGAGATTATAATGGATCGTTTATTTTGTAGTTATACCTAAGATCAGTCTTTGTTATCTTGAGATTGGGTTTGATCCTGCAAGATAGTAAAGCCTGTGTGTCCTTTTGGAATTTGGAATGTAAAGCAATCCCTGTAATCTGCATGGATATGAGAATTCTCTTCACACAGCACCTTCCCTCTCCCTTGAATGCCCTCTGCAATATTTCAGGAAAAAGTTATCTACTTTTCCTTAATTGGTGTTATTTAATTCCTGTGCTTCCCGCTTCTGTAACATTAGTTTGCTTTTTCCCTTTCCAGTTAAGCACCACACCAGACATCACACAGAAAGCAGAAGATAATTTACCAATTTATTTTCTGTATTTACATGTCCTAATGAAATGCCTTTTAATCCTCTGCAGATCTATTTGGACTTTGAATGTTAACGTTCTCCTGCTTTATTTTGGAAATCAAAACCAGCTTGGAACTGCACTCTTGAAGATATGTGTTTCAAAATCCTTGAGTTATGTCTCTTTCAGAAGCATACTTTGATCAACCACTTTAGCAAATGCATATATAAAAGGCTGAGGACAGATGACAAGTGACATTTTTCCTGGATACAGTTTTCAGTATTTGACCTATATCAAGACAACCAGGATATGCTACTCCTTAATTCCAAATTTATCTTGGTACAATACATTCTTTCAGATGTTAACAAGAATTACTCTTAAATTTAAAAAGATTACTCAAAATTACTCCTAATTTCAGAATTGCAAAAGACCTAATGAAATTTTTAGAATTAGGATGGAAACAGAAATTATTTATCTGCTGATTTATTCTAGCATCTTAAAATGTTTTGGAAAAAAAAAATTTTAAATCCAGCACCGCTGTCAAAAGCTGTTTGTAACGGGGTATTCTATGTGGCATGTGTGAGAATATTTTTGTTAATTTTCCAAAGTGTAGGAAATTTGCAGGGAAAAGAAGTTCATTTAAAGTGAATTTCAAAATGGAAGTAATGGACAAAATTTTTAAAATCAATCACTCAATTTTTTTTGACATTTGTAATATAATGTACTACTGTACATTTGTAATATAATGTAATACTGAATCTATGTAATGTTTGTAAAAATATATCACATGTACAAAATGAGAAAATAGTGAAAACTACATGATTCTGAAAGTCATATCACAGGGCTGTGTGCAGGCAGAAGATATTGATACAAAGGCTTGAGGAATAATTTCTATTTTTTGTCTATAAAACATGTAAAAAGATGTGTCAATGCTTTTCCAAACTGCTTTATTCTTGTTCTGATTAACTCAAAATTAGAAGTTAATTCTTGGCTTCTTTTCAGAAGGTGAGCTCTAAGTATCAGTTCACACATTTATATGATGTGGATGCCTGGCTTCAGGGAGATGAGTTAGAATAACAGCTCATTTCACACAGAAGTATCATACATATAACTGAATCCTAATTTCTCTCCTTTTTAACTCTAATTGCCCCATTTCACTGTGCTATGCACCTGTAATGCTAGAGATAAATAGGCTTCTTTGAGGCTGTAATGGTAATTTTTGTCATCCCTGTCCACTTCAAGGAGCAACAGAAGATGTCTGTTTCCACTAGCAACAGAAATTGAAAAAGATGAATGTCAAATCTGAGGCAGCCATGCCTTATGTAGGCATGATCTTGTCCAAGTGGCCACACTGGAGTGATTCCAATGAGTTCCAAAATTCACCACCTACTTGATGTATTTCAAATTTAGGATGTTGCTGTGATTTCATCAACTTTTGTATGCCAGATGCCAGGAATCTGCGTGTTTTGTCAGGTGAGATTTCTCATGTGCAATGCAATGTTGTTGAAGGGTGAGCTGAATTTGCAACACAAAACATAAATCCATTAATTCTGGAGTCAAAAGACTATAGCAGCCAAGTGTGACCTGTACAGTCAGGGACTGGCTACCAAGCCTCAAAGGAAAGTAGACCCAGGTCATAGATCCCCATCAGACACAGTAGTACCCAAGAAAATTGAGCTACTCTTGTGTTTCTATAGTGGATTAGATTAACACCTGTGGCTGTAGGGTTGAATTTCCCATAGTAATCTCCTCTACCCCATATAAACTGAATCTGCGACTTTGACTTCACAGGGCTCTCCCTGTCCTATTTGGGCCACGTCAGCCTTCATCTGTGTGTTTATTTTTCCATAGCTGAGCATCCTGACTTTGAGGTAATATTGATCTGTCATCTTTAGGGTTGCAAAAATTGATTTTAACTCACTGCTGAGATGCCTGGTGGTGGGTCTGGTGTGAATAATATGACAATTACAGTTACATACTTATCCAGGTGCAGGGAAATGTAGGAAACTTTAACTTAAACATCTGAATATAAGGCAGGAAATGCTATAGAGATTTCAGGTTTCATTTATTGCTTTGGGATATTTATATGTTTTAGTTTCACATGTACTTAAAACAGTTTTTTGGGGTTTTTTTTGGTTTTATTTTGTTTGGGTGTTTTTTTTTTTGTTTGTTTTTTTGTTTTTTTTTTTGTTACATCACTCAGGAAAGCTTGGAATAGAAACAGGAGAAAGAGATGCTGAAATGAAACTGGTCCATTTCTCTCCTTTACAAGCAGTAATAAAGAATAAAATCCATGTGATGAACTGATTGCTGTAGTTGTCTTGTGATTTTCTTTGACACTTTTTCCCTGATTTACTTGCAGTGCAGAATATAGCAGGAGAAAGGCACCTCTGTCCTATTTAGTTAGGGGTTTGGAAGGAATGCTCAATGTGCAAGGTATGAAGATATGAGTATCTCTCAAATGAGTGGATGTTACTTCAGCCGTTAGAGACCTTGGGTCTACTCTTTTCCTTAAATTAAGACTCTCATTCCTTATTTATAAGATTGCCATTTTCCATCCCCGCTTATGCTTTCAAATCTCAGCTTTGGAAAAGTGAGGTTTGCTGAGTCAGTAATTTTAACTGGGGTGGCTTGGTATTTAACTTTTCCCTGTAGTTTTTTTCTTTATAGCACCCATGAATGTTAATTAGGATGGGAAAGTATTGGGGAAACCCTAGCCTTTCTTTAAATCAGCAAAGTATTAGATGCAGAAGAAAAAGCACAGTGTGATTTGTAGCTACCAACAGATTTTTGGGTTACTAAGCTGCTTACCATGTTCTTTGTCTCCTATCTGCTATATAAAAAGACTGTTTAAAAACTGTGTGAAAATTTTCAAAAACACCTTTAAAAGATTCCATTACTTAAAGTGATTTGGATAATTGTGTTCAATGGTAGCCATTATTTAAAAATATAATTAGTTGCTGAACTCAGAGAAGGAGGGAAATTTCTGCAGGTGTTTCTCATTATTTGCTATGCATACAAAATATCTGCATAAATTACCATTATTATTTCAATGTATACTAAGAGACAATAAAGCATTAGCAAGCAAAGGAAAATGTTGTTGACCCACAATCTGTGTTAGCAGCATAGAGTTTTGGCCTTCAGTGTTTTTGAGGCACATGTGCAACTGCATTCAAGATTGAAATTACAATTTTGCACCTGTAACAACATTAAATATGTAACAAGAGCGTATCAGAAGAATACTGAAAATGCAAAGACATTTGGAGAAAGACAGTAGCACATGCTACATGACTTTGCCACACAAAACAAGCATTTACAGGCGGAACTTTTTGTTCTGTATTAAGGCTTCAAGTAAAGGAAGTAATTCCATAATGATCAGAGCCTCCAAGAATATATTTTTAAATTTATTGATGCTACTACAGAATTATTTGTATGTGAAGTACAGAGATCAGTTAGGAACTTCTGACTTTTAATTCTGGTTCTAAGAAAGACATTCTGCAACTTTGTGAAAGTTTCTATTTCTTATTCTGTGAAATGGAGCAATAGTAATAATAAGAGATGAACAATAAGCAGAAAAAATCAAGTTCTCTACTAGATCAGTCATTTTGAATATGTGCATTCTTTATGAATACAAGCGAGAGGAAATTTCAGACAATCTTGAATTTCATAGAAATTTATTCGGTTTTAGAAACTTTAGTTATTCACTGCTTTTATATGTTAGTTTTACAATGAGACCATGCAAAAGTAAGCTTTGATTAGTTTACTGGAATGTTGATGTATAAAAAAGCATTTACTCATTACAACAAAAGTTTTATCTTTCCTAACTGAATGTATTTTATTTTGATCCTTTTGTTTTTAAAATGTTATCCAATAAAGGGGAAATTGTAGTAATCTGAAGTCAATGCATACCCATGAATAGTAAATAAATTGTTCTCTCTTATTGATTATGAATGCTTTGCCTCTTATCACAGTAAGGGGTATTCATAACACCCCACCAGATAGAAAGAGCTGCTTTGAAGGGAGGAATAAGATTTTCTCACATTACACACTCAGGACAGAATGGTGTCCACATCAAGACTTTTTTAACACTTTAAAGTTCATAAATTGATGATGAACTTATGTTCTGAAGTATTTATGCTGTGAGCAGACTGCATTTTACAGTACAATTCTATTCTATTTCATTTCAACAAGGGAGATGCAGTCTCTCTGACACTCAAGTCCACAAAAAGTCTAGAAGGGCAAAGGATCATAACTAGAACTCCTAACAGAAAATATTAATATAAACTTCAAATAACCATTTGATGGTTTTTACACTAGAACAGAATTTTAAAAATTAGTTTTACATCCCTCTTTTAAGAAAATTCAGAATAATCTGGTGGTAATTGACTTGCATTTATTACTAAAATAATGTTTATATATATAAATGCAAGATAACACAGTGTGAATAAAAGGCTTCAGGAAGACTGAAGTGATGCAGTGGCTATCTGCATAGGAACAGATTTCAGTGTTCTCCATTCCTTATTCCTGGGATAATGCAAGACCTTGGACAAAGGTGTCTAGAAAGTGACTCAGTCTTTTTGAGAAATCTGAATTTGAGTGTCTCCAAAGTTCTCCCATGAATTCAAGGATGGAAATTGATATTCAAAGTCTAGGAAAATCATCCTAATGTTCAGGTTCAGAATCAATAGCAGAAAATATTATGGTTCAGTTATGTCTTATTGGAATCCAAACTTTTCAAAATTTTTGAAAATCTGTTGCATTGGTAAGTAGTCAAGTTAAAAATTTTTAGTAATCTGCTGGTAATTTTAGACCAGTTTATTCCATAATACTTACCAGGTTTCAATGAGCATTGTCTTCCACTTAGAAATTTCCCTTGTTTAATGTAAAATATTTTCTCTTCTGAGTAGGATGTTCCTTTGTGTTTGTTTTGATCTGTAAATTCTTTTTAATTTGGGAGGCCTGTACTTTTTTCTACTGTTTTGTACTTTTTTTGTACTGTTCTTGATGGTTTCCTTGTTTTTAACAGGAAATGGGTAAAAAGTTTTTTATAATTAGTTCAAGTATGATTATCCAAAAACATAACAGTTTCAAAATTTAAGTGAAGGAAAAGTTAGAGCACATGACAAGTGTAATGATATACTGTATAAAGGTGTCTAGTCAGAATGACTGTGCTGTGTGACAAAGACTGCTCATTTAGAAGGAACCACATCTTTCATTTATGTAAAAACTAGCTCCACTTAATGAAGTATTGCCTTCATAGAACTATTCCTCCTCCTCCTAAAAAAATCCTGTAACTTAAAATTCCATGTGGTATATTAATACTTTTAAGAGTTCAAGAGAATAGCTGGATACTAGCCTTGAAATTATAAGAACTTGGATCTCCATAATTTTGGTGGTGTATCACAGTAACATGAAGGAGCAGATTTATTAATTCTTTCTTCTGAGATTAAATGTAATTGGTTTAAAGAAATAATAATTCTTTTGTTTGAGTTTTATGCATTTCTTATGAAGAGCTAACACATTTTTCTGCAGTCTGACAAAGTGTACGGTCTTTTATCCTCATTTCCCAGTGGATAAATACTTTGTTAATTAATAAAGTATTATACTAGCACTTAGTGTCTGTATTTAACAGTGGAAGGATTTTATTCAGATTATGTTAATAGATTTTCTGCTTTATTTTTGCATTAATTGCAACCTTTTCCTGTGATGTTGTCATAAAATAATTGTTCCTATAAATACAGGGGATTGTTTGGATTATTTTTGTTTGACTATTCTGAAACAATGCCTGTTATATATTGTTATTTATGCTATTGAGCTGGATGCTTAATCATATTACTCACAATTACAAAAAAATTGCAAATTCAACTTTTCTTCTTCTTCTTAATTGTTTATAAGTATATCCTGATATACATATGTATGTGTATATAAGTATTTAAAGCATTTACAAATATCAAACAAATTTGTGAGTATCTTAGATTTTCTTGGTGCATTTTTTTCTGATTATGTGACGTTTCTAATATCAGCTAAATCACATCCTAGAGTGGTACAGGTGCTAAAGAAAATGTATGAGATTTCTTGTTAAGGAAGATTGAAGAATGAGAAAAAATAATAACCAGAAGAAAATAAAATTTCACCATAAATACTTACCTTTGTAACACTACTGCAATTCTGTGCATATTGCTGGATTGAGCTGGTTCAGAGAAATGTGTATATGCAGTGGCAGGTCTTTGCATCTATGAGACAGTGTATGTATGTATGTGGGAAAGGGAGGAGCTTCATGGAATTGTAATGTAGGACATCCTTAATTCACCTTTACCTCTGTCTATGTCTATGGAATGAGAAGAGGAAACAGTTTCATTTTCAATGTCTTTTGGACACATTTCCTTGGAAGAGGAAATTATTTGCCACTATAGGAAAGCACATTGTATTATTTGGTTTTGTACTTCACATCTAACAATAGAAAGAGAATCTCCTTGTTGGACATTTAAAATTATTGAAACCTCATTGCATTCTGTGGGAGTCTGATCATACTGGCCTGTAAATAGAAAACATGTGACATTTTTAGAATACTCAAAAAAAATCTTGATGTGACCCAGGGAATTAATTCTACATAAGATGTCTTTTAAAATATACTGCAATCAATATTTTTTTCTCTTTCTCAATGATTCTGCTGAACTGCTGATACATTGGTAATGAAGGAATTACCAAGTTTTCTATTTAACCTCTTATTTATTCAGCTTGTTTTTATTTTCAGATAAAAGGCTCTCTAAAGGCATAGATAATTTTAAAAAATCTATCTGCAATCATAATGAAGATAATTACTACATGTGCTTCATTAAAAATGTCTGAGATATGTTAGTGGAGTTACAAGTTATAACTTAGCTCAGGTAGCTCAGGTGCCCATGACTCAGAAGACAAGTAACTATCAGTGGTTTATCATTCTGCTATCCTTGGCTTTTTTTTTTGTTGGGTTTTTTTTTTGTTTTTTTGGGGGTTTTTTTTGTTTTGTTTTGTTTTTTTGGTTTTTGGGTTTTGGGGTTTTTTTTTGGGGGGGGGCTGTTGTTTTATTTTTTATTTTATAATTATAGGTATTTCCTGCAAGCTCAAACAAACAAACAAATAAATGAATGAATAAAGGTCTAATTTTCCTGTGTTAAAGCTGATT
This sequence comes from Taeniopygia guttata, assembly GCF_048771995.1. Taxonomy (NCBI): domain Eukaryota; kingdom Metazoa; phylum Chordata; class Aves; order Passeriformes; family Estrildidae; genus Taeniopygia; species Taeniopygia guttata. The sequence continues at coordinate 36,705,337 of NC_133026.1, forward strand.
GTCTATATATCACTATCTGCTACCAGGACATGTTTCCCAGCCCTTCTCATACACCCACATGGTATATTACAATAGCTTAGATGGTAGGTTCTGCACAGAGGTGTCCCACCCCAGAAGAACTGAAGCGTCCAGGAACATTGGCAAAACTACCTGCAGAACCTTACAGTGCTCACAGTGTGTTAGGACCTATCTAGATCTCTCTGTTGCTGCTTCTTCTATTGTAGTCATTAAATTCACCTAGGAAAATAGATGAAAATAAAAAGGCAAAAAATATGGGTGTATCTTCCAGTATTTTACATCATATAAGCCAACACTACCCTCTAAATATTGCTGGTTTTATTTACTTTATTGACCCCACTCGAAAAAATCCCTCAATTGAATGTTAGATAGAGACAAGTAAGTTCAGGCCCGGGAAGTCTTCTGACACTGGTGAATCTGAAAGGAACTGTTTTTTTTCAATTTTTGAGACATCAGTTTGTCTCTTAAGAGCTTGTAGAATTTGGGATGATAAAACATGAAGAAGCTTTCAAAGGCATTTTTCTCGAGATCAGGAGATCATTCTTTTGCAGTGAATCACCCAGTAATCCCCATTGCTGTGATGTATGCATTTTGAAGTGGTTCAAACTTGGAGATGGTGATAAAACTGAAGTGGAAGTTGCTCTCCCCAGTGTGTATTGGAAGAATCACCAAGAGTGTTCATGTCAGATGTTCAGCAGCTACACTTTTGTTTCAGAAATCTGACATATGACACAATTTGCCAATACAGACTTGGCCAACTGTATACCTCAGAGGATCTGCTAGCAACTGGACACACAGATTGTGGGAAAGAAGCACAAAAGCCTGCTACTCACTCCAAGTGGGAAATTCATATTACAGAAAGGCTCTTAACCTTCTGCTGTTTTCCAAGGGGATTGGTGATCCTCGAGAAGACACCGTGGACAGCACTGAACATCTCCCAGTTTCTAGGAGAACATGCAACTCATGATGCTTCTGGATCCTTTCCCCAGTCTGAAGCTGCCTGCTTCTGGTGACATGGTCCTCCTTCATGTTGAAAACACTGTAAAGTTGTAAGAAGAAACAGAAGACATGGACAAGATTGACAACTATCTAGTGGAAGATGCTCAACTAACTAAAAGAAGGTCCCTCACTTTTTTCATCACTGAGAAAAACAGGTGCATAAGGGCAGCTTTACTCTGCTAACTCAATGGTGTTCACTGAAGTGCTTGCTTGCAAGAAAATCAAACATACCCAGAAATTATTTGTATGAAGGTGACCTTCTGATAGTACAAAATCTAGTTTTTCTGTGGTACAGAACTGAGAAATCCAGAATGCATTTGTTCTTTGGAATGAAATAATGTTTTTAATTATTGTGAAATGTTTAGAGAAACCAGCAGACCGGTATTAGCAACTTTTCCAGATAAACAGGAATCTTTGTCATTAAGCATGTTAAAATTTGATGCCAACACATTGCTACCTTTAAAGTGGAACATTTTTCTTTATAAAACTCTAAATATTGTGATAGCTATCAGCTGTCATTCATTTAAGTACAGCGATGTAAAATGGCTGGAATTTCAGAACCAAATCTGCAGAACCTATTATATTTTTGTAACATATTTGGACGCTTTCCAAGACACACTTTCAATATAAGACTAAGATGGGGAGTATTATTGGACTATTTTTTGATAATGCAATTTAACAGTTTGTTTGGAAGGCCCTGAGCAATTTGGTTAGTGCTGTTTGATGGAGCAGTGTCATCAGCATGAAGTGGAACAGTTCTGCTTGTAAGTGTCTGGCAGGAGATCCGAGCTTCTGAGCCTCATACCGGCATAAGCAATAAACAACATGTTATTGTATGCTCCATTTTATATTTTTATAGCTGAAGAAAATTAATAATGCATGAGCATCCAATAGGTCTCCATAAGACTCTGCCTTGAAAATAAAAATACAAACTACAGCTTGTGGTAGTATAAATGTCTCTACTTCATATTTGTGAGCACACTTTCTGTCTCTCGAGACAGCAAGAACCTGGACTGAATTCTGGTCTTGCTGAAGTCAGAGCTCCACTAGACCCAGATGTGCCAGCATCTCACCCTGGTTTGCAGTGGTGAATTGTGGCAATGTTGCTGCACTAGAGACTGCATCAGGTGCTGCTGCTGCTAGGCATTGCAGATGGAGAGCAATCCCTCTTTATAATGCTCAGCTGCCCTTTCGTTCCCCCGTGTTGGGGTTGAACAGCAGATACTGCACAGACATTCCTTATCAGAGGATATATTTGAATTCAGATTTTCCTGTACCCATACTCTGAAAATTTATCCTTATTTGCCGTGTATCCTTTTTTCTACCAAGAGAAGTCTTTCAGATTATTGATCATCTGAAGCTATGGAAGGACAGAGGTGCAATGGGGCTGTTGACAGGTGAAGAGTTGATAGGGTCTGCCACTAACTGTGCTTTTTGGTCCAGAACTGTTGAAAACACATGAGAGCTGGACTGCTGGTTGTGATGGTTTCCATAGAGCCAATGTGTGAATGCTGCTTATCTGAAACTTTCAGGTAGGATTTACTGGTTGATGCAAAACCAGAAAATGAAACACCTTGGAATTGAGCATTGTACGTCAGTAACCTTGGAATTGAGCATTATACCTCAATAACTAGATAAGATTATTGCCAAAGTAATATTTGAAGTATTTTTAATTTGCATTTTGCAGACAAACCAGACAAACCTTTCTTTGATTGATGAGATGCAGTTGAAATGGCATGAGCACTTGAAGTCATTTTCTGGTCTTTATGACACAGCTGCAGAAATCCTAGTTGGTTGTTTGCAAATTCTTGGATGCTCTGCCATCGAATTAGATCAAATATTGCTTTTCACTTTGCCTTACCCAGGATCTATACACACTTTACAACTGCAGTTGTGTAGTAACAGATTTGGGCCTGTGAAGTGCAGGATTACTTCACAGTATACACCAAAGTAACCAAAGTTAGGGTTAAATTGTCCAGCATACATAAATCAATGCTGATATTGGTTGTGAGGGACAAAAAAATCACATTTAACATAACAGTGGAGCAGTGTAGATTGGTGATACCTAGTCTAGGGATGTTGCCTGCCTGGAAGACATACTTCCGCAGTGTATTGGACAAATATCAATATGAAAAGCATTCTAATTTTGGTCTTCATGTTGTGGCTGTGGTGTTTCTACTCTACTTTGTAATGCTCTGAAACCCGATTTACTTTATTAAATAAGATAAATTAGAATAAATGAGCTCAAAGGCAAAGCGATAATCTAAAAATTCAGCCTCAATTCACTGCTTCTGACAATGGACCAGTCTTGGCTGCATAACTCACCATTACCAGAAGTCAGGCAGAATTCAAGTGTTCATGGTAATATATAAAAGCCCTTCATTTGCCCTTCACAAGAGCTAGGCTCTGATTCCTTATTTATTTAGTTATTTTTTAAAGAGCAACTATAAGCTGAAACCTAAGAGGCAGAGATTTAATTTTCATTTTTAGTGTTTGATTGCACATAGTGACACCTGATGGCTGCACAGAAGATTGTCTTTGTAATGGACATTATGATAGATTAACAGATTCTCAAGCCAGAAAGATTCTATTAATATGAGCCACCTGGAAATTAGCACAGGCCTCATCATTTCCTCAGGTGATTCTAGTCTAGCATACCCCTAGCGAAACAATGCCATTCATCGCCTGGAAACACAATGAATCCTTCAACATGTTAAAGTGATTCTGTAAAATGATATAAGTTGAATTATAGTGCCTTTGTCCTAGGGTGGTTAATGGTCTAGGTGACTATTCTAGTCTCTGCTTTTCTATATTGTTTGTTGTGATTTTGTTAGATTAAAGCTACTAAAGTGTAGAAAATCTGCAGCTTCCATGGGTAAATTCTGTTATTTATTTAACTTTGTGATTAACAAATGAATATATCTTCTTGGCTTATTTTGTCTTTCCACAAATCTTGTAGTTTTGGCTAAAAATTCTGGAGCATAGATATTATCGTGTGAGTTTTTCAGATAATGCTTCTTCTAAAGGTCCTTGGGTGAAGAGGTGATGGGGTGTTGCAGAGAAGGAGAACTTGATAGATGTTTTCAGTGAAGGCTAGAATTCCTCTACTTGCAATAGAAGAAAGGATTTAATAATAAAATGTAATTTTGGAGGTTTCCCTGCTCACATTTGGTCTCTGTGGCTGTACATTTGAAGCACATCTAGGTGTCTCTTTCATGTAGTGCATGAATATTCACTAGGAGCAAAGTAATAATTCCTAGTAGGTCAACTCTGTATCATTAGTCTAATATAATCAGATTGGGGATTTAGTTTAAGCAAAAGAAAATGAAGTTCAAAAACAAGGAAATAAGTTGCAAAATCTGGTTAACTTTGTCTTTATATGGTTAAAAGTCTGCTAACTTCTATAGTTAGTAAGAGATTAATTTCTATACACTTAAGTATTATAGTACTTAAAATACCTCTTGGATTTTATTATTTAAATTTTCTAAAGCTTTTAGTCAACATGACTAAACAATAGATGGAAGAGCATTTAATAATCACATGACTTTAAATGTCAACACTTTTGAACGCCATAGAAAAAGAAACTTGGTCAACACTTCCAAGCTTTATTCCACTGCAAAAATTAAGAGAATACAATAAAGAGCCTTTCATACAAAAAATATTATATTTGCAGAAGCAGGGCCATGCTTTTCACATCAGTAGTTTCATGTTTCTTAATTTGTAGGGATTTTTATAAGTAGCTGTATGATAGCTTTTATGATAATATTGAGATCTGCAATGTTGATAAGGATTTAGATTACTAAAGAGAGAAAGCAAGCAAGATCAAAAATATGAGGGACAATGCAAAGCAGCGTCTTAGTAAAGGCTGCCTTTATAGCTCATCAGTGCAAATTTCTTGTTAAAATGCTCCTTGAGCTAAGTAAGGGTTACTTATTCATGTGAACACCTGACTTATAAAATCAATCAAGCACTGATATCAAAGATGTCTGGCTTTTACATCTATTCAGGTTGATGCTTCCATTAACTTAACTTCATACTCTAAAAGCGTATTTCATTTCTAAATATGCTGTGTATAACTCATTAACATCAGAGCCCCCAGCAGTAATTGCTTGAAAGTGAGTAAAGAAAATCGGAAAAGATGAAGAGCTGAATTGCCACTTAATGAAAGGAAAAAAACCCACAGACACACACTTAAATTGGCTATCATGCAGTAGCAAGTCACTTGTCTATGGAAAACATTCAGACTGCATTTACAGTTTGTGTTGAGATGTTTAAAAATGTGTTAAGTAATACTAAATTCTACTTAAAACCTCAGTGTGCTCCTAGAATGGAATTTTCCTCAGAAATTATGCTTGTTAATGATCTTTTCTTTATGTTTACAATATTTTATGCTTTTTCACTCTACATATTGTAGTTATGTCAGCCTTTAGAAAGATCTTAAGAATGGAGTGAAACTCAATTTTGAGAAGGTATGAAGTAGCAGAAATCTGTTTTTCAGAAAACTTCATTTCAGGCAAAGCAGCACCACCTGGGAACTGAAGTCTTTTGAATCCAAGATGGACCTGAGAATGTGCTTGCACAGGTTTTTTGCTTGTGGTCACCATGTAACAGAGGGGATGGCTTCCCAGTGGAGTCTGTCAGTATAGCTCCATTGCCTTGGTGCAGCTGGACTGACTTCCATCAGCTGCAGATCGGTGTTGGCATGTGCAGGGAGCATCATGGAGGCAGGCAGCAGCTTTAAATATTCTAACATCACGAAGGAAAATAAAGGTGAGGACAACTTTTGTCAGTTTATTAGGCTACAGCAATAAATGCTTGATTTGATTGTTATAATGCCACATAAGGAAGTCTTTGTGTGAGTGTGCACTACTAGAAGCTAGATTAAAACATTTTGTAGGAACTGTTGGATTTGGATTGAAAACTAATTGTTGTTGGTCAAATTTATATTGATTACTCGGGTACTTTTACTCTAGCTTTGTGACAAAATATTCTTATTTTCAAGACAGTTCTTCCAAATTCCTTCAGGTAGCTGTTGGGGGGAAGAAGGTGATACAGAGCACTGGCACAGCTTAACTCTAAATCATTCACAACTCTTGCAGGGACTCTTACTACTGGATGAATATTTGTTATTCTTATCCTGGGAACTTACATTTCAGTATAATAATGCAGTAAGATTTCTTTTTATAATATCTATGTAGATGTGATCAAAGTTAGAACTAAATACTTAGGTGCATATATGGTGTGTGCTAAGGGTGGATAGGGATGAAAACAATCACTGAGAAAGCTGCTCTACCACTGAGGTACAGAAGGATAGCATCTAGGAAGATCAATGTTTTACTGGAGTGCTATGGAGATTAATTTCTTCCTGTTGCTTTACAGTGTGTTATTCAAAGAGATTCCAGGTAGCAAGTTTTGGTTTGGATTTCTCTCATGGGAATCAAACTCTAAGCTTGACAGGGTCAGGATGGAGGAAAAAAACCCCACCATTTTGTTTGGCTGCTGAAGTTAAAAAAAAAAATATCCAGTATTTTCAAAATAACGGTGAAGTTTACTTTTTCACCTTAGCTATGAAATGAGGAAATAAAATATTTATTTTCACACTGCACCTGTTTCTGAACACCTTCCAGTCATGAACAATATGATTCCTATCAGGCCACATGCCACTACTGATATTTAATCTCCCTAGAATGACAAAAACACATATGCATGGTATTTTAGGTGTGCCAAAGCTGTGCTGCATGTCTTTAGCAGCAAAGGGAGAGTTGAAGGCTGATAAGCCTTTAACAGAAGTAAACAACAGCAGAGTTTTCTGTTTATTCTTTAGACCTACAAAGCCTCATTTTGCAGTTTTCAATGTGCTCCACCACAAGTGTGTTTTTTTGTCTTGCTTCTACCCTCACTAATTCCTAATGAGCCTAATTAACCACTGCTGCCATGGGAAAGGGCTTTCTCTGTATATATTTCATAAACTTTTATTGTATTTAAATGTATTTTTAATACTTCACAATCTCGTGGTTTTATATTGTACACATTCCAGAAATCTGTCGTTGGTAATTTCCCTCCTTTTTAGACACACGTTGAACAACTCCATTTTGGTAAAACATTATGACCATTTGCCAAAGCACAGGCACAAGAATGGCAGAAGTGTGCCTTGCTCTGGGACCAGGTCTTGGTGGCATATGCATTGTGGAGTGGCATTTTGCGAAGACCTGCTGGCACGTGCTCCTATTGAGAGCAACCTTGTCTTTGCCACCTCCACAATGCATTGTTTCTGAGCCTGGTTCTCCTGCCTTAATCATGTATGGACACTTGTGGGGATGGCATGGGAGTTGTGGAGTGAGAAAGTACCACTGTTCCTGGGCACTGCTCTTCACAGCAGACAAATGCCTGCTTGGACCTGTACTAATGGGTGCCATGGAAACAGGATTTGTTCCTCACCACAGTCTGGGTTTACGATCTCATAGCTTGTATCAGATAAGTATGAACTCAAGCATAAGGTTGGACTAATACTTAAAATCAATAATGAAGTAGCCATAACAACTACTCCACTAGTAGGCTGAGTTTGCAAGAGCTACTTTGTGCCCCAAAAATGTGAACTTTGCAGAATGTATCCTTAATTAGTAGGATTTGTATGTACACATCCTGATGTAGCCTTTTACAAGAATAGAGTATCTACACTCAAAGACTAATAATTAATTTTACAGGAGGCAAAAGTCCACAATAAATGAAGTATCAGGACTTAAAAAACCCCCCCACCTAAATCTATCAGTCTGCCAAAAAACACCCACACTAATTATAAAGCTTATATAATTCTTTATGGCACTCATTAATCTAAATTGAAAACATGGGACACAAATTTGAGCTTACCACAAGTCAGTAACCTGTTACCTTTTGTTTTCATTATCATCTGCTGTTTTTCTATGTGCACAAAAATATCTAATCTGAGTGTCCAAGTATTTCCTAAGAACTTAGATGAGTAACACTCTTGTTCCAAGGAAAACATAATCTAATATGGAACAAAGCATGAGTAATTAAGAGGAGCAAAAAGGAGATTATAGATAACATAAATGGGATCCTGCTGCTTTCCTATGATATTTTTGCTTCATTCTGAAGTTGTCAGATATTAAGTGATAAATAAAATCTGTTATTTCCAACTGCTGCAAAAACATGCCAATTGCAGTTTTCTGGGCTTTACTGTTGGACCTGCCTTTGTTGTAATGATTAAAGGGGTCAATTTTCAAGTGAATAGTTTTGTTGTCAGATTGGAAAGTATGTTACAATAGCGAGTAAGTGCAGAATTAAAATTTGGAAATGCTGGAGAATCTGGAATTGGAGCATTCAAGACCAGCACCATTAGTGGAGTAGAAAATGTTTGCCAGTGTGCTTGCATATTACAGCAAATATTGTGAGACAGGAAAAAATGTGCTGCAGAGGAGAAAGACTTGTAAGGGAATATTTTAGGTAAAGACAAAATAGAAGTAGAATTAGTAACTGAAGGTTAACGTAGTGTATTTGGCTTCATTGGACAGGGCTACAATGAGACTTCAGTGCTAATCCGAAGATATGTAAAAATTCACAGTTTAAACTGCTTTATTTTTCTATAAGTTTCTAAGCCACCTCAAAAAAAAAAAAAAAAAAAAAAAAAAAAAGGAGAGAGAAAAGATCTGATTATGTCTGTTTCTTTTCTCATTCTCAGCTTTCCAAAACACACAACCCCAATTTTACATGGTATCCTGTAAAGAGCAAAAGCAAGTCCCGCTCCAGCCTGCTTCACTTAAACACTTGCACTACATACAGCTGCTGCGGACAGAGAGATGCACGACAGATCTTTCTGAGCTATCAGACTTCACCAGTGAATACATTTGTAGAATTCGGCCTCTGCCATTAGTAACTGGCGGGAGGTGTAACAGCAAGGCACACGGTCAGTTTTTGCTATCACTGTCTTCTCACCATTCCCATTCCTCCCACCTTAAACTCAAGCCTTTTCTTTTTGTATTACTCCCTCATCCTCCACGTAGCAAAGAGAAGAGGAGGACAGCCCCCTGTGTAAACTTCTGGGGCTGGATGAAGCTATCCGGAGCGATGTTTGAAAGGCCAGACGGAGAGGAGTTGTCACCCGGCTCCCTTGCCCTGTGACAGCGGGCGGCCGCGCTGAGCGCAGTGCGGGCAGGCGCCGCCAGGGGGCGGCCGTGCCACGCCGGCCGCGGGAGCGCTCCGGGAGGGATCGGCCCTGGGGCTGCTCGGGGGCATGGAGAGGGGAAAGTGCTGGAAAAACACCCACAGAATGTTATAGCAAAAATATTGTTTTGTGGTTTTTTTTTTTTTCCTGGACCCATTAACCCTGCTTAAATCAGAAGTGTTGCAACGAATTATTGGAGAAAATATTTTAGGTGTGTGCAACAGGAGTTTATTCGTTGTGAGGTGCAGTTTGTAACCCAGGATTTCTGAGCGGGATACTTAAATATGTGTTAGGCTTGCTGGTTCTCTGCTGAACAGGCTGTTTCTGTTATTGGCTTGGTTTTGTGCTTACAGTGGAAAATAAAATTTGACAGTTCTTGATTGATAAATAAGGCTTGTGAAAAGAATGATACTACAGAACCAATTAAAACACTTGCTCCTTTGATTTAAAAATCAACACTACTGTACCTCTAAAGGAAGTTAACCCTATGCCTGAAATGGGTCAAAATATTTTTTAAGTGTATCTTATTATCTTAAGTGTAGATAATGCTGTATCTAAAAGTTAAGTCCAAATATGAATTTCTGATTTGGGTTCATTTTTTAATTTGTAGGATATTTGAAAGGCCATGCTAAGTAATAGGTAAGGTGGGTGGATGTCAAAGAAAATAATACAGTGAAGGGATTATTAAATAGACATCTAAAAAAAAATCTGAGTTCTCCTTCAAATTAAGTTATGAATGAAGGATTCAAAGTATAAATATTAGTGAAATATTCTGTCTCTAAAGAGCAACAGTGTTGAAAATCTTCTTTAAAGACTTAGAAAATTTCATTATGGAGTATTTCAGTGTTCAGAATACCTAATTTTGCAATGAAAAACATCTAACACTAGATAAATATACAATTTTCACTTTTGAAACAATAGGTTTTACAAGAAAAAATTGGATTTGAGGTAATGAGGCAAAGTATTAAAGCTATAGGGTTTTTTCCACTGATAATCAGATTTCAGAGGCTTTCCTGGAAACGGTTTATAATGTCCATTGGAAGTAAATGCATAAATTCATTGTCATAATGGCTGTTAATTTCAGTAATTAGGATTGTGAGATTAAACTTATTTCTAGGTTTCTTCTCTCAGTCTTCCATCTGACAGTCAATATTCAGAATTCTTCCACTTGCAATCTCAAAAAGTTCACTCCTTGGGCTAACATAATGTCATGGTTTGATGCTGGCCAAATCTATGCACCCAGGAAAGCCACTCATTCACTCCCCTCTGCAGCTGCACAGAGGAGAGAAAATTTAACAAAGGGTTCATGAGTTGAAATAAGAACCAGGAGCAATCACTCATCAAATACCATCACAGGCAAACCAGGCTCAACTGAGATATGAAATTAAATTTTTTTTTATAACTAAAAAACTCAAAGCAAGATAATGAGAAGTGCAAAAGCCCTAAAAAATACCTTTGCCTCCCACCCCTCTAGTACCTCCCGCCCCTCCTTCTCCCCTGACCTTGGTGTCTGCAGAGTTGTTCTCACTGTGCTCTTCTTTAGACACAATTGAAACTGAACCACAACTTTTATTTTTATTTCTTCTCAAATCTTTTATCACGGAGGCATTGCCACCATTTCTAATTCGTCCAGCCCTGGTCAGCAGCCTGTCCATCTTTGGAGCCACCAGCAATTGCCTCTGCTGTACATGGAAAAAGCTTCTTGCAGCTTCTCACAGGAGCCACCCTGTAGCCTCCCCACTGCCAAAATCCAGGCCATGCAAAACCAATACACATAACTACCCATAAAAGTGGGTGAAGCACAGGAGGCCTGTGCTGAGTTTTTGAACTCTCACATTCACAGAATTGTGACTTTTGGGCCAACTCTAGCTGTCACACATCAGAGTAGTAAAGTTTCACTGAACAGTTTCATACAGTGTTTTCCTGTAGGTCACTTCTGGTCCCTTTATGCATGTGCTTATTATGGTGTTTTCTTGATAATATTATCAGAAGTCGCATTTTTGAGTAGATTTTGAGGAAACACTTATGGCCAGCCCCACCCAACACAAAAATTAGCAGGCTGTGTCTGAGTAAGACATGGAATTATGCAAATGTTCCGTTTTTATCTCTGAAGGAAACCACTGTAGGCTAAAGTAATTCTGTAAAGAGCCAGAAATATGAAGTTTAATTATTGCAATTACGCTCCTGAAACAAAAAGTTCTCTAAATGACCTGGAGGACTGGGGGTTTGGTGGCTAGATGATTAGATGCTAGACTAATCATGGTCATGTCTTGGTTCCTTAGAGAGCTGATAATTGCAAAGTGAATGACTTTGCAAAGTGTTTGTTGCTGCATTTACAAGTTGTGGTGTGCTTAGACATTGCAGTACAGCTTGATCCTCACTCAATTGTCTGCATGCTTTTGAAACTTGTGTGATTGCCTGGTGATTAATGTATGGAATAGACGGAAGATTATGACATATGCTTAATACACTGCTTATGTATAATGCAGGAGATAAGACATTGTTTGGATTTTCTGAACCAAGCTGTTGGATGGCTAGGAAGTACTTGGTACTACAGCCAGGCTGTAATTTGGTGCCTTTCTTCCCCCTAAAGAGGCTTTGCATTCTGCTTTTAAGGTCTTGATTAATCACACAAAACAAGCTGGTTATGTTAATATATGGTATGCTAATAAAACTTCATCCTGTTGTATCTCAAAAGTTAACTTGTACAATGAATGATCGGACTTTTAGATTAATTAAAGACATGCTTTCAATATCCATTGCTTACTGACTGTGGTATTTTAATTCCAATAAAAGAAATTGTCTGATTTTGTTACAAAGGTGGCACAAACCTAGTTTAAAACTAATTGAGGGTAGTGGCAAAGTATTTTCCTGCTGGCCTTAAGGTGTGCAGGAAGCTCAAAATGGTCTCAACACCCTAGAAAAATCCATAATTTCATTCTCTAGCCTCTAAATCAGTATGTTTTTCCATTATAAACCATCATGTCTGGAAAATGCAAGTGCTGCACTGAGGAGTTGCATTCAGAGCCACAAATAGAAGTGGAGGGTGCCTACGCTATTTGTGTTCTCTGTTCAGTACGTCTCTCTTGTGTGAAAAATATAAAGCATTTGTCCAATAACTGCAGCTCTTTCCTGAATTGGTCACATGTAATTTAAATGTGATAGAAATGTCTAGTTTATTTCAATTTGTGAGCAAAGGACAACTTTAAGAAACTGTGCTGTGCACTGTCTCTTGCAGACAGAAATCTTGTAATGAGACCTCGTGCTAGGGAACTTTGTCCCACGCATTGTGCTGACACATATTTTGGCAGGGCTACAATATAACCTGAATCAGAGGAAATATACAGGCTGGAAAAGGAATTTGATTCTTGAAGGTAACTCTGAATCTAGAAGAATTTGTTGATTTGATTCATTGAGCAGCTATTAAATAAATTCCACTGCCAAAAGTAAAGAGGTGGAAACTCTTCCAGGGAAGCTAGGAGCACCAAGGAAGGAACTTGTTAAGCTGGTTTTGTTTGCTTTACGCTTCTTTTCTGTTTATTTGTTTGTTGGTTGATGGTAGTGGTAATGGAATTTTTTCTTAGATGATATGAGAGAAGTCAAATTAGATTATGTGAGAGAATGCTTAGATTATATGAGAGAATGCTCTGCAGGTAGGAACATTGGAAACATTTATGTACATTTCTGGATATGTTTCTAGCCAGGTTTGAAGTTTAAAGTAAACTGCCTAAACTGAGTAGATAGATTACTTTTATTTCTTATATCCTTTTCCTTTTTCTCCCCCCAAACTGTAACAGACTTAGATATCAAAGCAAGAATCATCGAGTTGCAAACTGAGCAACCAATCCAGAGCTTTTGAGCCAAAGACTACCTCTGATAACTTCAGTAAACTGGAGAAGAATTGGCAGGCAAAAACTAAATTTATGTCACAAAGTTTATGCTACTTTCCATAAGTATAACCTTAACTTTGGAGTGCCTGTGCTCTTTCAATTAACTGTAAAGAACTCTGCTCCTCCAGCAGTAGAGCACCAATTTTTACATGATAATATGTTTGTGAAGCTCTTTTCTGAGAACTGGACTTTTGCATCAGAATCATGAAACATTAGTCCTGATTGCTTCCAGGTTACTTTATGTCATTAGGAACCTAGTTTCTCTTATATTTAATTCAGGCTATTTAGCAGTAGGTGGCATCCTACTTTAAGATTAGAGTGAACTGTAGACTTCCTAGCATGTGTTGTCACTCAGTCTAGAAAGTTCTTAGAATTTATTTTCTATTTGTCGTGTGCAGTATTACCAAGGAAATACTTTTTTTTTTTGCTTTAAACAGGAATGTATATGAGTTCTGATGTGAGTACTATACACTGGAAGCTTGCTAGAACCATGCAGTGAAAGTCCTAGTTGAAATTGAATTTGGAAATTGTTTTGCAAAACTGGAAGGAGACCTTTATAAATCAGGAGAGATGAGCAAAATCAAATTATTAAAGGCTTTTATGAGAATCTGGATTGGTTTCAGCCTTCTCGGATGCTCATTGTGTTCTGTCTGCAGTACCAGTGGGAAGTGAAAATAATTAATCCTGAAAATTAGATTGAATGGCTGTTCAAAGCAATAAAAGGAAGGAAATTAATTGCTAGTATTGATACACTATCCTTAAGTCATCTCACTCAATATCACAACGTGTCAGATTATGTGCTTAGGCAGAAGCTAGTGAAAAAATATAACTCAGATGTGTTTAATGGAAAAAAATCTAAAACAAAGTTTTGAAAGGAAAATTGTTAGTGATGGCTCTAAGTGATAATGCAGAAGGAAATTGGGAATGGTAAGAGTCTTGGGAGGTGGATGACATGGAAATCAATCAGTAAGTGAAGCTGGTTTTGTGGGATCTTAATATGCTTCACCAGAAGTCCTGTGACTTGGATTAGCTATTCTCTTTTCAGACTCAAAAAATGTCATCAGAACTGCTTTAGCAGCATCCAGAAATGTTCCTAACTTCCTTTTCCTTACTCCTAATCCCCCTCCCCCGCCCTGAGGTTTTTGTGTATAGAAATACACTTTCAGTACAATTTAAATATAGATTGCTGAGGTATTCCTGAGTATTCTTTGAAATGCCAGTGCTCAAGTTTGAATGGAAGCTACCAGGAGTAGGTAAAGTTTGAGACTCAGTGTCCTAAACTGGGTGAGGTACCACTTTTATTTTAGTATATATTTATTTGTGTGGATTTTGGCCAGGACAGATTTACCTAACAGCTGCTCATTCTCTTTCTAATATGATAATTGTATCATGCTGAAAAGGAAGAATACTCAGTGCTTAAATGTTTTTGTGTATCTGGCCCTTGTGATGCAAATAAGCAGCTTTTGTAATATTCAAAATCACATGGGTGCTCAACACAAAAATATTTCATTTATTGTCTAATCTTTTCTCTTTAAGCTGATTGCTTGATTTTGCATAAGAGAGCAGCTCTGTTTTAATAAGTGGTAAAAGATTTAAGCCTTGTTAAATGTTCCATGAAAATGTACAAAGACATAAAAGGTTTTTAAATGTTAGTTTGATATGAATTGTGTCTTTAACTTCATTATAATAACTCATTTGCTTAACATCATTCACGTACTTATGAAACTACCTGAAAGTGGGCTGTGAGAGACAGGTTTATGAAAGAATTTTTATGGCACACACTTTCATCTCAGTATTTATATTTCTGAAAGAAAAATGTTTCAGTAACATGACATGTCTTGGGCCAATGCACCTTGAGTATTGTTGTCTCTAGAGCCTTCTTCATTTCTGATGTATTTGTGAAATATATCACTTACACATTTAATAATAAACAATAAAACTGTGTTACGTGTGGTTCTGTATTGCAGATGAAGCCTTGTAATGTTAGAAACAGTGTTTGGTGAATGGGAATGGTACTCCTCAAATAAAATAATATCTTCCTGTTTATGTTTAGCTCTTACTAATTTACCATCCATAATCTAATTACAAAATAGGCAAATAGAGTTAGAAAATGGGACATGGGATTTCAGTATGTGTAGGCTGTTTAAAAAGTGAGAATACTAATGAAGGAAATATAGAATGAGTTGCTGTGAAACAACACAGTGTGCAAACATATAAGGGAGGAAAACCCCCCAATTTTAGTGTCAATTTTATGTTTAGATCATAGCTGAAAATATTATGTTTATCTTTTGTCAATTTCAAATGCTGCATAACAGTTGTTAAAACACTTTCTTAAGGTTTTTAAGGAAAGAGAAGGGATTATTGGCTTAACATCTAAATAAAACTTCTAAAAAAGATCCTTCTTTGATAAAAGTAATTCTGTGTACATCTAAAACTTCATTTTTAAAGCCACACAAAAATAGCCAAGTGAATTAACTAATCATGTCTGGGTAGTATTATATCAATTTTTAGGGTTTTTTTAAAAATATTCATCTTATCTGGGTTCATGACACCTGCAGTGAAAACAATAGATCCTGTGGGAACTCACAAAATGTGTATGTTGTATAATGTTTAGAGCCAAGGACTGGAAGCTGTGTTGTATCTCCAGTGCCATCAGTATAATTACACCAGCAGAGACCTTGGCTTTTTGTCTATTCAGGCTTTAAAACATATAAGTAATCAGGTCATGCTGTGGCTGGAGGCAAACATTGACCACAGTCCTGGAAAAATGCATGTTGAGAGTTTAATGCTTGAGTATGCTTATCTTACAAAATACACTGCAGCAAGTGCTAAAGGTATTTCACTAAATAGAGCTTAATGGTAAGCATATTACCAGTCCTATATTAGTATATGTTTTAAGTGCTTTGCTGGATTAGCTCTGGGGAACATTAAGCTTGTGCTTACAGTACTAGAGCATTGATTCCAAGTTCTTTTTCAGAAAAGTAAATTTAGAAAAAAAGCATGTACTTACTTGAGTACAAGTTGTATTCACAACATTTGCAACAGTTGTGTATACTACTGAATTGAAGTGCACCAAAATATGCTCATACAAGCTTCTTTCCTGTAATTCAACCTGTAGTCAGTAAAAATACTAATTTGAACAAATTTCTGCTTGTTGTAATATTCAGACTAGCATATTGACCAACTAAACTAAGAAAATGGAGGCACATCTAGCTGTGAAAATAAAATCCAACTTCTTCTACCACAATTCTATAACCCAAAACCACATGAATGATGGAACTGGTTAACAATCAGCAGGTTGTTAGCTTGTATTTTCACCTAAGGAAGCAGCTGGTCCAAATTAATATTTCAAAGCTTTTTCTTTTTTAAGTTTTTTTTTTCCAGAATCTTTAATGTGCTTCTCATATACTCATTAAAATTGCTTCATGTTCCTTGTGGTAAGGCTTCTGTTTTAGTGATGTAACTACACTGGAGGATAAGGGCCCAGATCATGCATGATGCGAAGGCCAGACTTCCAAAACGTTCAGGGTCTGACTGCATCCTCCTTCAGCAGCTGCTGCTGGATGGCTGAAGAGGTTCCTGCCCCTAATCACTCATCTCTGCTGACTTGTCCAGCATTGCCTGGGATGGTGGTCCTTGGAGCAGCCTGCCTCACTCATATTTATCAAAATGGGCTGCGTAAGCAAAGGTGAGGGAATGATTACAGGGAGATATTAAGACTGGGAAGGAGGAGAATTGGAGTCCTGATGGCTATAAATAATTTGCTTCATGCACAGTGGAGGAGAAAGTGAGAACAACTTCTCATGCCTCTATTGGGACTTACAGAAAAAAACAAGTGGTCCTCAGGAGACAAAATTACACAAAGCAATTGAACATTTTTGCAAATCCTCTACCTTTCCCACCTTCTTCTTCAATCACCTAAAAACCTTTAAAAATTTGATCTTTAGTTGTTAGTACCTTGAACTTAGTGTTTTACCTGACCTTAATTAAAGTTTGAACAGACTGAAGTGGAACCTTGCCCTTTATTTTACTCAATATGATACTGCAATCTCAACTGTGATATGACAAGATTCTCTATTGTAATTATTGTAATTCTCACCTATTAGTCACAAAATTCTTTAGTAAAGATACAAATATTCCAAAGATAAAAAAAAATTAAATTGCAAAAATTATTTAATGTCTTCTTCAGAGTAAGAAAATGTGGTAATACTTAATGTGAAATGCAATGCTTGTCCGTGTTTTGGTTTAAAGAATGTGAAAATCCAAATGCAATCTTACATTTTGTGCTATTTTAGGTAGGATAAGAGGCCCAAATATCAGAGGTGTTAGAATAAGCTTGTTACTATGTGAAATTGAATGAGATGAACTTTTAAGAGAAGGACATCAATACTTAGCAGCTATGACAAATGTAGAATATTCATTTTAGAGTCTGGAAGTGTACTCAAATATGCAAATATTCCAAATTTGGAAGACGCATTCAGAGTTTTGAAATTAAATGTTTGTGAAGAGCAACAGGATTAGTCAAAAGTTATTGTAATAAATCTGAGAATCACAGTATAAATTCATAAACTTTGTGTGCCTTGTCAAAGAGGAGAGAATTAATTCCAAAGGCAGGTTGGCAGTTGTTAGGTGACTACTTAGACACTGTATTCTTTTCTTCTCAGTTCCATACAAGAAAAATACTAAATGAAAATGATAGAATAAGGCAATATGACTCTCCTTTTACTTCTCTAATAACTTTCTATGGCCTGTTGATTGTCAAATGCTTGTTTTTCTTGTTTACCGTATGTTATATCAGTTATATCACTACAAACCTTGGATTTTTCAGCAGGCATTTTCATGGACTTATTTATTATAATAATTCCTTTTGTCTTGTAACTGAAACAAACCTCCTAAATCCTGGTTTCTGCAATAGTTCTGAACATGTTTCAGTTCTTTACAAGTTGTTCAAGTGTTTATTCTGCACATAGTTTATCATAAAATGTAAGCAAAAAGTATATGTTTTGAAAATTAGGAAGGAAATAGCAGAGTGCTTATCTCAACTGTTAAAAGATTATCACAAACTAAAACTACTGTGAGTAGTTAATAAAAGATAATTCTCTGCCCAGGGCAGTAAACTCGAGAATGTTCCAGCTGTAAATTTATCTTTCCAACCATTTAAAGAGCAGAGATAATTTCTGTTTCTTAACGTGTCTAATAAATGCCTAGATTTTGAACGAAAAAAACAGCTGTTTAGATTGCAGGAGTCTAGATGTGTATATTTTAATAATATTAAATCTATTTAGGAAAATTATAAGCTAATAGCAATGAGATAACACCATAAACTGCATCTACATGTTTACCTGTGTATATATAGCTTCAAACAAATTGTATGATAAAGGTTCCCTAATTTTCCATGTTAATCTTCTGACAGATGATAAAATAGTGGAGATATACATAAAGGCCAGTTCATAATGTTAATATATTTCTTAGTTCACTTGAGGAAGTCTGTGATGCTTATTTTAGTGAGGCTTTTAATTTTTATTTCCTGTAGATAACCTGGTAGAACAACTTAAGTAGAAAAAATGGTACCAAAATGTGGGAAATGAATTCTGTCCAAATCCTGAATTCCAAACTGAATGTTTCAGCTCACCTTGAATTTGATTCCACATATTTGATCCCACTAAATCACTATATAGAACAATTCCCACCTCTGCTGTTTGACACTAGATCAAATACTTGAACATGATCACAGGTTTCTGTTCCTTAGTATGAAAAACATTAATTTAAACCTTAATCTAAAGGGGTTTTTTAGTACAAGCAGCAGAATAAGATATTATTCCTTGGAAAATAAATGTGCTTCAGAAGAACACCTGTGAAACATTTTCCATGGCCATAGAATCTCAAAACAATACTTATAAAGTGCCCATGGATTTTATATTGTTCAGTTATTATGAGCTTGGAAGGAGCTATGAGCTTTTTTCTGGACCACGGCTACATTATCTACTTTAATGTTTTAATTTCAGCTCTTCATGGGACAAAAAGTGCTGACACAAATTCTGTACTGAGCTTTAAACTGCACTGTAACAGCAAATGCCATCCTAGATAAAAGATTAGTCTTGAAAATTGTACCAAGGATATACCAACTAGACTATGCAAAAAGGATAAGGATATTAATTCAACCTGACTAGGGAGTAGATTATACTATAAATAGGACTCTGAGGCTGCATCTACTGCAAGGCTGGTAATTTCCTACAAAATACATTGCATGTGTATGTGCCCTAATCCTGTAATATGATTCTCAGTCTAATCCTTACATCTACCTCTTATGCCATACTAATTTTCCTGTGCATACCTGAGGTTTTACTTGCTTGGATCCATTGTAGGATCAGAGCACTGCTTATAGATGGAATATATGAACTATAAGGAAGATTTTATATAGAAGATAAGCTAACAGAAGACTGACACCTCTGAAATCCCAAATTCTTTGAAAAATTGAAAAAAAATTGGGACAGATCAACATTGAAATAAAAACAAGATTTCTTCAGGTTCAAGTGTCATGCAGACTATTTTGCAGTGTATTTTGGAGCTGACTGGAGTTCAAGATTCATTTCTTCAGATAAAGTCCAAAAGGAACCTGTTTCTCTGTTTTTGCCCTGTTGGGGGTTTGCTGAAAGAAGAACACACGAAAACTAGATGGATGTGATCACAGCATAAAACTCCCCTTAATCCTGATTTTCACGTTCTCACAGCTGTTTCAGTTACAGACAAAAATGCTGTATTTTTATTTTTTCTTTCTTTTTTTTTCCTGGCCTCTGCATGATTAAGCATTGCTTGAATCTTCCTCTTCATTCTTAGACCTGGTGTACTGCTCACTTTCCTCTTCCTTGATTTCATCTCCTCCTACTTAAACCCTGTTTTGCCTGTTGTCACGAGTGCTGCACAACAGATTTATTCCAAACCTCAGTCCTGTGCCAAACATGGCAACTTTCACCTATTAGATGTTTCTTTAACTGTTTACTTCCATAGGACTTCTTTGCCAATTCTTTGCCTTAGTCATTGACATTCTTTTTCCCTGTACAGTGAAACTTCTTTCCTGCAGTCTTCTTCGTCTATCTCTATCCTTTTGCAGTGTTCCTCTTTGCAAATGTCTAACTCAAAGTACACATTCAAGGAAGACACATTGATGAAAATCTCTCCAAAATAAGGGAGTAAGATATACATTTTTCTAATAAGGGTGAAAACAGGGTTGTTTGTATGATTTATTTGTCAAGACTTGGAATATCTTCCAGACAGAGAAACATTTCTTCTGCCTACTGAAATATCTACTGGTTCTTCCGTTTCAATGGCCTCATGAGAAGAACAACTAATGAAACTCTTATTAAGATGGAAAAGAAGTTGATGAGTTGGAGAAGATTAAAAAGCAAATCAATCAGCATTAAGGCTGATCTGTTACAGCCTTGATGGATCAAGTTAGACTCTTTTTCCTTAATTACTTACTGTTTAACTGCTGTCTTCTGAAGAACTTGTTATGTAGAAGTAAAATTTACTGCAAAAAAAAAGGTTGTGGAGGATTTCTTGAGTTGTAGGGGTTTTCAATTTATTTTTAAACAATCATGCAATTGACTTAAGTAGAAGAAAATTCAGTTATCACTGTTATAGTCAAAAAGTCGTGTAACCTGAACTGTAGTTAACAAAGGTTTTATCTAAAATCTGTCGAGAATGGCACTTTTCTTCTATTTCTGAAAGAATATATGTATTGCAGTATTTTTACCACTTTTACCTAGTCTACTGATGCAAGGATTCTTGGAAAAACTCTAACCCACTTTAAATATTTTTAAATCAGTACTTCTTTTCTTTCCTTGTCCCCTTCACTCTTTCTTCAATTAGAAAAAGGTATTGCTACATTCACTGACCTGACAAATTTATTATTGCTTCTACAAACTCTTGGCAAAGCATTAGATCTTGGTGAGTCTGTACTTATACTAATAAATCATCTTGGGGTTTTTAAGTGCATTTACACTTTTTAGACAAGTATTTTGGAACTATAGTAATATATTTTTGAGTTAAACACATTTTTCTCTAACAATTTGGGAATTTTCTTAAGCTACTGCTCATGACATTTTAATGATACATCAAATATACTTTTTTATCTCTGTGCTCATTGTAGTTATAATCTTCTATGGCAAA
Organism: Taeniopygia guttata; assembly: GCF_048771995.1. NCBI lineage: Eukaryota > Metazoa > Chordata > Aves > Passeriformes > Estrildidae > Taeniopygia > Taeniopygia guttata. The sequence goes on from NC_133026.1 coordinate 36,726,592, forward strand.
GATTAAATGCCTCAAGGTACCTTAAAGTACATGTCAATTAAGGACACTTACTATATGTATTGAAGTAGAAGGTACATTTGACCAGCCATAAGTATTGATCCTGAATTATTTCTGTGTAAAACAATGCTGAAAGAATTAAGTTCACATCATCCAATTATTGCTCTGATATTATGAAAGGTACTAAAAAATATGCTGATTACACTTACGTGATGGGAAGAACTTCTGTTTTCTCTGTTGGGAGCTTTCAAAAGCAAAAATTAGTATCTGACTTCAAGTTATTGCTGACTTCTGCAAAGCTTGCCAGTTGCTTAGAGAAATGTGCTATTCCTGTTAGCACCCAAACAAGCCATATAATTGAGTGGTATTCATATTTACCATCAAAACCCTTAAATATAAGAGAATTTCAATCTATGTCTCTCTAGGAGGATGCTTTTGGTAGATAAATCAGATGTCAGGTCTAATTTAGATATTAATATAAAGATCTGTTAAAAGTACATACATCATAGCATTAATTTCTGTGTCTTTATGATATGAAGTGATTAAAAGTACTTGTACATTATGAGCTTGAAATTTTCCAATGCTTTTAACTTGTTTTAAACATTAATCTTGTATTTTAATATTAGATTTTTACTTTTTAAAATGCAGTAAAATCTAAGAGAAAAGAAGGAAGAAGACCTAGTAATGCCACTCAGGCTTTTTATTAATGAATTCTCTGTCAAGGCAATTGCACTGATAAATCTGAAGATGACATCTAGTGAAGTACTATTCTATTTCCTTTTGAGTATTCTTTGTCTTGGTAGTCTTTCGTGACTTGCAGTGATTTATAACAAACAATGTTGCTCTCACTTCCTGCTCTCTTGTCATTTCATGGATGGTCAGCAAAATCTTAATTCACATCAGCACTACAACAGTGCTAGGGACCAGCATAGCTGTACTGCTTAATTCTTTCAGCATTATCCACGGTGCTTTGCAGGTCAGAAAAATTAATAAATTCAAACCAGCTGGTGTGTCTCATCCTGCTCTTTATTGAACTGGTGCAAATCGGGAAAAATATGGCTGAGTCATGCGAGTTATTTTGGAGATGTTGAAGATGCTTAAGCACAGTATAAATTGTGCTCAAAATATATCGGGTAAGGTACAGAAGAAATTATTTTAGACTGATCTGGTTTAAAGATTTTTAAATAGGTATACCTATGAAGGGATTTTTTTTCTGTCTTTGGAGTTGCTTTTCAATAATGGCATTTAGAATGTGATCATGAAATTTAGATAGCTATTTCCCAGTGTTCAGGGGATATCTGTAGAAGCATGGTAGCACAAATTCTAATTAACTTGGAGGGATCTGTGGGAGGAATCACTTTTTTCACCTGCATGTAGGAAGATGATGTTTAAGGCTTAAGAGAAAATCCCATAACTAGAGCTGTGCTTGCGATTATTCTGTATTCAAAGCATCCCTCCATGTCTCTTGCTCAATCAGTATCAACCTTTAAACTTTTGGACTGAATTCTCCTTGGTTTTCTCTGAGTACAATCTTACCTTGCAAATAATTCTGGTATTATACTCTTTGAATTCAAGCAAATAAATGGTAATGGATTACATTACCATTATTATTTCATTACAATGAAAGTATTTTAAACTCTAGGTCATAAAAAAGAGAAGTTCTGGTATTACTGCAAAGAATATTGTCAACAGCTATTTTGATATTCACTAAGTGAATTAATTCCTTTTCAAAAGGAAGAATTTGGAACAAAATTAACTGAACTCGCCACTTTTTTGAGATGTGGAATAATCTGAACTGAATTGGCCACTTTTTTGAGATGTGGTATAATCTACAACATCTTTCAAAATCAACATTGCCTCTAATGCCACAATGAGGGTGAAAGGCTTATGATGTCTTTCATACACAGTAAATACAAAATAAGCAATTACAATGCCACAGTCTCTTCTGAATTCAACTTTATTTTTATCTTTATTTTATTGCAACCTTTTTAAGAAGAAAACTTTGTTTCTATTTAGTTAACTCTAAGGTTTGTCACCAGAGCTATAGTGTAGCTATTTTATTTTACTTATTTAATAATAATAGTATTATTTTGGAGGGCTTAGTTTTTAGTTTGCTGGGGGTTTTGGTTTTGTTTTCTAATGAAAATCAAACTCCACCCAAAAAAGATTGTTTATTCAGCTTTGGATGCAAATTTTGTGCATAGAAGTACATTTCTCCTTTATATAGTACTTTTTTCCAATAAACAATGATTTTTTTCCCCACATGATGGTGCTCAATTAGTGTTAGAGTAATTGAGTGTCTTCTTAATTCCTTCTTCTTTGAAATATGATTCAATGACTTTCTGAATGCTATCCAATCTCTTCAATAACAACTGCTAATTTGTTACTAGCTCTATCAGAGGTTTTTGTGAAATTTTCTTGTTTTGTGAACATTAACAATATCCACACAATCTTTGGAGGTGAAATTATGATTCTGCTTTTATAGAAAGGAAAGTGGAAAACAGAAATTTTATAATGTTATTAATTTTGAGGTCTGCTAGTTTATTTACCATTGAACCATTTTTTTTTTTTGTTTGACAACAGAGCTACTTTTAGATCGTAATTCATTTTCTACTTTGTAAAAAAGAGACAGCATCTTCTCTCCTTGTAAATTCAATGGACACATGAAACCTGGGTCTGTGAATGTATGAAGAGCTTTCTAACCATACAAAATACAAATCAATATTGTATAAATCTTTAATCTACTTAGTTGAGCAATATGCATAATGGAATTAAACCTTATCCATGATTACCTATATATGTCAAAAGAAAACAAAAGCATAAAGTGCAGCCTAATATGATGGTGATATCAGTATAATCAGAACCTTGTGCATCTACCACAGTGCTTTTTCAGTATATTAGTGAATGGCATGTCTCTGAACATTAGGTTTGCATCCTTTAACACCAGTATTAAAGAGAAATTAGGCTTTTGCCAAAATGTTTAATGGGTGTCTGCCAGGAGCAGAGGAAAAAAGTGAGGTTTGAATCTTTAACTTCATTCAAAGTACCACCAGATAGGGATTCTTCTGTTTGTTTGTGATTTCTTCTGGTTTGTAGGAGCTTAGTCTCCTCCTGAGCCACATGTGCTGGCTTTGCATTTAATCTTCAACCCAAACTGTCCCTTGTTTGTCAGAGTGTTAATTATGCATCTCTATTCTTGAAAAATTTTCTTGTTGGCTTATGCACAACAAAAGGCAGGGCCCAGCATTTCTTGAAGAACAATAATCATTTATCAGGATAATATTAACACACACTACTTCACACTGACTTAACCTGTTCATTGCAGATAACAACAGGTTGTCATTCTTTGCTATTTCCTAGTGCTTTCAGGCTTTTTTATTATTCCTTTTTTTTCCCACTGGATGCCAGGGTTAACAAACAAATAATTGGGTGGCAACTTCAAGCACAAAAGTAAGCTGCAGGCAGTCCATGTTAATTTGATTTTCACTATCTGCTTTCATTTGCATAATTGTAGCAGGTAAGTTGAGGTCAAATGGTTATGCCAGGGAAGCAACTCCTGACTTCTTGCTTCATGAGGTAATTCATCATACTGTGGAATATCAATAACAAAATTTGGGAAAAGTTCTGTTGGTTAAATTGCAAATGAAGAAAAGTTATGAGCAAAAATGCTACAATATGCTGCTCCTTGCTTGTATTTTATGAAAAACTGCCTGTGCCCACATTTCTGGGTAACAAGCAATAATACAGATGATACCAGGCCCCACAATGTAATGTGTTGTGTTGAGTGCCCAAGTAGCTGTGGATAAGTAGTGAGAAATATATGGCTAAGATTTTGTTTATATACTGTTGAGTAATTTGAACTGGCAAACCTTATTTTCTTAGCTGTTCCTTCTGGTCTAAACTCTAAGTCCCTGAGAAAACTTAATTTGCAATCTCTGGATGCCAATGGCATCCTGAAGAGTAGCAGCAGTGCTATCAGTACTTAATTTCTGAGCTTTGGTACTGTTTATCTGTAACTCTTATCCATATATTTTTACATATATTTATGTTTTTGAATTCAGCAAAATGCTCCACAGTGAAAAAGAAAGGAATATGGGGAGTGGGCTATTTATGTAAATTGGATATAGATTTATACACAAAAAATCAAAGTTAGATTCCAACTCTTGCTTACTTGTCTTTGCCAGCAAAAATAAGTATTATATTAGGCACTATGTCCAGATATTCCAGATATTATCAATTAATACAGCAAAATTGAAAGCTGGATTCTTGAAACAAGATCAAAATCACCTGGGTTTTTAGTTTAATTTTCCTTAAATATTAATATATATATATATATATATCCGTGAGTATTCAGAGTCCCTAGTTTGCTTCTCATTTAAAGGTGAAAAATAATTTTCTAGGACTTGCCTGCAAACTTTCAGCTGCTCCCTTTACCTCCCTTTTACATATACTCAGCTCTTGTCTGCTTTTCTTAACTATTTCTTCTTTGCCCTCTGAAATTTCACCTGTTAAATTTGTCTGCTTTGAGGAACTTTAAGCTTCTGTGTTTTGAAGTAAACTCCCTGAAGTACCAGTTTGGATTAAGGAGGATTTTACTTTTATGAGTAAAAGTCTTTAGAATATGCTCAATACAAGGGCAAAATAGGATACTGCAATTTATCATCTTTTGTAGTTCGAGCCTTTTTATGTACATTATTTTTGTAATATATTTTATTCTACTTCAGTCATTTGAGTGGTTGCTTTGTGATACATAGAGCACAAACACAATTTTTAGGAGCTTATTGCTAGTTGTTTAAGGCACGTAGCCATTTCCATAAGCAATTTATAACAATAGCATGATTGTGGGTACTTGTGAAGAACAACAAACTTTCTTCCTCTTTCCTGAAATTCTCAGAGATGAAGAGGTTTTCAGCAGCATTTGGTATCCTTCCCTGTTGTTAAAGCTTTCACTGCCATTGCTATCACATCTCCCTGGCTAGTGGTGAATTTCAATAACGAATTTGTGTTCACCCCTATCAACATGGAATATGCCATGTAACTACTATGGCACTTACTCATTCTTTCTGAGCTGTGTGTTGGCACAACTATTTGTCATTCTTTGTTCAAGTTAAGTCCTAAGGCTTTATTAAAACATTTTTTGTCTCATGATTAAGAAATTTCCATGAGTTCTTAATAAAGCTCTAAACTTACTGAAGCTGTTACATCATACAGCCATTAAAACATAATTACAGCTCAGACTCAGTGTGGCCATTTACGGGCTTGCAGACTTACCAGGTAACAACTTGACTCCCTTGGAAAATTGTCTCTTTTCCCTTTTGTGATGACCAAAATTGAGAAATACACTTACATGTTTAAATGTATATATGGGTTTGCTTCTCCTGACTGCTTGTACTAGGACTAAGAATGCATTCCTTTCTCTTTCACTGCATCCCTACTTAAATGGTGTTTGTGCAGGCCATGGAAAAAAATGCAAACTGAAACACAATTACAGCACCACAGGCTAGGCAAGTCTTTTGTAAGGTTTCAAAGGTTTGGATTTATCTTAACAACCTCTGTTGCTGAGCACTTTGGCAGAAGTGAAAACCTGATCATGCTTTTCAGGATTTTCCAGGTATTGAAACAGGATTTTCTTTATTTCACTAGTGAGTACATGTACCATCAAACCCAACTAGCCAGAGAGAATAAATGGAAAACTAAGAGTAGAAATTAATTTTGTGACTCTGCTTATATTGAGCTAGAAGATATTAGAATAATAATGAAAATTTTAAATTGCTGGCATTAAAAATTGTATATTTTAAGGACAAGGGTTCTGCTTATATACTTTAAGGACAAGGTTGACACAACATTGAAGATTATCAGGTAGCTAGAAACTGATAGTACTTTGAGACCTTGAAGACTTTCAAAGTACTGTACAGGCAGTCTCTCAGTTCATGTGCTCCTTCTGAAAACTGATCTGGCAGCTCTATATCAACTAGTTTGTGAAAGGCTTCTAGTACAAGGGCAACTGGACGGATTCATGATCTCAGCAAATTACTGCTACATTCTCCAGAGCCAAGGTGAGGTTACCATGGGTAGACTTTATATTGTGCTAGAAACCCTATGTATCAGCATTTTCTGAGGTTTGGGGGGGGTTGTTTATGTTTCATTATCTATCGTAAACAAAGACCATTTTTTTCTCTTTTGTAACCTCTCTCTGCTGCTTATGCTAAAAAATGGGAATCAAAGTCTTCCAACCATCTGGAGAAAGAGAGAATCCTAAACAAACAGGAATGGCAAAACATACAAATAGCAGTACTGTAAAATAGCAAGAACTCAAAAGGCTTCCCCTGTGCAGTGACTTTGTAGATTAGGGTGTGTACCCCCGCTTCTTTTCTCTAGGGATTTATAATCCTGAAAGAACATGGGGAAGTTTTGCCATTGCTGCTACAGTAAGTGAAATGACTGTATTATGGAGTTATCTGACAGTATTTAAAGAACCATGGTATCAGTCTGAGCAGGTTACTCATCTGAATATGGAATGCCACTTCTTTATTACTATTGTTACATATTTATTTATTAGAATTTCCACCTTAGACCTTCTGGGCTAGGATATGTATTCATTCTCCCTTTGGCTGGCAGAAAAAAAAATTCGGGAATTTTTCAGGGAAGAATGTTGAAAGAATGCTATAGGATGTACTAACAATCACAGAAAAATGCCCATTCCTTAAATAAATGAAATAGCCTAACCATGAAAATAATGCCTGGGGCCACACAGCTGGTGGGGAATTATCCATGTCCCAGTCTCACTCTCCAGTGAGCGCTTCCAGAGGCATTTGCTATCTACCACGGGTGTTTCTTCTCCTTGCAGCAAAGTAAGCCCGTGCTTCACCCTGCAATATTGTTACTCATATGAGAAGGTCCCTGTGAGCTGAGATGCTTGGGACCCTTCTCAGATGCTAGAGCCGAAACGTGTCTGGGTCTGCCGGGGGCTGAGGAGGCTCCGTAGCCCCCGGGGCCGCCGGTCCCTGCGCTGCCCCGCCCCACCCGGCTCGGCTACAGGTGGATAAAGGTGGCTCTTCCCCGGCTCCCCGCTCTCCTACCGCCCGTCCTTCCTCAAGGCGGCTCCCCACAGGCGCCCCCCTCCCCCTTGCCTTTGGAGGGGCGCGGGGAGGGGGAGCGGGCGCTGCCGGCCGGGGCGCGGCTCCGCACCTGTGCGCGGCTCCCTGCGGCGGGAGCGCTGTGCGGGGCCGCGGCTGACGAGCGGGGGGCTCCCGGCGCCGGAGGCGGCGCGGCGGCATCCCCATCCTCCTTCTCCTCCCTATCCCTCCGCCTCCTCCCTCCCTCCTTCCCCCGGGCGCCCTCTGCACTTTCTTCTCGAGCCACCCTCGTAGACAAACTTTGATGGGGAACCTCGCACCGCGCTGGAAAAATGCCGGTTATGAAGGGATTACTGGCACCCCAGAACACCTTCCTCGACACCATCGCCACCCGGTTTGACGGCACACGTGAGTCCGGGCTGGGGCTCCGGACTCCCGGAGAAGGGGATGCACGGGGGGCATTGCGCGTACGGGGGGAGCTTCCTCTTCCCTCCGCCCCCGGGGTTTCCCTGGTACCAGAAGCCGGCAATGAGCAAGGCGAGGCGAGGGAGCTCCCAGCCTCTCCCGCTCGCCTGCCTGGCTTCTCAGCAGCTTTGCAGACGAGGAGGGCGCCAGGTCCCCTCCGTCTTCGCTCCCCTTCGCGGGGGCTCCGAGGAGGCAGAAGCCCGGCTCCCTGCAAGAAAGTTGCGCTCTGGACTGGGGTTTCCCCCGCGCCCCGGGCAGCCGAGAGACCACCAGGGAAAGGCTCGCTCAAAGCCTGGGCAGGGCTTTGGTAGGAGGTTTGGGGAATTAATTTTGTTAAGTACCCCCAGCCTTGAGGGGGTTCGAAATCTCCCCAAAAGCTGAATTTCTGTAAATCGGGCTCAGCAGTGGCAGCAGCTGTTGCAGGGCGTTGGCGGAGGCAGGCAGCCGAGAAGGGACCAGGGCCCTGTGCAGCGGCTCTGGCAGGGGCGGCGGCCCGGCTTCAGGACCACGGACAGGGACAGGTCCGGGCTGGGCGGGTCCCGGCCCGGGCTCCGCTCCGCTCCTCCCGCTCGGCCCCGCCGCGCAGCTCCCCCGGCCAGGCGCTGCCTTCCCCGGCTGGCGCGCTCCCCCTCCGGCCGTGCGGGAGGACCCGCCTGTTTCTTGACTTTTGTTTCTTCTTTAACGGGGCTCGTGCATCACGAAAGGAGCAGGGAGATAGCGGATTTGGGCCAAAATGGACTGCCTTCCCTTTAATTCCTTTCTCAGAAATCTAGACATCGAAAGTGGAGAATAAACTCAGATTTGAGCTGCTGTTAGCTGTTTCTTGACTGAAAACATTACTATCTAATTGGTTTGGTATCTTCTTGATTATTGGCATTCTCTCTATGGTTCAATTACCGTCTGATTAAGACAGCTGAACTGTGATTACTGTATCAGCAAGTTCTAAAACGTCAAGAAAATGATGCAGTCACAGAGATCAATGGCAGAGAAGCACAGGACAGCATTATAACTGCTCTGCTAGTCTGAGGATACACAGATAATTATGATCCAGGGTTGTGTGTAACTGATACTTCACTACAAACCAATCTCTCATAAGACTACTTAGATGTACCTTTAAATTCCTTTGACTACAGAACTCAAAGTCCTTTGCCCCCCATCCTCCAACCTTTTATTTCTACAAAGTGTATGGGTATTATTTACTGCGTATTGAAGCATGTGGCTCTTATTGGACTTTTGTTGCTGATGCTGCCATTTGCCAGAAAAGCAATTCTTCCCGTCTTTGTGCTCAGGACCCTCCCCCTTCACAATGGTTTCCTTTCAAAGGATGGAGCACACAGTCTGTGAGCTGTACACACAAACACTTCACATATTCTATACTGCTCTTCAAAGATTCAATTTAGCAAGCAATATTAGTGATGACATCCAGGTCTCTTATTAAAAAAAACACCAGAAAAATGTCTAATCCCCATCTTCTCAGTGACACCAACAGGCGAGTCTGGTAGAAAGCTTATTTCTTAGCTGGATTCTACACCCATATTGAGCTACCTTTTTAAGCCAGTGATTTTACTGACTTTCATGAAGTGAAGGACTGACCTTTTCTTAAACAAAAAACAGACCCCTGTGCCTTACATTGAAATTTAATGCTAGCAACTAATCTACTTTTTCCTGGGATATAATTGAAAAAGAATGTAATTAGGTGTTTAAGTTCACCAGAAAGTACAGCACATTATCTATTTATTAGAGTCATTGGAATATTTATTTTTAGTTAGCTTTCCAGAATCTGGCTTAAATATTAAACAGGTGTATTCTAGAAGTTGTCATTGTACAATTATCGACATGTGAATTATTCCAGGACATTTACACAGAAAGATGCATTATGTACTATGTATGCAGTTTTACACCTAGAAAAACTTTGCGGGAAGATACTATTCTATAGAAAACTGCTGGCATGTCTCTTAAAACACAGAATAACATAACATCTCCTTTAGAGTGTTAAAGTGATGAATCAACTTCATGTCATCTGAAACAAAGTTTCAGAAATAGAAAGCAGTTCAGAAACAGTTCATCTGCTTTGTTGCTTTGGAAATGCTAAATTTAAATATAAAATTAATACTTCTTTAACTGTCAAAAAAAATTTGAATAAAGAAGTACAATTTTTCAAAATGTGTGTACATATGTGACCATCAAGTTGAAAATTAAAACAAATTTATCTTTCTTTTAAATTGCCTGTGTGGCTGGTATTCCTGAGCTTGCTCAGGTGGATAAAGCTAGAAGTAATAGGCATGGCTAATCCTTGCAGGAATCAGTCCCATGCTTTACTAGTTTTACAGGTGATACAGCCTGTAAGAAAGAGTAGGATTGACCCATGGCACTGAACCTGAGGTTATGTTTCACTAACTTTGACTTCCCACAAGATGATATTTAAATGTTAAAACATGGTGTCATATCCAATGTCCTTTTTTTTCTTCTTTTTCTTTCCTGTTGTTTTAATACAGTCTGTAGTTAACAGACCTCTTTCAAGTTTAAGCCTCTGGGAAGGATATATTATGTTGTCATCAGTGATAGACTAATCCACCAATGCATCTTTAATCCAGAAGAGGGATAATTCTAATTCCGGGCAAAAGTGCAAGAAGGGATTCCAGATAATATTAGAAAATATGCTTTGCTTTACACGGAATTGTCAAAATTTCATTGACAGAACTTTTTAAACTATACTATTGCAGTGATTTATGTCTAATTAGCAGCTATAAATTACACTATGAAATACTACGTATCTCGAAAAATGTATAAAACAAGTTATTGGCAGGTGCTCAGAATTCTCCCAGTAGATATTTTTTTTGCAATATGTTACATATAAGTATTCTTTACATATAAAACCTATAACTTGTGCTAAAGAAAGCAATTAGATTAATTTTGGGGTTAGCTGTGCAGGAGATTGCAGAAGTCTCCTGCAAATTTCCCACTACCTGTGTTGCACATGTGGAAGAGCAGCATTAAAGGTTTGCTTCTCTGCATTTCCAAACCAGAGCTCTTGGCTCTGCCTATGTGCTTTTATACTGACACCTTCTTCCAACTCAAAAATATCTTTTGTGTCCCTGACATCGCAATTTAAGTTAATGGTTTCTCACAATGTTTCCCTCTCTGTGCAAAATGTAAGCACCAAGTCATCCAAAGACTTTTTGTCCCCTCTGTTAACAATGTGTTTATTGCATACATGGAAAACAAACAGAAGTATTTTCAAGTGAGTGGTGTGTGGTTTAAGGCTTTTGCTTGGTTTAGTTTTGTTTTCCTTTTTATATTTTAAAAAAAATTAGCATTTTCAAGTGTTGAAATATTTCAAATATAAACCTATAATTAACTCCACCACCAAATACTATGAAACTGAATGTCTGAAGTGAGTTATTTCACTTCAAGTTTTGAATGGAAAATTTGCATGTTATTGCTTCTTAACCCTATTTAGATTAGGCAAAGCATTCAGAAATATTGCATGGTAGGAAATTATGTTCTATTGTTTTCATATGTATATCTACACACATGTACAAAAATATTCTGCATGCACTATTTATTTATTTAAATAGATTAAACAGACACTAAGGTGGTGGTTTCTGAAAATTTGAAAAAAGACTTTCTCAGGGAGAAAAGTTAACAGAGATTCAGTAAATAGCCTTATTAATTAATATTTTTAAAATAACAATTTTGTATATGTTTGTACTATGAAATGACAGCTGAAGTTCTATATTTGTCTCCTGTCTGTCATATGTGATCAGATTCCAAATTAAGCATGTACTTCATATTCTTATTGACAATTTTACACTATCCATCTAACCTGAAGATCAAGCTGAGTAAATTCCTTCTTGCTCAGTGTCAATGGTGATAATTTGTTAATTCTCTATTTACTGAACAACTTCTACATTCAAATATACTTTCCAATTAAAATCATGCTCAAGTACTATCAAAAGGATCTTTGCACCTAAGCAGCAATTTTCATAACTGGTGTTTTTTTCCTTCCTGATAAAATGGAATCAGTTTTCTGATTGTTTTAGTTACCCTTGAGGTGTGATTGAAAAGTACCTGATGAGAACATACAGATTTAAGCATACCAAATGTGATGTCAGCATACTTCTGCTGGCACTGGTGGGTAGAACCAGGTTGTCTCTTTTGCATCATTGTCAATTGGTACAGACAGAAAGCCTTTGTATGCAGTGATCTTTCCAGATTGCAGGGTCAGATTCCTCCCCCACTCTTTCCCAGCTGCCTTCAGCACTTGCTTTTCTGTCTCACAAACAAACTGGTGATGTCTGCTAAGTTGAGCCAATGAACTAACACTTTCTGCAACTTTGTTGTCAAATTCTGTCTCATTCAAGATGAATCTATCCTCTCTACCCCAGTCAAAGTGCTGCTTAATAGTATCACAGAAACTTCAGAAGCAGAAAAGTGCTTCTTGGCTGCCTGGCGGTTCTCCCTCAAACAGGCTCAAGAATTGCAGCAGTGTCAGATGTAGGAAAGCAACAACTGAGTTTCCAGGAGGGGGAAGCTTTTGATCAGACTCCAGGATCAGAATAGTCCACCTGACAAAGATAAAATATGCTCCAATCACAGACCAGGAGCAGAGTGGCTGGAAAGCTGCCCAGCAGAAAAGTCCTTTGGGGTGCTGGGTGACAGCTGGCTGAACATGAGCCAGTGTGTGCCCAGGTGGCCACGAAGGCCACTGGCATCCTGGTCTGTATTAGGAATTGTGGGGCCAGGAGGACCAGGGCAGTGATCATAGCCTCATACATGGCACTGGTGAGGCTGCACATTAAATACAGTGTCCAGTTCTGGGCCCTCCAAATCAGGAAGGGCATTGAGGTGCTGGAGTGGGTACAGAGCAGGACAATGAAGCTCGTAAAGAGTCAGGAGAGACTGTCCTATGAGGAGCAGCTGAGGGAGCTGGGGTTGTTCAGCCTGGAGAAAAAGAGGCTCAGGGAGACCTTATCACTCTCTACAACTGCCTGAAAGGAGGGTGTAGCCAGGTGAGGATTGCTTTCTTCTTCCAGGCAACCAGTGACAGGACGAGATGACACAGCCTCAAGCTGTCCTAGGGGAAGCTTAGGTTAGAAATAAATTCTTCACTGTCCCTGGAGGTGTGTAAGGAAAGACTGGATATGGCACTTGGTGTAAACATGGTGGTGTTCAGTCATAGGTTGGACTTGATGATCTCAGAGGTTTTTTTCCAACTGAGTTGATTCTGAGATTCTGTAAAATCCTGTGACCAAGGAAGGGTGACTCAAACTATGATAAGCACTAATCAAAGTCAATGAGACTTCAAAGCAGTGACAGTGTAAAATCTGGTGGTCTGTCAAACTGTCCCTCTGAAGGAATAAGAGCAAGGAAGCTGGTCAAGTTCTTTGTTGTAGAGATGGGGTGAGTTGGCCAGAGGGAAATTTCCAAAGATGCTTCTGTTGTTGCTCCTATCTTAATGCAGAATTGTTTAGTGCTTTTACTCATATCCTTGAACAAGTAAATAATGGGGTGTTGTGAATTAATAATTTGTCACTGGAAAAATATACAGTCAACATTGGAAAGAATATTGCCTGTTCTCATCTCAGAGCCCCAAAAAAGCAGACCTTGCCTCTCTCTACTTTTCTCTGTAAGATGTGACCAGCACTGCACCTTGCTGTAGCTCCATTACTAAAAAAGGCAAATATGGGTTTTAATACAAACCAGGGACTGGATGTTTGCACCTGTGTTGTGTTGTTGCTCTTTGCTGGAAGTAACCAAGTGGCTAGATTAGGCAGCCAAAAATAAAATCTTTTCCTTTTCTTTTGGGGGTGTAGAACTTCATAATTTAAGGTCAGTTTATCTGGTTTTCTTCACTTTCAGCAGTTAGAGTAACTTCTGATTCTAACTTGAGCTGAAATTAGACCTGAAAGATGGAATTGGAAGGGTTTCAAGGCATCCTAAGACCATGTTTTTCTTAATTATTGAGTTCTAGTCCTAAGGATCTGATTCAAGCAAACAAAAATGTATTCAGGCATTACTTTTAATGTGCAATCACTATAAAATAATGAAAAATAGTCATTACTGTATATTGTATTCAGAGTCCATGTTATTGCTAGAGAAAATACTGAAATATTCAAATTTTTGGTGATGTTGTCTTATATTTTGCTAGACAGAAATAAGACAGGACTATAATTCTGTAGTTCTTCAATTCAGAGGCTATATAATTCAGTAATCACACTAAGATTAGTATTATAAATACAAAGTTGGACTAATAGTACACATGATTACTTAAGAAATAAACCTTGCATTTGTATTCAAGGCAAGCATTTGAGATTTAAGAGTGAAAATATTCTTTAAATAAGGGACTTTCTTTCCTGAGTAACAAAAGAATATTCTGTATTGTTTTTGGGTAGAAACCTGATACACAGTACAGTGATCAAATCAAATCTGTATATTTGAAGTTACATACATTTCAATGAATATGTACTTTTTGTGAGTGGAAGAAATTTTTTAGTGTTTCCAAACCATAGATGATTATCTGGATTGCCACTGGAGAGTTTCTGTAAAAGTCCCTTTGTTCCCTTCCCCAAACTTTATGTTTTTCTCTATCTACGCATTTCAATGAGTAAATAGGTTTACCCTCAAAACAGATTTCTCTCACTGTTATAATTACATTTGTACATTCAACTTCTATTTTATGAATTTTAATTTTATTTGTGCAGGTAGAAGTTTTATACACATTCCCAGTCTTTTTGGATGTAAAGGAAAGATGCTCAGAATATTTTTCTGGGCAATAAAGAATAGAAATTCAACAAAAACACTGCCTCAAGCACATGTAGAAGTGTAATCAAATAGATGTACATATGTTAAAATAAATGAGGCAAGAGAGTGTTTTACAGAGCATTCACTGCTCCTAGTACTAGTCTGAGGAAATGAATTTTTGAAAGAAAACCACAGTACATATATTACATATGCTGTAGCCTAGGAAAGGTTAACAAAGGCAGTTGCTACAGCAGTTTTTCATTATCACAAGTAAACTCATCTTACCTTGTGTTAAAGTGACTAAAAGAAAAAAGCAGGTAAGGAAAAACCTGCTCACAGAATAATTTTGTTTCTTGCCCACTCAATCTAAAAATATATAAATAAGAAATAAGGAAAAAAAGAAAAGGTGTCAAGGGAAAGAGGCGGAGGAAGGGGAAGCACAGTAAAATAAAGAAACAAACACAATATTCTCAAATCCCAGACAGCAGAGAGATTTTCTAAACAGTAAAAAAATAAGTCTTCTTTTGGACTATATCTTGCCAAGAGTTTCTGGCTCCTTCTGTTTTCTGGGACTGATAGTAGTATTCAAAGACTTTGGAACAGGTGTTGTTCTTAAAATACAAGCGCATTCAACGTTGAACTTGACATTAAATATCATCTGAGCATCCCTAAAGCTTAATGCTGTCTGTCAATCATTTCAGGGACAGCTGAAGACAATTGTCTTATGGAGAAATATGTCGTCTTCCCTGTTGATCTTTTGAAGAGGAAACAGCTTCCAGTGTGCCAGCACTCACTTTCTCCTCACGCCTTATTTCTGATGACTAGGAGTCTAGGATTATTTTGATTTTTTCTCTTTTTTAAACATATAGAAATGCAGAAGGATTCATCTTAGCCAACTAGACCTGAAATTCATTGTTACAGCTTTTTTTTGGTGGCCTTTTCTTTTTACCTTCCATCTCGCTCAATAGCTAGTTATGATATGTGGCTAGGAATCTTATTCCAACGGTATGAAAGAGAATTCTGAGCGGTTCCTTTTGTCATTTATTTGAGGTTTAGAATGAGAAAGTTGTCCTTGGACAAATAGCTTGATTTTTTCCGCCCCACTAAATGTCAGATAACTCCTGGACAAGTGTTTTTGCAAAAGTTCTGCCTTTTCTCACATTTTAGTTAGAAATTTCTCACAATTTAGTCTAAGAATTTATAGTGATATGAAAAATAAAGGGGAAAATATATTGTTTTAGAGGAAAATATTTTTGTAGAAAATAACAATCTTCTTTGTGGAAGATCAAAAGGACTCTTGGAGGGTAAAAAACCTTCAAAAGTCAATAATAATCAGTGTATCAGTGAAAAACTGTTCTCTCTACTTTTTTTGTGTGCTTTTTAATGGTTGAAATCAAAATACATGGTATTTTAATCCACATATTTCTTTTCACTTTATGAATTATGTTTGTGAGATGATAAGACATTCACTACATTTATTAAACTGGATTGTTTCTCCATTGTGTTGCAAGATCTTGAGGTCTGGAATTTGAACTTAACATTTTTTTTTTTTCACTTCCAGAACAGTGGGAAGAAGAATGCACCTCATAAAACCTGTAGTTATAGAATTATATGTTAGTGATTTAAATAACTAAAAGGTCAATGTAGAAAAGAATAGTTAATAAATATTAATGAAAGGTCTTGAGCTACACATTTGCCAAGATTTAGGAAAACTAACAGGATCACTGATTTACAGAGGAATATATATATAGCTGTAAGTTGTGTCTGCTTCAGTGCTGTAATAATTGGGTGTTAGAATGGGAGGAAAAAGGTGAGAGAATAGTGTGGTTATGCACTATATTTTGGGGACCTTTCAAGGTCTTACTGTAAATTAGTTTTTGGGATTTTAATGGCCATGGTTTTAATGGCCCTCTTTGAAGCAGAACTATGACTAAGTTATCTTCTTAGTCATGCTCAGGAGTTGCTTCTGCACTGGAAACAGAAACCAGGATGCATTAGAAACCCTGACTGTCTTTGCTACCTCTTTGTATGTTTACAGGAATATTTACCCAAAGCTGTTGGTGTGTTTGGGGTTTTTTTAGTTGACATATATGAGATGTTTAGACTCACGAGGAGAGTGACACTGCTGCCATGCCTTGCAGAGCATGCACCTGAGAGTGGTTAGAGCACGGCATGGTCTGTGGGTCTGTTGCCAAAAACTTCTTGCCTGGAATTAGGCAGGTGATGCTCTTCCCTTGTACTGCACTGAGCACTTTCCCCAAGGAAAGGGGTGGGAGGCTTGGCTGCACACATCAGTCGTGTGAACTCACTGCAGTGCAGTGCAGGACCACAGACAGGATCCACCCTTTACATGCTTACAGGTTAAAGCATACTTCCAGATTTTCTTTTGATAGGGTGGAGGTCTGCATTAAACTATTTTCAATTCCCTGTAAAAGCTTGCCATTTTCCCTTCTGAATCAGTGATTTTTTTTTCTTCAAATTCATTTGCAATTACAGTTAATTATTAATTAACCAATTTTTGTACATGTAGAGAGTAGCCATACGTGATGTCTGAATTTTAAACAAGCAGTCTCTTATCCTTTAAGAACCTTTAAAAAACCCAGATTATAAGAAACCTTAAACACAAAATTGATTATTTTTTTTAAAGTTTACTTACAGGATGAACTGCAGAGGTGATTGATTTTTAGAGGTAAGGGATAGTCCTGGGTGGTAAAGTGTGCAAGTGATGTTTGGCCAAGAAAGGAAAGAGGAGGGAGCAGCTGTGAAAAAGCAGAGATGGATTGACTGATGGGGTTGCTGAGTGAGCAGCAGGTATTGCTCTGGAATGAACCAAATGCTTCCCCATGCTGCTGATCGATCCCTGCAGCAGAGGCAGTGATCAACAAGAGTCAGATGGACAGGTGGAAATTACTGCAGACATTTAAACACATCAGTCATGACTCTTATATAAATAAGACAGGCAGGTGTTGAACTGAGTTCATAGTGCTGTGAGCAGGATCCAGATGGGGATTTGGGATTTTGGTTCCAATTACAACTCAGTTTTAATCATCAAATTAGATAGTGGGAGCAGTAACTCTTGGAGAAATGCAGACACTGCTGCCTGCATCCAGTTGGAGCTATCTGAATTGCAGTTTTTTTCTCCTGCTGTTGTTCTGATTAAATAAGACAGTTCTATATCAACAATGTGCTTCCTTTTGACACCAACAGTATCTTCAGAAAAGCAATTATCTATCTGGACATTGCAACACTTTGTATTTCAAATAATTTTATAAAATAGAGAAACACATAGGCAGGTGATAACCTGCTTTAATTACAGAATAAGTCATGCTTCAAATAGGATAAACAGTTCATTTATTAATTTTTCTGCTGATGTTTGTCTCCTGGGAATGATTGCTTGAACTGTCAGGGGAGCTACAGACCTTCTGTTTGTGTCTTTTGTAGTGAATTATTGTAACGTTGCGAATTTCTGCTGGGTTTTTAATGGGCATGCTTTTAAAATATAAATAATCACAACCTGGTATTGTATCAATCTCACCTGGAATATATCAAATTACTGAAGCAATAACTTTATGTATATAGATATGATCACTCAAAGAAAAAGGTGGAAATAAAACCAGCCACTTTATGCATCAAAAAATCAGACGTGAAGGACAGGTAAATAATTCAACTGGCACTCTCACAAGTGATGAGCATGAGGAGTGTCTCTTCTAGGGAAGCAGCAGACTAAGTTCAGGGAAATAAAAGTAATTTAAATAAATAAATAATCTGGAATTATAGTAATTATTTTGCAGTTTAGCTTTATTCTTCATTTTAAAGCAAGTTTCCCTTTTATGAGTTCAGTGTAGGCAAGGTCCTCTCACTTCCTCTCACGAGGAAGACAAAGGCCAGAAAGCCCAACATTAGAAATACTGTGTGACCTACACCATGATGGATGGATCTTAATAAGCTGAGTTTTAGGAGCTGAGTGAAATAATTGCATGTAAAACTAAGAGGTTAGAATTAATTGGAAGAATATTATTAGGTTTTTCCCCAGCCTGTTATGGTTGATATGTCAGTTTATATGAACTGTCATTGAAAATAATGTTTCCAGGTGCTCTATTAAAGGTTATGAGACATCTTCTGCCACCTTTACATATTCTGTTTTATGGTATGACTTTCTAAGAGAAATAAGAATGAAGAAGGAGGAAGTTTTTTACATTTATAGAATTAAGACATTGGCTTCTAACCTTTTTGATGCTCAGAAGTCTATAAAATTGATTGTATTTAATTAAGATGTACATAACTATTTATTCAATGAAGTATTTTTCTAAAGTGAAGTTAATGAGAAAGAATCCTTATTATGGTGTTCCATAGTTTGATAGTAGCTGTTTTTCTAGCTATTACATTTTGGCTTATTGCTGTGCTGAGAACAGTGATTTTATTTCATCTGTTTTAATGCTTAGAGTATTGTAGCAGTTTGCACAGCACTTGAATGTTTTCATGTTCATTTGTTATGCCTAATTCATGGTTTCCAGGGAGAATCTGTGAATGGCACAATAAACTAAATGTAATAACAGAATAGTTTCCTCTTGAAAGCAGGTGCTTCCTGATAGATTTTTCAGGCTTGGCAAGCAAAGTTTGTGGCACCAAAATAATGCAGTGAATGTCCTAATAGTTTGGCTGTGCAAAAAAAAGGGATCCTTCCTTTTTGACAGACCAGCATTTTCTTTGGCACATAATACAATGCCATCTTGGACCACATGATGCAGAACATCTCTGGGAGTGGGGATGAAAATTTGGATATATTTTCTAGCCAGGCTCAGTCCAACTGTAGGGCTTGCTGTTCTGCTGCAGGGAAGCACTAATACTTACCTTGTTCTGGGAAACTCTTTTCCAGATAAGTCCTTGAATAACAAATCAAGTATCAGAGCTGGCATCTACATGAATAATTTGCATCCCTGACAGGAAAGGGTCTAAATTACAGCACTGTCTGATAGTCACAGGCCTGTGTGCTGGGATTATGAGGCAAGAGTCAAGAGTTTCTTTCTGTATTATCAAGAAAGTAAAATAATCCCCAGAAATAAATTAAATTTTCTACAAAAATTTAATTTCTTTCTGGTAGCACTGCTGCTCCACATTAAGGGTTGTGTTTGTACATTTGTTAAATCCTCAATAGTGCCTACATCAATTTATGCCTACACTTAAAATCGAAAACATGTTGTAATTATAGAAGATAAACAAAAACATATTTATAAAGCAAAAAAATTCTCTTCAGTTTTTAATATCTGAAACTTTGGATCAATTCTGAAATTTTATCAAGTTTTCAGCTTTAGAAGTAATTTTTAGTAGCCTTTTACATTTTGTTACTCAAGAAATGTCATGATGACCAAAATAATTTCAAGATCTCTTGTAGCATCTCAGTATTATATGTAAAATATAGTGCTACAGAACATAATAGCTACAGCAGAAGAGAAATAGAGAAGTAAAAAAAGTGAAGTCTGTATCTTATTTTCATAAGTCCAAAGTACTATGAGAGTTACACTTCCTATGAGACGTTCACTACTAAAAACCACTCTTGAACCTTATCTATCCTATTCTTGCCATGAAAGGGACATGTTTCACACCCTTAATCCTTCCAGATAGTTCCTTTATATGAATGGATTGTTGCAGATGAGAAGCATATTTCCATCCTGACCCTGTGTTTCCAAAATTACTCTTATAAAATGATATCCTGACAAGACCAGACTAGCTGGAAATATTAAACTTGGCTGAAACTATACTGATGACAAGCAGGAAGGAACAAAGCATGGAACTAGATAGTCTAGGCCACAGAAACTAATCCTGCATTAGAAACAGAAAATATCTCACTTTTTCTAATCTTGTAATGGTCTCAATCACAGACTTTGAAGAAATGAAGAGGATTTTTCACCACATGAAATTTGTAACAACCTACACTATGATGAAACAGCATGTCTATAAAGAGCAATTCTATCTTTACTTGCAATGCATATCTTTCAGAACATTAATGCTCAGTCAGCAAGACAAAAACTTTTCATATAAATGTAGTTTTAAATGCCTAGGAAGAAAGAAATGTTCCTTTACTTTCCAAAAAGTTGTTCTAATGACACAGCTTTCACACAGCTTTCTGACCAAAATCAGAAAGCAAATTGCATAAATGTTTAAAAAGAAAAAAATGCCTAAACTAAAAGAGGAACCCAAAGAAACTCATATTGGTGAAAATGTGGCAATGATTTATGTATTTTATCACATTGATATATTTTTATTTCAGAACTTCAGGATTGCAATATTGTGTTCTACCACATTTTGGGAAGCAGCAAAAACAGAGTGGTTTTTGCTGGTATTAACTGCATCTTCTGAGGGACAGCTGAATTTATTTTCAAACTACTGAAAGTAAAAATAGAACTACTATGAATACTCTAAGGTGTCATGGTGTGTTTTCCTGCTTTAAAAATCATCAAGACCAGAACCTCCTGGCACTTCAACAAAGTGCACTTAGCTGTTTCTTCAAGGTAGTATCTTTCCCAATTCCTTTCATTCCAACTGGATGCCAGTGACCCAACCTGACTTTTTCCCAAGACCGTTCTTGACCCAGGTCAGATCAATAGGAAAATTTCTTTTGCCAAGTGTGAGAGAGTTGTCCTTGAAGTGTGGGGACATTGAGTTGCTCCCTCATTCACCAGGCTAACTGCAAAAGTTCTGTGAGGTTTTATTTCCATAAATAATTCACAAGTTCCAAACTGTTTTGTGAGAACAACAGCACAAACCCAAGTTTTTCTCCATAACTGAAATATAAAATCATTGATGAGAAATGAAAACCTGTAGACCCTAGCCCTGGACTGGTCAGCTTTAATATGCAGTGAACATGGTACCAATTGAAATGGACATCTAGAAAATTTCTTTGGATAGTCCTTTTCTCTTTGTTTTTAATTAATAATTTTTGGTTCCTAATTTCACGTAGTGCTGAAATTCTAACATTTAATATTTTCTAAAGTATCAGAGAAAAAAAATCTTTTCAGCTCCTGCAACTACATGAAAGGGGTAAAAAATGATTATATGTGCCAAAGAATCCTTGTTTACCCTTGCAGTTGAGCTGCTATATGAATATTCTGTAATCCATGACTGTCAAGCTGATGCTGAAATTTTGTGAAATTGGGGCACAAGTAATTTTTCTCCTGGCTGTTTTATAAAGCTTATTGTATTTCTTCTTCCCTGATAAATATTGCTGAAAATATGCAGGGGAATTAGTGTTGAGAAGAAGGAAGATGGGGCGAAGAATCTGAGGTGTATGGGAAATGCAGTCACTTCAGTCCTGTTTGCTTTATTACAAAAAGCAGCAGTACATTAAAACTTCCTTGAGAGATTCAGCAAGCATGAGCAATCCATAGCAGCTCAAATATCACTCTTTAGAATACTCTGAAATAGATACCTAACTGATTCTGTATTGAAGCTTTCCGGTTTAAGGCTTCTTTGGCTTCAGGAACCTAAACTAAATGTGATGCATTAATTCTGTGTCTATTGCAGTGAGGGAGAAAATAAATCAGTTGAAATGCTCAGAAGATAGTCATATATGCTATTTGTCCTTCTTACTATTTTAGACAGGAGGTTTTTTTAGCACTGAATACCTCTGAAAGGTATGGTGAACGTAGCACAATTTTTCTTTACTGAACTGGTCCAAGTTATCTGCAGAATGGAGTACAGGAAAGTGCTTTTCTTTCTTTTGTCTGCAGAGGGAATCTTGCATTCCTAATCTTTAGTGCTTCTTGGATGCACTCTAATTAGAGGTCTAAAATAGACTGTATAACTCCCCTTCATAACCGCATAAAACTTATAAGAATCTCATAATAGTGCCTCTCAAGTCTCTCATATCTGGAAATAGTGAAACCAATTATGTTTGAGAGTTGCCTTTTTCTGCTTTTATGGAAGGATCTTGCATAACACCCTGAGAAGCACACCTCTTTAAAGAACTGATGCAGAAAGTGAGAGTGGTCAAAAGCAGAGCTACCTAATTTCTTATCTTGCATTTTTTTCCATGCAGATGGACTTGAACTAATTTCATCTATACAAATTACTGCCCAAGTGGAATAATTTATTTGCTTGAAACAATTTAGAAATAAATGACACTTAAATGAGTTTTCTAAAAACATTCATTTTTACACTGTTTCAGCTAAATCATATATTAGCACACAAAATGAAGCAGCTGGAGATAGTTCTGACACTTGAGAAAATACCCAAATTTATAGCAATAAATTTAATCCATCTGGGTATGATGAATATTTTTTCAGATATGCGTGATATCAGTACCAGTCTAAATATGTACAAAATGTATTTTCTGATAATTAAACCATTATTTGAGTATATATTTAGTTATTTAATATCTCTATTATTGCTGAATAGTGTTTTGATTTTGCCAAAAAATGTATTTGAGGAGTATGAACTTCGCAGGTTTTGCTATTAGAATCAAAGTTTGGTTTCTGTTTGCTTGGGGTTTTTTAATATACTGAAATATTCACTAATGTAATTGCCAATGAATCACACATTGCATGATACTCCAAATCTTTCATGCAGTCTTTTGTGGTTTTCCCATGAAAAAAATTTCTCCTTAAAATAACAGCATTATGTGGTATGCAGTCTCTGAACATCATGTACTTACTATGTTCTCTGTCGTTCTATGCAATGGTAAAGATTATATTAGAGTAGTTTCCATATAAACTGATTTATAACATTTTATGCCATAAAGTATTTCAAAATAGTTTTATCCACTGGTAGGAAGAGTTATGAAGTTATGCATTTATAACACAAAAATCAGCAGAACAGAAATACTTTTAAATATTCATTCAGAATCAATGATTGTAAAAGGCCAGAGCTTTATCATTAACAATGAAAAATAACTCTCCAGTTTGGTTGCCTTGGTCTGCATTCATATTTCCATGAGTAGAAATTGGGTAATAAGGAACTAGGCCCCCTGACAGGTATCAAAATACAGATACAAAATTATTTTATACATAATCATCCATGAATAATCATCCATGTCTGATGAGTCAACTTGTTATTTATAACTTGCAGTGCATTATTTTTTATAAGTGACTTCATTCTTGGAAATATAATTTTCAGATAAGTCTAAGGAATGAAGTAAATTTTAAACTAGAATTTAAAACTTCTGGAGGACCAAATGTTTTAGTGTCTTTATTAGGAACACACTTACTAAATGGATTGCCAGACATAGGAAGGGGGCAGGTGAGTCCAGATGGTGTTTTCACCATCTGAAAAGTGTCCTTCTCTCCATTGATTAGAATACAGAAGTACAGAATAGATGCCTGAAATTTGACAAGACAAAAGGGACCACTAGTGGTCTTGTTCCATTGTGTTTAAGTGGCCATAATGGCAACAGTTATGAAGTTCAATAATTGAAGACTATTGATCATTTTAAATAATTTAAAATATATTTGTGTATATATATATATATATATATATATATCTGCTGTTTTTTATATATATGTTATGTATACATGTATATATATTATACATATATATACATATGCATATATATACATAATATATTTATAATGTGTATATATACATATGCATATATATACATTATATATATATATATAATGTCTATTATGTATATATATTATATATGTATGTATTGAAATCTGTGTGCCAAATTAAATCTAGGAATGGTATTTTACAGGGTTGCCCTGATTTTACTCTAGGTATGACCTTAATTCTGTTTTTAATGAATCTAAATTGCAAATTAAAACCCTTGTATAAGTTTTGGCTTTCAATGCTGAGGTAAATAGAGTAGATGTAGAAACAGATGACCATGAGAAGCTGCCCACTCTAGGAAACATAGGTGAGTCAGGAGTGACTGGTTTCTTGTTTTCCACTTACCTCACATTTATTCATAATGCTGTAGGCCTTTGGGTGATTACTGTGGAACTTAACAGTCCTGTAACAATGCTTTGCGTGGTAATAATCAGGAAAAAACTGTTTCCCAGTAAGCAGAATGAGCTCTGTGCACCCACCAAACCATAAACCTTTTCAGAGTAAGCCCTCTCAAGCTGGAAATACAGGCTGCTTGCCACTGCATGCTCCCCTTCACTGTTCCTCAGGAACTTGCAAGACCAGACTTCAAAAAGGAAAGAGGGCTGAAAATGTCACTCCACAGATCAGATTGTTCACAGATAGATTTTCCATGGGAATATTATCTTCATCTCTCTTGATACTGCTTGCAGCTGTGCAAGGTGTTTCATTTCATAATGGGAAAATGCACAGGCAGTAGGTCCATAGGAAGTACTTGATTTTGCTTTGTAACATTATTACTTTAACTCAAACTAACATACATCATCGCCTCTTATTAATGAGCTTGCATTAAAAATGAGGTGTGGTCTGAATAGCTCATAACAGTGGGGCTGGAACTTCAAGGTCCTTTTGAACCCTAGTCATTCTATGATTCTAAGAATACGTCTCCCGTTTGTCGTTTAATTTAGATAAAACTGGTATATGTGATCCCTGTATATGGTATTTGCAGCGTGTTTCACATTTGCTGGATGCATTGCACCAACCACAGTGCCCTGCTAATTCCACACAATCTGTGAGACAGGTAGAGTGGGCATGGAGACGTGGTTCATTCCTGGTCTGGAATAGCAGGAAGCATCACTGAAAGTGTGCGTGAAGCAGTAATATGCACAGTAGACTGCATTTCTGCACTTTTCTGAAGGTGATGATCCACATGTTGCATTGGTGGTCTGTCACTCAGTAAAGGCTTTGCCCATTATTTCTGGATGTCTCATGGTCATGCTTCCTTTCTGTCTTGCTCCTTCAGAATGTACGGCAAAAAAATATAGGAAATTGAATTCTTTCCAAGTAGGAAGACTGAGTGTGGTATGAGGGCAAATCTGAGGGGATATTAAGATATCTGATAGTTCTAGATTTCAGTATAAATGTAGCATTTTGGATGATTTAAGTTATACCTTCATTCTGGCTCTTGAGGCAGTTACAAGGATGAATAAATAACAAAATTCCCTAAATCAATTTTCTTCCATCCTTGAAATAAGACTTTATGTAGACTTAATTTGCAAGCAAGCTCTGAAGAATATTTAATGCTTTTAAAATATCTTGAAGATATGCAATGATCTGCAAATATTGGCTATCATTCCTTAATTACTAAGAAACTATTTATTTCTCAAATCCATTAACACTTATTATTTTATCTTTGATTACTGCTCTGAATGAATATTTTTTCAAAAAAAAGATATCAATTAAACTTAAAAAAGGAGATTATTTTTACTCTGGTCCAACCTAAACCTCTTTTGGGGTGAGTGGCCAATTCCATGGAAGTCCCATCCCTGTTTGGCAGAGCAGTAAGGTTGTCCGAAATTCCAGCTGCTGCTGTGGTATGTCGCGCACCGAGTAATACTGACTCTGTAATATTGTTTGTGTAACTCTAGCTTAACCAAAATTTTGGGTTTCTCACTTACGATGCCAGTTTTGTTTTGAGAAGATTTATGATATCTGTGCAGTTTCATGCTCTCCAGATAGCATTGCCAAATTAACTGAAACAGAAACATATTGTAGAAAAAGGTTTATTTACATGTTCTTTTCAAAGTTTACATATAATGTTGCTATTTCTCCTTATCATTTTGTGCTTCAAATACTCTCTTTTTGTTTTCTTGTACATTTTTTTTTTTCAATTGGAGTTATCAAGTGTTAATGCAATGTAATTTTTTTAAAACATCACAATAAGAAACAAATTATAAAGGATTCTTCCTTTTTTCTTTTCTGTTTTTTTTTTCTAGGTACTTCATTGTCATTTTAAAGTTACAGTAATTACATTTTCTTCTTTTCCATGTGTTAGTGCTTCACACCCACTTTCTAGGAGTCAGAGTGATGCATAGATGGGACAGATCAGAGAACTTAATAGCTGGAAGACCAGAAATTCTATTTGCTGAAGACTGCTGAGTCTTAAGCCAAAAATGCATATATATTATTCTTTATATTACTCTTTCTGAGACTCATTGTAGAGAAATCCTACTATCATGGACCTATTAGAATGCCTGTTCTTGGAATTTCCATTTTCTTCCTTTCATTGACTTCTGAAAGTTTCTTATTTTGGTTTGTTTTAGGTTTTTTTTTTTTGGTTTTTTTTGGTTTTTTTCTTTTTTTTTTTGTTTTGTTTTGTTTTGGGTTTTTTTTGTTTTTGTTTTTTTTTTTTTTACATTCTTATAATGCACTTTTTGCTTTCCCATAGAGACTGGGTGAACCTGGGCAGTGGAGAGCATGATAGCATGATCACAAATGCCCTCCTCAATGGCCTTCACCCTTTCCAGCTGCACAGCTGGCTGTCACTCCAGTTGTTCAGTTATCACATCCACTACTCTTGTTTAGGAAGAACTTAATTTTCTACTGGCTCATAAAGAAGCGGACTCAACCCTGCTGATTCCTGACTTATCACAGGCCAAGGCTCAGTCTGTTCTCTTTTTTTATGCTCTATGAGCTTTTTCAGGCTCACTCTTTAACTGTTTGTGTATAAATCACAGGAGTGGTAGCACTTGATCTTAATGCATTCTTTAAGATTTCACCAAAAATAGTCTTTGAAATATATAAAAACAAGGTTTTATGTAATCTTAGCAAGAAAAATATCTTCTGAACAGTAAAGTAAATAATTATTTCATGGGGATAAATTCCCGAAGTTCGCGTTTATTTGCATCTTAACATTTAAACCCTTGGAGGAAGGAAAAGTATCTCCAGGACACTATAGCTCAGCAGTAGCTTACTATTCAGACTCAAATATTTAAAAACTCCTAACCTATGTACACTCAAAAAATATATATTATGAATGGTGAACCTTAAAGCAGATTTTTATTTACAAGATCATAGTAGAAAATATTTTTTTAAGAAAAAAACCATTAGAAGTGTCATTTGCCATCCATTTTTAATAGATTTTCATATTATGTGCTAGAGTTTGTGCTGTTTCTTGAACAATTTCATACAGACTTTCAGATCAGGATGTGCCATAAATATCAGAGTATAAATAATCTATCATTATACAGACATTTCATAAATAATGTATGGCTGGGACAAGAATGAGCAAGCATAACTTCTAAGGCAACCTTTTGAAACACTGATAAATATATGCAACAAAAATTTGTAAAATTTATTCTCAAATTGTAACTGATGTAGTAAGGAGATGAATGGTTAATACTTTAATGACATGCAGGGCTCCAAATGTTTGTCACTGCAGGATCATTCCTCTTCCTTTTTCATGTGTGATTTAGAAGGGTAGGTCAGATGTGCCTTTGAAAGTGAAGCAGTACTAGGCACCTTCTACTTTCCTGTACAGTCAGATTATCCATTTAGATTAATTATAGTGTAGAAAAAACACTACAAAGATATTCTGTTTATTACTAGTTTTTAAATGCTGAAAGGGGTAACAACAACCAGCAAAAAGTGAAATTATCCTTCGAAGTGTTTCTAAAAGCTGTGGCAAAAAGTTGCCCAGAGGTACATGTGGCTCCTGAATATAACAGTATTTCTCTACCAGGGAGTGCTATGCGTGCAAAATCAGTGTTGGGGGGAACACTCATCTGGGATTGATTGCACTGAAAAGCACAGTGAAATGCTGCATTTTTGGGGGAAAAAAAAAAAAAAAAAAAAAAGTGGGGCTCTGATTATTTTGTCAGAGGACAAATTCTTTGCCTATGTTCTGAGTCCCAGTGGCTGGTTTTATATTCTGCCCAGCAATTTGGTTCCTTTGATAATTGGCCTTGTTATCACACTGACTTCTCTCACAGAGTTGTTTTTCTCTTTGTTCTTTATGCTTTATCATCACACAAAGTATCTTCCAGTCTTCTCTCTGTAGGGAGATTAAGAATAGCTTTCTGTATATATATCAGATCCCAAGGGAAAGGGGACATCTTTGGGATGATAAATCACATTCTTTTGTTTAAATTCCTTACCAAAACCCTGATTTAAGAAAGGACTGAAGCAGAAACTTGAGAGGAAATATATGTCCTAATCTAGAGTATTTCTTTTTTTCTTTTTTCTTTGTTTTCTTTAATTTCTGCTTGAGTGGAAAAAGAAGAGCATTACATTAATTTATAGGCTTTTGTCTTCTAATTGTGACTCAAGCTTTTGGTTTACTAGATTATGTCCACTCGGCTTTTTTATATTTGTTTTTTTGAAATGTGGAACTTCACAATATAGGTAATGCATCCCTTTATTTCATCAAGAAAATGATGCTTTTGTGGCCATTAAGTCTCTATTTTTTACCCCACAAAATAGATAGTCCTCCTAATATAGGTGCCTGATTTTTCTTTTTTTAACTTTTCCATATTATTGAACTCAATGACCTTGGGTGTTTCTCAGTTTGTCAGGGTTTGTTTTGCTTTGACCACGATCACAATTTGATTCTATTTATTGTATATAAGCATATATGCATTATGTATAAGCATATTATGTATAAGCATATATGTACGTTTCATAACTTCATTTTGTATAACGGAATTTGTATGAAACACTAGAAATGAGCCTATGTAAACAATAGACTTTTTTTATTTGGGGAGCCTAATAAAATTAACCAAAAAAGGAATTTTGGGGATTTTTTTGAAAAAGCTTCAGAACTATAGCTATCTTAAATGTTTTCACAATATTTTGAACAATTTTTCCCTTTTCAGTCACAATCTCTGGGATGAAACCAACAACAGAATTCAACCAATAAGTGGTGATAACTCATACTTATGAAAACATGGTTCAGAGGGCACTTGTTACTTAACTTACATTATTGTTTGTAGTTGAGTTCTTGTTCGGCTCAGTTTCAGTGACAGAACATGTCAGAACCAGTTTCCTGGCACATGCTGCATCCTAGGGTTATCTTCTGCACTGTGGTGTGTCTCAGTAATGATGGAATAACATCCCCACAGCAATTACACTAAGTAGTGTTGCTACTGTATTTAATACTTTCTTATCTATTTTAATAGAGTGTAACAGGTGGAAATTGGAGGCAACCTGCCATCAACACAGCAGCCCAGCATGATGTTTTAGCATTTCTTGAGAACGACATAGATGGTAGACAGATCATAATAAATGCAAATAATTATAGAAAGTTTAAGAAACTCTGTCAAAGTGGAGATAAATCAATAACATGATGGTCATTTTCTGCTTCAGATATGTTGAATAGATACGAAACTAAAGAGTCTTAAATGGCAAGTCTCCTCAAACAGGAAAAAACATTATGACTTAATTTAGTCCATGATGTATGACTATTAGTTTCATTTAGATGTAGATCCAAGATTTGTTTAGAAAATGAACATGTGTACTTATGAATATATAACTTGAATTAGATTATATTTTTATAAATCTACTTTAAAACCCATATTTAATAGACAGCAATCTGTCACAAATATTCTGATTTGGTTATATAAACTTTAGAAGGAGGTGAAAAGTCTGTGAAAACAGACTTTAAAAATTATAATCATGAATAGTGGTCATAAATTTGTATCTTTAAGAAGGTTCTAAATGCTGATAAGGATTAATATTATTTTCTTTTCTAGCCTGTCTATATTTTAATTCCATTTTCTTTTTTGTCTGAATATATGAAATTTTCTCTTTTTAGAACAAAATTTCCTTTAAATTATTTTAATTTGTTTTTTTTTTCTTTCATTCCCTTTCCATACAGTTCTGATTTTTGAGTTGTACACTAGCCACTGCAAGTCATTTACCTCAGCATGCAAGCTAGCTCTTTAAAGCTTCTTCACAGAACTTTCCCTGTCAATATGTGGTAAAAGGGGCTATCTCAGCACACTGCTGGTTGTAATTTCAGCTTCAGCTTGAAGCATGCATGGCATTTCTACAGAAAAGGACAAAACCTTCTCTTCAGGTCAAGTCTGCATTTCATGTAGAATTCCAGCAAGCTAACTCCGCTGGAGAATGGTTTTAAATTAATTCCAATTTCACTAATAATAACAACAGGGCCAGAGTCTGCAATTATTCCCTTCAGCCATGGTCTAATGATTATTTCACAAACATCCATGTTGATTTATAATGATTGTACTCTCTCGGGGGTGATTAGTATCTTCACAGTGCAGCCAGTGTAATGGATATTATTAGTGTTCTTGATATGTTTTTGTGCAAAAATCAGCCAACATAGATTAATATAATTTATGCCTACTTTGTAGAGAGGTGGTGAGGAATACTCAGGAGAAATATATGGCAACTGAGGCCAGAGATCATGGTTTCACCAGGTGAAGACAGATTCAAAGAGGAAGGCAGAAACTCAGTACTGATCATCTTGTAATGACTGTTTACTACCTTATGCCACTAAGAACTCCTTTAATTTCTGTACAGCCATTTTCAGGGCAGATATACCCTAAGACAGAAATTATGAGGATGGACAATGGTAGTCAATTATCTATGTGGGACTCAGTTTCTACCCATTGTGATCTCTTTCATTATTCCCAGTAGAATCCTAGAGGAAGAAAAGCAGTTGTTTCTCTGGTGCTGCTCTTCTTCAACAGAGGCAGGCAGGTAGTTAGAGAAAAATAGTAAGGAGCAGCTGAAGCCTCGAGAGCTTCATTCTCTATCATACATCATCAACTGTAGCTGAGGGGGGAAAAAGAAAGGGTTTGACTCCTCTTTCTTTCCTATCCTCCATTTCGTTTTCTAAATCCCAAAGAGAAGAGGGGAGAGAAACCAGGTTTTGTATACTGGAAGAAGCACTTACTAAGTTCTCTGACTTATTTGCTGTAGAAGGAAAAATTCAGAATATGGTCCACTGGCTTTTAATTTTGGGGAAATAATTAAAGTAAATTTGTTGTGGTTTTCACCCTACTTTAATTACAACACAGACTGCTTCAAATGTAGTTGTTGCCAAATCTTTTTGCATATTCAGTGCAAATTAAAATAATCATCCTGATTATCTGACAAGATCTATGTAAAGTGATCATAAAATAGATGGAATATAGTATTAATTTTCTTACTATAATATGTTGCCTAAAACAGAAGTGTTGTGGTCCCTGGAGTGATGTATGGGTAAATATTAATCTATGAACTTGATATTACTTTTCCATATAATGCTTGTAAGTCACAGGAAAGTACATAAAATATTTCCTTCTGTCTTTTTCAATTTTGAGCAGAAAGGTTATGAATCTGTGACTAGTCATTATGATCACTAATAACTGAATACTGTAGTTAAGAAAGAGTTTCTGAGGAAAGTAGTCCTAGAATAGTGATCTAAACTTGTAAGAGCTTTCTTTAAAGAAAGCTGAAAATGTGAAATGAATGACATATTGGTTACACATACATTTTAAGAGGATAAATAAGGGAATTACTCATTTTCCATCTAAGTGTTTGGATGTATCATCACAGAGAAGAATCTGACTGTAGAATGATATAGTCATCTGAACTCTTCCTATTTAGATTCCACACGGTATTTAAAAAACTTAGCACTTTTTTTTGCTTGTTTTTGTAACTTGAAGACATGCTCAGCATTAAAATAGCATTGCTGAAAATTATTCTATTGGGCAAAACAAAGCTAGTTGTGTCATTTTCAGCTGACTAAAATGATATGTAAAAAGGTAAAATAATTATTTTACATAATGTAGACATTCTGATGCAGAAACTATGTTCTTTTTCCGTTGTCTTTATTATCTCCTTTAGCTCCTTCTCCATTTCAACCCATTTTTTTTCAGAGAAGTACATAATCTAAATTTAAGGCACAGAAATACCTTTCTTCTATACCTGTCCTAAAATTATTGACTCAAAAAAGGTAGGAATAAGGACTGACGTATGCATTTTGCTGAACAGCAGACTATCAGCAATTATGTAGTTTCAAAAGATGAAGGAAGAACAATGAAAAATACATTATGAATTACATGCTTTGGTGAATCTTTCATGTCAGTTTTATTTTGGTACAACTTAATTATTTTTCGGTGGAACTTGTTTACACAGTATTAGAATAAAATTTATTTTAAAATTCTCTGTGAGTACTGAGTAAAGTGCTTAAATCTGCAAGCTGGTATGTAAGATGTTCACACAAACAAGATTTTGTGTCTCTAAACATCTCTACACATATTCGTAGGTTTACAACATATGCAGCTATGGTTACAAGTATAATTAATGTAAGTACTAGACAAAGCACAGATATTCACAGTTCCATTGAAGAAAATGGGAAATCTGTCTGCTGTTACCAGCAGGATTTAGCCTATTCAGATTTCATTTAATTTCTTGTTGGCAATGGTATCAGTCTCTGCTTCTCTTCAAATGTTAAACCATGTGCTCCTGGCATAAGTAGGGGAAATGAGCAGCAACTGAAATGGTCATACTGGCAAGGAGAGGAAAGAGCCACTGGAAACTGCCTTGGGAAAAGCACCAAACAGCATCATGAGGTGCCTAAAGTAATACCAGTGAGGTGCCTTGAGATTTTGATATAGGGCACTAAATTTAAAGATTTTCTAAGGTGTTAAGCTGAGATTTTTTTAAAAACTACAAGATTTACATTTTAGCTGAATTTTAGGAAGTTTTAATAGATAACTGAAATGTGTACAAACTATTTTGGTAGATTATATTTAGCAGAAATTTGCTAAGTTCACATATTTGTCATCTTCTTAAAGCACTCAAGATTAAAGATATATATAGATATAGATATATAAATCTGTACA
This sequence comes from Taeniopygia guttata, assembly GCF_048771995.1. NCBI lineage: Eukaryota > Metazoa > Chordata > Aves > Passeriformes > Estrildidae > Taeniopygia > Taeniopygia guttata. The sequence goes on from NC_133026.1 coordinate 36,759,530, forward strand.
CCTCTTCCTTCAACCAACAACATCATCAGCCGATTCTTGCAGAGCTGCTTCTGAGGCACAAAAACATTACTTCGTTTAATACGAAAAATCTGTTGTGCTGCTGCAAGGAACGCTGAACAGATAGATTTGAGTTACTACATCTCCTACTGTACTATTAGAACCGGGTGGACAAAAAGAATTAAAATTGATTAATGTTTGCTCTTGAGGATAGTCTTTCTTAGCAGATGTGATATGAGAGACAGTGAATAGACATGCTAAACATTATTTTTGATGAAATTTTCATCATAGTGTCAGATAATTTGTGATGGTGTCACTAGGAGATCTTGTGTTCTGAACAGAGCAATGGGAAAGGCTGACCTGGGTTTTGTTTATAGGGTCCTTTCAGAAGTTCTGTAGACTCAAGCATTGCATTTCCAGTTCTGCAAGCATTAATAATCACTCCATTACAGATCTTATGCTATGTCTTTTTTGCCTTTTTTTTTTTTTTTTTTGGCATTGACTAGTTAATTTAACATAACAAAATGCTATACAAACAAAAGACAAAACAATAGCCATACAAAGAATGAAGAGTCTTGCAGATGTAAGTTTTGCAACCAGTCTTTAAAAGATGTATTTGTGAGATTTTATCCTTACTGCTCCCTTTTCATATATCCATTTTTTAAAATGCCTTTGAATTCTTGTTAACCCTTTGAGAAATTCATAACTATAACCTTTCTTATTAACTAGTGTCTTGAAAGATTTAGTATATTGAAAAGGAGGAAAAATCCTTTGAAATATTTTCACATTATATAAAAATGTCTTGGGTTTGACTTGGAGAGTATACTTTTCTTAAAAAAAATTGTGAGTGACTTTGACAGATTACATCGTGCAGAAGAAAGAAAATATTACATGGATTAGAGATGATGGAAAGTTTTCCCCATTGTAAGGAGGAGAAATGTTTAGAAAACAATAGTTTCTGCTTCTCATCTACGTGTAATTTAGTGACACGTAGTAAAGTACTGTCCAGTGAAATATTTAGAAGTGGGAGCTTTGGTCCAATTAAATTTTTTAAGAAAGTTTAAGTGTTGACAGACTGATCAATTTTAGCTGTTGATCAGGAAAAGATGCATTTTTCATAAAGGTGTGGAAACTCTGAACTGCTATGGATAACTGTGACTAAGCAAATGCAAATGCTCTTGGAGAGGTTTGAATAGAAAAACACAAAGCCCAACAGCAACAAATCTACATCTGATTTTAAGGGTCAATCCTTTCCCTAATGTCTTTCTGTTAAGATAGCAGACCCATTTGGAAAAGAGGTGCTGACTTCCTAAAAGAAAATTAATAGCTTCAATGTCCAAGATTACACTACTTCTGAAAACTCCTTTGGCTGGTAATTCAGTCTGTAACAAACCACTTAAAATAGATAAGATTAGGCTGTGAACCAAGAGCAATGCTCCACCAGCCCAGCTGATTGAATATGCAAATTGCTATAAGCATTTTGTGTTTATTCCTCTATGTATTTGAGGAAATATATATGGGAGAGAAACATGAGTACAATCCTGACATATGTGTTTAATATACATGGAGAACAGGATTGGATCATGCTAATTGAACGTTCCAGTCAGAAAAATGTTCCAACTCATGAGGGAAGAAATCTGCAGGAAATTGCTACCTAATTAGATCTTTCGTGAATTTGCTCATTCCAGGCAAACCTTTCACTGTGCTCCACTTATTAGTAATGGATTTTTCAACCATATGCAATAGAATTTGGTCTGGGTTTAGGCAAAAGATTTACAACAGAAATCTCAAGTCATGTCTTTGAGGTTCTTCCCTTGAAGGTATAAAATGAGATTTCTTCTGAATCCACACCTCTTTCATAAGCAAAAATTTGCTAAGGAAAATATTCAGTTTAATCTACTGGTGTCTGTCAAACTCCCACATTTCTTCCTCTATTGCTAGTTGATTCTTTAAAGAGTGTGCAAGATTAAATAAAGTTTAAGGTATCTTATGTAATTGTTTTAAGTAAAATAATCTGCGAAGGAAATAAATACATTAATAAATACGTTAATAAACTGCACAGCTAAAGGACTTCTTTTTTCTTTTTTCCACTTTGGCTTTTGATGATAATGATCAGGTAACAAAGAATAAGGTAGGGTACTGTGGTGTAACAGCTGAATATTGACTTGTGACTGTACATGTACGTAAGATGAGCCTCTGTGTCATGTTGAATAATATTAATTTAGGAGCCACAGGGACAGAGAGAATCATTCCCTTTTAGAAAGAGGAATAAGGAGGGTTTATGCAAGTCCAGTATAGGAATGGGTCTGTCTTTTTGTCAAGAGGATGAAAATGAAAATATAAGTATGAAAGTCAATGTCAGATTTAACGAATACAAATATTAGAAGCAAAACTTCTGTTTAAAGTAGATGACAAAATCCCTTCTGTCTATACATATGAGATATTAATGTGTCTTACTATGAGCCAGAGAGTGGTTTTGGAAAAATATTGAGTTTGGGATCACAAAGTTAAAATACTCACTGTGACCCTTGGTATAAACTGCAATTTATATATTTGCTAAATTAATTTATGTTTCTAGATAGTTTAGATTTTTTTAATTCTTCTTCAAAAAAATATTTTATTTCATTAGGATACTGTGAATGAGAGTTTGGAATTTTCATCTTCCATCCTATATCAAACTCCTCTTCAAACTATTCAATTTTTTTAAAATTATCATAAGTATAGTGAATTTTCCTGTCATGTGTCTTTAGTAGCAAGTAAGGATTTGTCATACATGAAGAACATTACATAAAATTGACCTATTTTAACATAGGTAGTAGCTATGCAGGCAAGTCAATTCAAAAATATGAAATCATAACATATTTCAATGAAGTATTTATTTTATGTGCTTGTAAGTAACTACACTTACTAGGAGGTAATTTGTGACTAGAGAGGTATTTCCAAAAGAATAATTATTGTTCGAGTTTTTTTTCCCAGTTCTTAAGGAAAATAAAATTACACTGATATTCTGAAATAGGAGACTCACGAAGCTATGACACCGCTATATCTTCAAATGAGTCTCCAGGACAGAAATACCAGCTATATATTTCAGTAGTACAGCATAATAAATTGGGAAAGATCTGTTGTATAAATACAGTCCAAGCATATTTAAATGGAACTGGCATGACCAGTTTAAGCAATTGGAAGGAAAAAGAAATGGTATTATAAAAAGTTGAAATTGCCTATGTTTGTCATCACAAAAAATATTTGGTCATAATTATCAGAATGGAGCAGTGGAGACTCTTTTTTTCTTGGTTTGCCAGTTTGGCTGCATTCACCAAAACTATCTCTAAAAATAACTCAGGAACAGTATAAAAAAACTTTAAACACAAATAGGAATCCTCTTCAATGTTGTTCTGCATTATGTATTTCATGTAAGTGGTATAACATTTGCCGTTAATAATTCTGTATTTATATGAAAAAGCACACAACTACCCCTCCTTTGTACTTCATGTGCCATAGAGTGGAAAATTCTGCAGGATGCTTCTGAGTTCTAAGCACCTGACAAGTTCCATGTTCAGTTTTCAGCATTAGATTTTAATGTTGCTAGTCTTATTTCCAGACCATTTTCTGCCAAGGAAATGGAACACAGGTCTGTAGGTACCTGTTTACAGAATCTTATCTACATCTGCTTTTACGTGAATTATATAATTACTTCACTGAGTTGAAGGAAATAGGATTATTTTGGTTTTGATTTGTCGCTTTATGTGCAGTTATGTTTTTCCTGATGCCTTGTAGTGTTTTTCAGGAAAATATAAGGCTGAGTAAAATCTTTCACTCATTTAAATCTGAATTTTCTTGATACATAAGGGTAAGAAGTAAAATGTCTGAGCATATTCATTTGAATGCATTAAAATTTTTTCTAAGTTACTTTTTCATTCATACTTTTTTGACATTTTTCTTTTCAAGATCAAGGAGTTGATTTAGTTGCCTTTAGGAGTTCCTCTGTGGTGCCACATAGGTGCCACTACTCTTCTGAACTTTGCTTAGGTCTTGTGGCTACAATCTGAGTTCAGGACCAAGGAGATGGATTAAGGAAAGCTACATGCTGACTTCTCTCATAATCAAGCTCACTGCAAATGTCTTAATTTAAAAGGATAGCATATAGTATTGTCCCATTGAAGCTTATGGCCCAATTCCCACTGGACACTTTCAATACAGCATTATCTCAAATACACTTTGAATTTACTTACCAGGCAGAGAATTGAAAAAAAAAATCAAGTGGTATTAAAAAAAAGCACCTTAAACTTTCTTGTATTTTTTCTAGTGATGTTTCATTTTTTATGTGAAATGCATGTTCTCAATATGTATGTCACAATTGTCATAGACTGGAGAATTTGCTAGGATGCTGATGACTTTCCAAGATCATTTACATTGTTACAATTAATTTTCAGTGTGTTATTTATAGTGGGTCTTCCTTATTTTGAAACAATACGTGCTAAGAAAATTATGTGAGTCTGCAAATGAAGAGCTATACCAGACCTGTCAGAGGAAAACAGCATGAGGCAGAGCCATTCTATTGCATCCAGACAGAGAGCAGGAGCTCAGGGCAGGTATGGCCCGTTAATGAGTCAGAATGTTACAGGGTGCTGAGGTACCTGCTGTGGTCCACTTTAGCTTCTGTTGGGTTACTCTTGATCAAGTTCATCAGGGGCAGGTAAGACCCTATAGATTCTTGGATTGGGTCTTTTTCTGATTGTTGAAGGTAGAATACTTTTTATTGAGCATCTTAGACTATTTCCTAGAATGTCTCTATTTTTGATGTATTTGTGGGGAAAAAGATATATCAATACCTTTTTTCTATAAGTAATGCATTGGCCTTTCATGTCATTAGAAATGATATGAAATTACTACAATGGTGTAAGAACATATTCAAAGTAAACATAAACCAGAAACAGCTGAAGATATTAGACATTCAGTTACAGAACCTTTTACAGGTAATTAAGGAAGACAAATTATCACATTTTTTTGTCTTTTTCACTGGGAGTGGTTTAATTCTGATGATGGAGCAATCATAATTTATAAGCCATATGCAATCTTCTAATTCTGAAAGTGCTGTTGTGGTCTTGATGTAAAATAAAGCAGTTAAAAGGATGTTTATGTGAACTTTTCAACACCTGCTGAAAACTAACATCACATAACTGCAATCTTCCACTTTATGCTCCCTTCAAACACTTTTTCTGTCCAGGGTTGAAACCTGTAACCTATAATTACTGATCCTGATAATATTTGCTTGAGAGTCAAAAAAGAAAAACTTGCCTGGCCAGTATTAGGCAAAGTCTGGTATCTTGTTGTAGGCTGCACGTTAAGTAAACGGAGAGAATCTCATTCAAATACGAATAGGTGATGATCTTCCATAAATGTTTTAGTTGAGAAATTAATTTTTGAAAGCTGATTGCACTTAGGCTCAGTCATAAACCAGGAAATGCCTTCTCAGTGATTTTCTTTTAACACTTCTTTTAAGCCTTCTAATCCAGTTGATCTAAAAAATGACATTGTTAAACAACACAGGTTATAGCAAACCTGTGAAAGGTTACAGCTCCCAGTCAGAGGGCTGAGGTAGAATCTTTCTGTTCAGTTTGTGTATGTATATTCCTTAGGTTAATGGTAAACCTATGCTTTGTGATATATAACCAGGAAAATAGGAATGGAACATATATGCAGATATGCCTGTAAATCCTAGTAATCTTTACATGGATTTTATTTACTTTAATTTCCTTTTCATTTTTGAACAGTAATATAACTTACACAGGCATTTCACTTCATTTTAGAGGATTCTTTATAGTCTTTCACTGAAATCATTATTGTTATTGTACTCTTACATTGAAAAAAGAATTGTCAGCAAATGTGGAATTAATTTCCTCCCTGTAAATCTGGACTCATGATGACATTAAAAGAAGAGTAACTTATAATTAGTAAGATTTTAGACTTTTATTTCATTGCAATCTTTCAGTATAATATCACAAGCTACTACAACTGCCTTGACATTTTCAAATATTATTTTTATGGATGTAAAGTATTAAATCTAAGAAAATGTGTGTGAATTGTTATTTCCCTGTTTTTTCATTCCTGGTTTATTTTAAATTTTTTTTTTTTTTTTGTTCTAGATTAAATAAATCCAAACCAAACCCAAAACAAACAAAAAAATCATCAAAAAACCCTGCGTGTATTTTAGTCAGACTACAAGTTTTATTCCTCATTAGTATTTTAAGATATAGTTTATTTCACTAAAATTCCTGAAAGGTGTTATGTTCAGTCATTAGTGAAAAGTAAGAGTTTTCAGAGGATGGTACATAATGTCCTGAGCTACTGTTTGCTGAGCATGATTCATGCAAGCTCTCCCTCCTCCTTGGTTTGTAGGTGTAGAGAGTTTTTGCCAGAAAAGACAGGTCTCAATTCAGGATGCTTGGTATATCTCACAAATAGCCTTATATGTTAAAAGTATTTGAGGACAGAAAAGGAAATGTGTTTCAAGTGTGTTCTCAATTGCCCATATACTCTGTAGACTGTTGGGAAAGCCAAGATATTGTCAGTGAGCACAACCTGAAGTTTATTGCATGCTGTAGGTGACTGTGGGAAGCCAAGGCGTAAACCTGATCTTGTATTGCTAGTGGAATGTGTGATGCTAAACGAATTTAAGGCATGTTTTTTTGTTCTCCTGTCTTCTTTTCTCCATATCTAACTGGTTTATATACCAAAGCTCTAGGTTCTTTAAGGTCAATCTTTTAAATTAACTTCTTTCCAGAGAGCTTGGTCAAGATAAATCACAGCACATAGCAAACAAGTCCATATATAGCTAAAATTGAGTCCATTGCCTTTTCAGGCCTCATACTGCCTGTAAGAAACCATTTTCTCTAGGATCTGTTCTGCAAACACTTTTACACAAGGACACATTCAGAATTTCTGCCCCTATTTATAAACAACCTGAATCATACAAGATGATTCATGAGAAAACTGCATGTGGAAGTGTGAGATTGTACTGGGTAAGGTTAGGCTGCTGGCTCTTGCTCAAGAAAAAAACCTGACTTGTAGATTATTTGTGTGCTCCCTTGGCAATGTGAAGCTGTGTGCTGTGCCAGTGTGGAGTCTGCTGGACAAGAGGAATCAGGTATCCAGGCCAGACAGGCATTTTTCTTCCAAAATATCAGGAAATTACTATGAACCAGCAAGCTTGACCATGCATATTAGCTGATGCTTCTCTATAGACTGCGTTGAAGGCTTGTTCCAGGACAAAGTCACAGGTGACCTCAATTCAGAGGATGTTTGAACCATTTTTGTGTTTATAGTGGAATAGAGGAATCCTGAAATGATTGTGCAGGTGTCTTCTGTAAACAAAAGCAGGCACAAAATGGAGTTTAACCTTTCAAAGGTTTGAATTTAAATTGCTTTTAAGTTTCAACGGATTTTAAACTATTTCACTCTTTTAAAATTTGTTATCCAGATTTCTATAGACCATGATTTACCTTCTAAAAGAGTAGTAGAGTGGAATAATAAAAGGGAGGTGACTTCTGCATTTCCATGACTTTTTAGACTGTATTAAATATGTTGCTCCTCTTATCTAAATATACACCAGTTAAATGGGCTGCACAGGGAAGTGGTGGAGTTACTATCCCTGGAGGTATTTAAAAGACATGTAGATGTGGTACTCAGGGACTTGGGTTTGTGGTGGATTTGGCAGTAATGGGTTAATGGTCAAACCCAATTTTAGAGCTCTTTTCCAACTGAAGGAGTTCTATGATTCTAACCTTTTATTAGCTGACTTGGAAAATATTGTTAAATAATTGGTAAGTTGCTGTTGCAAGTGACATAATGACTGCTTAATTAATACTTATTTTTGTCTATCTGCTTGAAGAAATTTAAGTACACGTTTTCAGTTTAAGCCAACTTCATTTATTCTAGATAGTGTGTTTTTAATCTTGAGGCTGAGCACTATGTCTCAGCTTAAAGTAAGTTATATACTTCAGTCAGCTTTTCCCAGTCTTGGTGAATCTCTTCAAGATGACAGTCTTCTTGCAAGTCAGAGGAGGAGGTTAGTATTGACAAGGAAAGCTGCTACATTTTCTGTGTCTATACCACAGATCTGTTGAGTTATACTAGTGGATTATAAAGTTGGCTGTCAGAAAGGTTACCTACCCTTTGCTCTCTGAAACTGTTATATTCCACATTATAACTGGCTGTATGAACAGGTCACAAACAATTAATTTCTAAGCTCAAAAATAATACACAAAAACTAACTCCCATCTTCAACCTTTTGTCTTAGTTGCAGGCAGCACCTTTGCATCCTTTTTCAGCAATCTTCTTACTGAGGATGTGGAACTAGAAATGGCTTGTACTGAGCTAGAGAAATTAGTCAGAAAAATATAAATGAGAAAAATTAGAGAGGAGAAAGGGGAAATATGAGAAATCAGAGAAGTAAAATAAACATGAGAGGGAAAGACGAAGTATAAGACTATCCCATGTGACAAAAACCCAGAACTATCCTTGTTCCCAGTATAATAATTCATATGAATCCAGTGAAGTGCTTTTGGGGAAGACTGAAACCCATTTTTACATAATTCAGTCTGTGCACTGATTCTCGTGAATCTATTATAATCTATTATAATAGATTATAATCTATTATAATTGTTTCTGTGTTTTGATTAGTTTTGAATTTCATGTTTATTCAGGTTTGTTTTACTTAACTTCTGGTGAAAGATCAGATGCTAAAATTGCAAAATAATCTTTAATAACCAGACTTGTGCAATGAGTATTAAACAACAGTTTCTTCCAGCAGGCCCTGTATGCTGAAGCAGGATCAGCTCGGACAGCAGTTTCATGCAGAGGCAGGTCACATAACAAATCCATCAAAATTTCTCTTTTCTTTTAAAAGTAATAATGAAGGTATTGTTTTGCTCTCTGAAGTCTCTTCATATTCCTGCTGTTCGTGATTTTCATATAGATGCAAAATTGCAGAGCTTTGACGTGAATGAATCTTGAATTAACTTCTGATCTGGTGTCAGGGAAAATCCTGATTTTTTTACAGTTCTTATAGAGAAAAAAAAGAGAATTTTTAAGGAATTGAATCAAAGGAGTTTATACTCAATATGCAATTGCAGGGCAGACCTCAGAAGATACAAAAACTGCATTCTAAACTTTACATAATGCTCTGTGCATTCATGATTGGAAAAATCATGTTATAAATTAAATTTCAAAATTTGCAGAACACTTTTAATCTCTTTGGAATATCTTTTCTCTGAAAAATCTTTTGAATGGTCTATTAATGTATTGTAAATGCAGGCGAATCCAATGGGAAGAAATGATGATGTCTGACTCAATTCAGAAGGCTGAATGATTTCTTTATTATAACTATGCCAAAATACGTTAATATACTATATAAAGAAAGATACTAAAATTACATACTACTTTCTCTGACTGTAACACAACTCGTGATCCTCTCGCGACAGTCCAGCACAGGTGGATTGGATTGGCCATCAGGCTCAAACAATCCTCACCAGAATCCAATCAAGCAATCACTCCAGGTAAACAATTCTCCAAACACATTCCACATGAGAAAAACAAGGAGCAGAAATAGAATTTTTTTTCTCTTTCATTTCTCTCTGTGCACCTCTATGAAAAATCCTGAGAGAAGGAGAAATGTGTTGCCACATTAATACACTTTTAGAGAGATGACATTGACATTGCTTTTCTTTTGTAGTTTATAAATATTCTAATTGTATTAACTAATCAAGCAATCAGTCCTTTTGATATTATTGTAATGTCCCTCTTTAACAGATAAATATGAAAAACCTATCAATACATGTTTCAACCTTGTCACATATTTTCATATTGACAGCTGAATGCTGTTTGGCACCCTTGTTTTGCAGGGAGAAAGAATTTTAAAAATGAAACAACATCAAACTAAAAATAGCAGGAGAATAAATAATGTAACATCTGTTGTAAAGTGGAACAAAACAGTTTATAAAAGAGAGAATGTGGAAGTTTAGAAACAAATTCTATTTATTGACAGTAAACCAGCAACCTAAAATGATTATTGCCTTAGTTGCTGTTTCACTGGTTCTCTTTTATAACAATATTGCAATTCAATAAAATTGGTTAATTGCTAGATTGTGATCCTAAAATCATTGTCTCTCCTTTAGTATGCAGAGAAAATATTTTGTACAAAATGCAAATGAATATTATTGAAATCAGAATCTAATTTGCCAGCTGCCAGGGTAAAAGTGCTGGATTCAAATGAAATGTCTTTCAAAAATACTAAAACTTAATCCGAGTTTCCAGATTTCCATCTCTTCTACAATAAGATAAATTTATTACTGTTAAATGAGTTGCCCTGGAGATGTACCAGGGTAACTGAGAGCACAGAGAATGTGATTTTAAATATATATCTCTCTAAAGATGATGATTTGAAAGTGAAAAAAAACCCCATATAGATTAAAATGACATTAATTCCTTCTCATTATGAACTGGTTTTTAGAGAATCAAGGAGAGGAAATTATGGTCCTTATCAGGAAAGAGTTTTTGTTTGGTTCTCCCCTCCCACCTTGCTTCTTTCCTTTTTATTAAGTACTAAAGTACATTTCAAGTAGTACACAGAACCGTGGAATCATAGGATCACAGAATGGCTTGGGTTGCATGGGACCTCAAATGGAAAGATGATTTAGTTTTAACCCTTTTGCCATGGGCATGGTCACCTTTCATTAGACCAGGTTCTCAGAGTCCCATCCAACCTGGTCTTGAAGCACATCCAGAAATGAGGCATCTACAACTTCTGTTGGAAATCTGTTCCAGTATCTCAGTACCCCCATAGCAAAGAATTTCTTTCTAATATCTAATGGAAACTTACATTCTTTCAGTTTGGAGCCAGTCCCACTTGTCCTGTCACTACATGTCCATGTAAAAAGTCTCTCTCCTTCCTGTGGGCTCCGTACAGTTACTGGAAGGCCACAATTAGGTCACCTTGGATCCTTCTTTTTCCAGGTTGAACAATCCCAATTCTTTCAGCCTTTACATATAGAAGAGGTGTTCCATCCTTCTAGTCATCTTGGTAGCCCTCCTCAACAGGTTGATGTCCTTCCTGTGCTGGGGACCCTAGAGTTGGATGCAGTGCTCCAGGTGAGGTCTCACCACAGCAGAGGGGAAGAATTGCCAGCCTATCCCTGCTGGCCCCTGGGCAGCACCAATTGGCACACAATTGGCTTTCTGGATTGTAAGTGCACCCTCCTGGGTCATGTCCTCTCATCCAGCAGCACCCCAAGTCCTTCTGGACAGAGCTGCTCTCAATCTGTTCATGCCCCAGCCTGTGCTGGTACCAAGCATCGTCCTGACCCAGGTGCAGTGCCTTGCTCTTGGTCCTGTCAAACCTCATGTGATTCCCAGGTGACCACTTCTCGAGCCAGTCCATCTCTCTCTGGATGGCATCCCATTCTTCAGGTATGCCAGCTCCACAGCTTGGTATTGTCAGCAAATTTGCTTTATTCTTTTTTTGATAATGTGATTTTGGTCTGCATGTTCATGACTCCAAATAGACATCATGGAAAACCAGAGAGGTTGCACTTGAATAAGCTTTTATCAGGATCCATCCAGGTGAGTATTTTCAGACAGATTCAGAATCTATTAAATGGAGAGTAACTATGGGAAGAAAAAATGTAGATTTTAACCTTGAGTTTCTAATATCACATTGACAAAAATAATCTTTTTAATGTATATTGTGACAGAAAAACAAGATGATATGAGACAGCTTTTGCATACATTTGGAATCAAGGTAAAGAAAAAGAAAAGAATGAGGGAGAAAAAATGATAATGGGAAATAAAGGGGACTTCAGTGCTCTCACAGCTCCTGCAGGAATCTTATGAAGGATTGTAACTACAATTTAAATATCCAGTCAATAACAAGCTTGAGAGTTTCTATTCTAGCTAACTACTTTTTAGTTATGGATATGGTGTCTTGGAACTATGATCAATGGTATTTAATTTTGAACAGATTAACCATCTGAAGGAAGAATTAGGTTCAAAACTTCATAATTAAAAAAAAAACAAAAAACAAACAAACAAGAGAAACCACCCAAAACCAAAAAAAGGACAAAAAAACCACAAAACCAATTAACAACTACAAAAATCAGAGAGGGGGTTTTGGCTAAAAAGCCACTGGCTAAAAAGCCCAGTGACTGAAATAAGAGCATCATATTTGATTTGGGCTATTCTGCCCAGTAAAATTACAAAAGTATATACACTGGACCATTATATTGTGCAAAACATGGTACAGCAGTGACCTAAAGCTAACACCTCTGGATGAGCAAAACCAGTGTATTTTAACAATCTCAAAAAAAAGTAAGCATACTCTTTATCAATGACTTTACTGAATCTGAATTGACCTAAATCTATATCAAGAAAACAGTGTTGTTTAGAGATTTTCACTTTCATAATTTTCATTATGCAATACCATGGTATCACCTTACAATTCTGAGTATTAAAATTAATATCATAATGCAAACCCTTCTCTTTGCCTTGATTCCAAGAAAACAAGATGTGTACTGTATTATTCTCTGTCAGTTCTCTTTCCCCAGGAAGTAATCTTGGGAACTTGCTGAATTAATTAAAAATATTGAGTTTGTGCAACTGGCCTGCAGAAAAAACAATCAGAAGCCACAAAAAATATTCCGAGCCATTTGTTTGGCTCTCAGCACCTGAGAAGTTTGACTTGGCTTACTCACCTTGAGATAGGGACCTCAAGAAGACAGGGAGGAGATGGGGGAATTGTTAGGGAAGCATGTAAGGAAGACTGCAACAGAGAAAGAAGAGGATTTAAGTACCATGGCATAAGGAAAGGAATTAGGGAGATGCTCTTTTCATAGTGGACTGCAGTTGCAAAGTGTGTGGCTAGGAGCTGCATATCCATATACCTGATGATCCTAGGGTCTTTTCCAATCAAAACAATTCTATGATTCTATTATTATGCATCCCATTAAAGAAAGCCAAATTTTTGTTTCACAGCTAATAATTAAGGAAAGTCTATAACTCACTTGCTATAACTCTATTGTGAAAGGCCTCCTTAGGATTTTTTTCCCTTGCAAATATTCCTGAAATTTGAAATCAACTCCAGGAAACACAAGTGCAAAGCAGAAAGCTTGCATATACCTCATTTTCCTTTCAAAAAAAACATTGTTTGGGTGAAAGCATCACTGATGGTGCCAGTCAACCATCAGTAATTCTGTGTTCTGAGATGGGGTGATGAACGCAGTGGAACATCAATGGGGCACATCTGTCTCACGCTGAGAAACAGGCTTCTTGTGAATTATCACGTTCCTGAAAAGTTTTACAGATTGCATAATAATCTTGTTATGAATGTGGTCTCTGTGTATTTGTGACTTTGCAGACAAAAAAATCCTTTCAGAAATGAAACACCTCAGTTACAAAAATAGGATGTCATGATCAATACAAATCTTGCTTACATGTCCATGTAGCAACAGAAGTGTTTGGCTAGATATGGATTTTAATTTTTCTCTAACTTTTTTTTAGAAACAATTCATACTGGGTTTGGAAGTGAAATAATATAAATGGGCCATTTGTCTCTTTTAGTTTGGTTTGAGTTACAGAAAGTGAAAACTTTTTCATTTCAGCAGCTGAATAGGACTGAGTCAATTACCATCTGCTCCCTCTTCTTCAGCATAATTAAGATCAGTACCTGAAGATGTCTGGCATGTCAGTAAGAAATGGAAAAATTAATAATCAGAAATTGAATATTCAAATAATTACATACAAATATATTGAGAAATGTGAATGTCACTGGGTTTAATTGAAAATGTCATAACATGGTATATACTTGTTAAGTGAAATCCTTAACATTGCCTCTTTTTACAAAGGAAGATGTTAAATGTAAGTTTTATAGTTTTCTTCACTTCTTGTGGAAGCTGAAATATGTACAAAAGATTGTTAGGTTACTCACTTTTCTACAGTGGGCATGTAGCTGACAAAATAATCTGGTTTAGTTGTATCCCTTGAGGGCTGGGATAAGATCAAGGGACTCAAACTCTGAATGAAGCTATTCATTCTTCTCTAGGAAAGTCAAAATGGAAGGGAAAGCTGTTCAGGAAGAACATTAGCTGTTAAATGCTGCAAAGGCAAAGGTGCACGTGACTAACCTTTGTGTTATAACCTTTTAGTATCATAGATTGAAGATCAAGAACATGTGATTCTCAGATCCTTGCTAAATTCAAGTTTGAGGCAAATGCTATTTCTGTTCCACTCTCGTTATTTCCTGTCTCCTAAATCCAGCCAGAGAGAGACCATAATAATCAAGACAAAGCCACTTTCCTAGGGATTCAGACCACCCAAAGAAATAGTGATAGTTCTGGGAATTACAGTTGTAGTGGAGGCCAGAACAGGTGGGTGAAGAGATGAGAAATAAGTTTGACCATTGTTTAAAGCAGAGGGCCTGGATGACCTCTACAGTGGAAAGAAACTGCTGAGCATTTCATTCTTCAGAGAATTTCATTCTCTGAAGAATGAAATTTAGTGCCTATGGCATTGAATTTGGTCCTCTAAATGCCATTCATGCATTGCCAATTTTCTCATTCATTACTATGTGGGCATAAAAAAGCCAAACTGAAAATCCTTTACTGAAATATTACCAATGTACTACTTTCCAGAGCTCCAAGCATATTTACTTTCTTGCATGCTGCAAAAATGTTGGTTAATGCATTATTGGGGCTATACCCTGAGAAGAACAAAAGCTTTGGGAAATGGTTTTCTTTATTTCTTTTCTTAATTGATTTTTTTCCCTGTGTGCTGTTTTATATTTTCAGTACCATGGTGCATGATATTGTAAAATCCTTATTACCTTTGGTTTCTTCTTTTTTTTTCATAGAGCCATTTTTCATAATAGAAATTCATTTGCTTGAAACTTTGATTAAATTTTATTTCATTTTAGTCTTAGTTTAAATTACATGGATGCATTTGAATAATTTTTTGAAGTCATGCTCTTGCAATGTACAGATTATATGGACGAGGTATTTTTAAAAGCAAATTTAAATGTTAATTAAAAGCTAGTTAGTAGTACTTCCAGAAAAACATAATACGCTGCCTGTTTCTGAAGAACCCTTTAAAATATAGTCAGTTAGTTGGTGGGCTAGAAACAGGGGGAAACACTGCTCTGGGACAGGTCCAAAACTTAATCCTGTGACAGTATTCCAATTAATTTTGAAGGATTCTACTCAATCACATATTTTTATATAGTGAAAAATAAATGTCAAGATATTATTGTAAAAAATACCTCTTATGATGGCTTCAATAATAAAAATATCTTAATTATATCTAAAACTCACTGTTTTTACACTTTTCTCTTTGGAATATCTGTAATGAAGTGGAGTGAGGAAGTGAGACCAAGAGGTTAACAATCTGATCTGTGCAATTCTGATCTGTATCTCAGAATGTCCTCTGGAACTGGCAAGCCAATTATGTCACTAACAACTTTCCTGATTTCACCCTCATTTTTTAATCATTTTCCCCCTATTTCTATTTTTTCCCTCTCTGTTCCCTTCTTTATTGTCTCTTAATTTAAATTTTGGTTCATGATTAAAGCTGCTCAGATATGCTCATAAAGCACCCTACAAACAATCATCTAACAAAATGCAGGTAGTTAGTAACACTGACAAAGCAGCCACCTTGGAAAGCAGTGACAGGATTTATTGAAGAGCTCTGGGCAGTTCTCTAGTGCAGTGGTTGGCAGTTAGGTAGATTTTTCACCTGTTTTTCTCTATTGCTATTCACTTTTATAAGAACCTTGTTTAACCCTCCGTTTGTTCACCACTGGTGGTTATCATTAAATGATGGCATTAGTGCTGATTGATGAATTAGCCAGCAGTGATGTGTGTTTATCACTTCTTAAGTTTGTGCATGCACATTTTACAGGTTAACATTTATTGGTACATAGATCAGTATTAATTACTTGCATGTGCACAGTGTTTCAGTTCTGTCTAATAAACTGATATCTTACAAAGTGAGATAAGGTGGTAGTTGGAATGGAGGGGTCATTCTTAAACCATTGTTAGGTGCTTATTGTGAGAGTCCATAACTATTCAGCCTTGCAGGTGCAAGGCTGGGAGAAGTGTGGTATAAGAACTTCAGTATGTGGAGAATAAAGTTAAAATAATACTACAGAGGCTGAAAACTGCCTCAGTAATACAAGTAGAGGTTACAAATCCATGGTTATTGCCAAGGCTACAACTATGGTACCTAAGATACCACAAAATATTTGTTCTTATTTCTGATGCAAATCCACAGTGTCATGTTTTCTATGCTTGTGTTAAGGTTATTTGACTTTAAAGGTCATGCTTCACACCTTTTGTTTGTTATTTTTGACCAAGACTTGTAGATTTTGTGAAGTTTTGCCCAGAGTTTTCTTTATTGCTATTGTAACTTAAGAAAATTAGTTTACGCTGTTTTGCACAGTCTGTATAATTACCCCATTTACTTATATTTACAAATATGGAGTTGTCTGAAATGGAATAATTTTGCTACATCACAATACTATCTACAAGTTCAGACTCCTACTTCATGCACCGTATTCAATTAGTATAAAAAGAAAATCACCAAACCAGCAACAAAAATGTACCTTTTTTCTATTTCCTCAGAGTAATTTCAAATCAAGAAATTAGTTCTGCAGTATCTCACCTACAGATGAACCTACAGATGTTCTTTGACTTTTATTTGCAAGAAGGAAAGGCATGGCACAGTCAGGTGCATTTACTCAACATTTAGATCCTGGCTGTGTAAAGTAGTACAGAAGTGTTCTAATTTCTATCCTGGCTTCATGTTGATCTTATCCACTTCCTATGCTTTAAGATGATGCTAGACCTGAAGGATTTTGGGCATCACGCCCTCCACATATGATAAATATAAGTCCTTATTCTGAGTAACGCCTTGTTTATGTCACTTCCTACCATTCCAGTGGAGTTGAACCTCCTGACCCCAATACTGAGGTTAAAGGAGAGGTTTTACAATGCTTAGATGGTTTGGTCACCTGTTTTACAAATAGCATTTTTTGCTGATGTAGACGATGCTGTTGGTTAAATTCTCCAACTGATTTTTAGTCTCTGAAATTTTTTTTACTTTCAAAACAGTATTTAGAGCAGCAACGAATTTCCACATTTATAGCATCAGATTGCATAGGAAATGTGGCAGTATAATCATGTTGTAATTTATAGCTTTCTTCTACTTTTGGTGTTTTCAGTAAGTGTAATTTGTGTAATCTTATTTCCGTATTTTTAGTATTTTTCGCTGTATACTCAGTGCCGCTTTTACTTGATGAGATAAAGATATGAATATCTGTCTTTCTACAAATTATTTCCAAACTCTCAGAATGAAAAAAAAAAAAAAATTCTCTCTAGCATGAAAACTTTGCAGCCAGATACAAGCACCTGATGCCATTTGGAAAGATACTTTTCAGCACTTTCTTCAGATTTGGCTCCAGAAAAACTAAGCAAGACTTTGAACTACCTCCCATAACAACATTGGAATTAGACTGCAGCATTCTTATACCTTATTCCTGTAGAACAAAAAAGTTGTGTTGCGTTTATATAGCAAGTATAATGCCAGCAACTGGTTGTTTTTTGGGTTTTTTTACATTAAAATATTTTGAACCAGTTAGAGGAATTTAATTAAAAACCCTAGTGAAATTTGTATGTTTTGACTGATAGAATTCTCAGAAACATTACCTGGTTCCCTAATGACACTGATTCACTACAGTACATTTAATAGGTAACATTTTCCTGAGATTTTTGAGGTTTGGGACTTACATTAATTATTGAGCACTGACCTATTCTCCTGAGAGTCTCTTTCTGAAATAAGGTTTGGGATTTTTTATGTTTAAGTAGTACTTTGGGGAAAAGAGGTGAGAAGGGGTATTCTTTTTTTTTCCATGGCAGAATAAAACGTTTGCTTTGGAAATGGCAAAGGTGGTTCTGTGATACTTAGTCCCTTTATTTCCTGTAAAAAATAATTAGAAATAGGACAAAGCAAGCAGACACAAAAAGGTCTAGATTTGGCTAACTATCTTCAGTCCTGTCATTATTTTGGTGTATTTCTTCTCTTGTCTGCACTGTTTAAGCCCTTAGGAGTTCAGTTCAGTGGGGGATTTTATAGCAATCTCTTCCTGTACCTGTTTTCTTTCATTGAGAAAATACTTAGTCCAAAGTTGTTTTTTTCTTCTTCAAAGGTAATCCAAACCCTGACAATTCCACTGTGTATTATATAGGTACTCCTTTATTGCAAAGAAGTTCCAGATGTTTTGTATCTTCCGATCATGTTCATTTCTTCAGCCAAAACCTGGATTTTTCTCCAAAAGACCATCTTATGGCAGTGTTCACTTTAAGCTTTTCAGGTTCTCCAAGCAGCTTCTTCCATAGTTACTTGTATATCTTGCTTAAATCAGGAGGTCCAAGCTCAGGTACTCCTGATGTAAACTGTGCCAGTTCTCCAGGAAGTCCACAGAAACTTTATTATAAGAAATAATACCCCATGTCTACTTCCCACATCTTCTTTTCCATTAAAGTTATTCTACTTGTTTATTCTACAACAAAACTCATCATTCCACATATTTTCAGCATTCTTCCTCTGTATTTTTTATGAGATCATTCTTAGTTGAGAAATCCACTACAGGATAATTAGTTTTCCTTTGAATATGATAACTTATTTACATTCTCACCTGTAACCTCTCTCTCATAATTTTCCACGCTCAAAATATTGTTTTTCTACAGATCTTGCTCAAAACAATGTGAGTGATCCCTATATTGAAATTCTTAGGATATTTTTATTCAGAAAGGGTGAGTTTGGGATATACTGTGTAATTCTTTATTATGGCAGATAGTGCAGTATGCAGCTCTCCCCTCTGGAAATGGCATTTCCTGTTCATTATTTTATGTACCATTTTCAATATGATTTGCATCAATTTTTCAGAAGAGCATTCTTGGAACGGGCTTTCTTTTCCATGGCATTATTTCAGATTAGTGTTCCTATTCTCTGTGTGCAGAAATCCTTGCTGCTTACAGAGAACTCATTTCACTGGAAAAGACACAAAGGAGTCTGCCTTTTCTCCCCATTAAAATTAACTCAAGATTATCCTTTAATTTCAGGGATTGAGAGATAAGCATATAAACCACAAAGCTTCAAAATGGTTACTCTTAAAGTTCTGACACCTTAATACTGAAGTACAATATTTATAAGGGAAAATCAATAAGTAAAACTCACCACTAGCTGTCATGAAATTGTCATGGGAGTCATAGGGGATTATAAATGTGACAGTGAAAATCCCAGAATTTATGTATAAGGGCTAGTATACATGAAAATCAGCTTTGAGCCTCTTTGAGTAACAACTTCAGGTTACTGTAGCACTTGTATAAAATGGAAAAAGTTTCTTATTCAGAGACTATATGTGGTATCTGAACAGATAGTGGTTTTGACATTTTCATTTGGGTATCTCACCTGTGAAAATGAAAATCATATGCAAAATTGAGGATCCTGCATCACCCTCTGTGGAGCCCAAGTGCTGCATTAGGCAGATGTGCCGAGGAAGGATGATCACTGTCCTTTCTGCTTTCAATTTAAAACCCAGGTGTGGGTCTGGTTTTGTTCTGAGGATACATAATTTTTTTCAGGTGAGGAACCTTGGTATAAAATGTCCCACTGTTACCAGAGGAGAATTAGTATGTTTATGATTCGTGGCTCACTGGAGTCTCTCCACAGGGGATTGCTTGGTCTCTTTCCTCTGTGGTCAGTTCCAGGGCTGCAAGTGGAATTTCTCCTCCTTCATTCTTGGGAATGGTGGCTGAAAATTCTCTTTGCTCAGCATATGAACAGTTACTATCTTCTGGCCATGCATAGTAGAAGCAAGTGGAAGGACCAGAAAGATTTTCCAGTCTCTTTGTACTAATATCTTTTTATATTTCTGTGTTGAAAATACTTGCTTTATGTACTTACTGATAACATTCTTTTATATAGGATTTATAGAAGCCACACCTTTTTTAACATGGTCACTTTAAAGGGGAAACAAATTTTCATGAAATCTCAAAACTAATTTCAAAACCCTGGCAATTTTGCTGTGTATTCATATATGTGATTCTTTAGTGAAAAGGTTCTGGACACTTTGACTCTTCCAGACCATATCCACTTCAAATGACAAGATGAAACTTTCCCAATGACAGGTAAATGGTCCTTGAACTCCACATCATCCCATTATAAAGAAATTTAGTTTCTGGTTTCCAGTATAGACAGTATCAAGATATTTTCCAAGCCCCTTATCTACCACTCAATAATTAACATAGTCTCCTAAGAAGAAAGAAGCATTAGATTTCAAAGAGCCAGGAATATGATCTTTCAAACTATTTCACACTGGCTTCAAAACGTCTAGCTTATGTTCTTCCTCTCCGCTGTGCAAGAATAATGTCTGGTAAGTCTTTTTTCTTGTATTCTTCCACTGGCTCTCTTAGCAGAATTTGTAACATATGGCTGGTCATACATTGCACTATCAGTAGCAGTGCATACATTGAGTGCAAATATTCAAAGGGTTATCCACTGCAATTGCACTATAAATAGGTTCATCAGGCATGTGTGTAGTAAAGGCAAGTGTAGAATACTAAACCCACAAAATCTTATGAAATGGTGAAAATTTAGTATGCCTCTAAACCGAGTGCCAATTTTGAGTAGGTGACAAAGTGCTTAGTACAGCTGTAAACAAAACAGCTTTCACCTCCTTATTTCATTTCTACTTCAGACAAGTGACAAAGGAAGGTATGGACAGGATCACTTTAATAAATATTTCTTGATGGCGTGGCCCTTGACTTTGGAAATATTTCTATTCAGGAAGAGTGTTGTCTGCAAACCTTTTTCTCGGTTGAACACTTGAAAGCAAGTCATAGTCTCAGGCTGTTAAATCATTGGGCTATATGATTTGAGCTTATGAGAACCCTATGTGTTAATTTGATTTATAGCAATTCCATTTCTAAATTCCAGGTAAATCTTAACACAATGGAACAGTCAGGAAAAAAACCAAACAGCAAATCGAATATAGCTGTACTAAACAAATGGTTCTTGTGCCTGGTGGATGGACTTAAAATTTCCATGTATTTTACTGGAGAAATTACAAAAGATGCTTCCCTTGGAAATGTGAAACTGTACACCCTGCTGTGCAGTGGGCACTCACAGAAAACACTGAACAGCAGCTGAACTTCCTCATGAGGGATATAGGGTTCAGTTCTGTCAGAAAATCAAGCACCCAGCTAGTAACTTCTGGATGACACTGCACATTGTCACAACATGCTGATGACACATGAGTTGCAGTGTCTCTTGATTGCTAATGTCTTTGTTTTTCTGTTTTTTTTTTCCCCAATGCCATGTGCAGTTTTACCTGCAACATGTCAATGTCCATAAAACTGGCATGTAAATATTTGACAGCTGCAGTATAGCTTTTTTAGCTATATCTGCACTGTGCACTGGCAGTCACTGCATAATCAATAACACAAATAAAGTTCATCAAATATAATGTAATAGTTTTTTAACGAAAAATAAAATTTTGTTGATATCCAAAAAGCTGAAGAGTGGGAAAAGAAATATTTTGTTGCAACCTTGATTTAGCTGACATATGTAAGTTTGCAATTCCAGGTAAATACAAAATCAAAAGCAAAGATTTACTGTAATTAATATTACCTTCTGAAAAAAAGATGTAGCTATTTAATTTTGCTAATGGAGCTTAATTTTGAAGAATTTGAAAGTCATCTCTACTGAAAGTTTTTCTCCTTTACAGTAGTCCACCCTTTACAATAGCACTGACTGTTTATTTGAAAGGTGCTCTGTGATGATAAATGAGCAGCCACAGCAGTACTACTATTTCAACAAGTCCTTCTCATTCTTATATTTTAGAGTTTAGGTAGATTCAAATGAGATTGGAAAAGCAGTAGGAACATGCACAAAGATTTCTAATGGAGGAACAAATGATTTTTTTTTCCTCGCTAAGATGCCAGAAGCCTATTTCACCACGAGGTTCACCACTGCTTTTGTTTTTCACTTTGTTTCTCTCTGATATGGTCTGGCTTTTTTGTCTGCTTTCTTATAGGAGTAGGTAATTGTACAGGTCATGCAGAAATCTGCAGTCATTATTCCACTATTGACCTGATGCATTTATGGCAATGGAAGCTGGGTTGGAGATCATTAAACACTGAGTCTCTTAAGTGGCTTATGATCTTGTGTTTATCAATAAGACTGGGAAATTATTTAGCAACCAGATGCCCAAAGTTCGCTTAGGTATCTCCATGCTGAACTGCATTGCAGATTAACTCTTGTAGCTATAAATATTGTATACTGTAAAGCATTTTCACTGTCAGACTTAATATTATTTTGTAAATACAAAGTGAAAGGTTTATTTCTTAGCTGCTGAGCTCAGAACTTTTCTACTTACTGTAAATTATTCCTGTCAGCTCAGGTCAAGTGGGAGCTCCGGAAGCTCACCCCTTTAGCCGAGTTCATGGGGCTGGGTACTTCAAATATTAATTTATAACTCTACATTTGTAGCTGTTACCCAATTTTATGAATCCTTGTAATTAAATGAGTAAGCCAATTCAATCAATTATAAAGGTTACAGTGAGTTACAGCGGTAGGTTTTTGTTCATCAGTCCATACTCGTATTTTATAACGCAATTGTTTTTCCTCTCACTGTACTACTATAATTTCTTTAGAATATGAATTCATTTTCAGAGAAAAGTGGGAGGAAATATCAGTATAATCAACATTTTTTCTGACTTAGATCTATATCAATCTTCACCTCATATTAGTGACCCTGTCAGCTGTACTGAGATTTTTCAAAAGGAATTTTAATGTCTGGAAGTGTATGCATTATAAAAATCATCTTGATCTTGATCAGATTCAAAGAACATAGCTGGCAAATGATTTTGAGCTCTAATTAAATTCACTTGCATCTAAATGTGCTGACATAAAGCTAAATGTTTTCATGCACTTTAATCATTCAATTAATCAGTAGTCTTAACTGTTAATGTGGTCGTGTTCTCCATCATAGTAATTTACATGAACCTGGAATGAGATTTCCCTTGTTAAGTGGACTGTGTACAATCTGTGGAATCAAATCTGAGTGTAGTACATCCTTTCATCTAGAAGAATTGTGGACTGTTCTACAATATGTAGAGTAACTATGTGACTCACTTGTTTATTTAATGCAGCTCCTTCAATTGCTAAAGATTTTTTCTTTTGTAGGATTTTTTCTTCCTCTTTAATTCTTAAATAATTTAACATTTAAAATTGGAATGGTTGTTGGCTTTTCTCAGTTGCAAAAGAAGTCAGGTGTTCTCTTCACAAAAACTTCTGGACTTTGATTGAAAAGAACTGGGGAAAGCACAATGATGAGATTTACAGCAGACATAGCCACACTATTAAAGCAAAAATCCTTTTGTCATTTTTTGCTGGATGTGACAGTAGGATTCATGAAGGGAGTGCAGAGTACAAATGTATCACAGTGTCATTACAAACAGTCAGATAAATTGTGGGCATTAATTAGGAGGAAGAGTATTGCATAAAGCATTTTTCTTTATCTAATTTCTGAAACTCTGTCATGGGATGTTTGCTGAATAAGATTCTCTGTATCAGATGTCATGAGATCTAAACCTCTGTTGCTCCAGTTATGATTTTTGGGTATCACATAATTGAAGGAGGGCAACATTGTCTAAGCCTGTGATTGAAGGTATAGTTGTCATGGTTCTGATTTGTCTTATTTGATTGTCTCTGGCTTCATGCTGTGTTTCTGGCAGAGATTTCTGAAAACCACATGAGTCTTCCATTGATCAATGTCCTGTCCTCTCCAGTATGTTCTATCTCTGAAATGAAGGCAGGCATGCAAGCTCCTAATAGTCTTCCTTCAAACTTTCATGTGAAAAGTAACTTGATCTTCATGGAAAATGAGCTTAAAGTAAAATAATCACAATTGAAAGAAATCTGCTTTTAAATAGCACTGGCAAGCCAGGGACCTCTCTCATATTCCTCAATTTCTGCTGACTTGCTGCTAAAGGAAATCCTGTTGGATATTTTGTGTTTAGGCTTCTTTTCCCATCTTAGCACTTTTAAATCATCCTTCACACAGCTCTCCCAGGCTTGGACAAACAATCAAGAATTTTTATCCAAAGCTATTATACAAATATCCAATTTGAATTTTTAAAATTTATTTTGCAGAGACTTAAAATACTTATTTTTTGAGCTGAAAACCTAGAATTGAGTGGTTAAAAAAACATCCAGTCTGCCCATTCTCTGGACTCTCTGTCAGTCTCACTCCAAGCTCAGAGAATTTCACTGCTGGCACAGAGGCCTGAGCCACCCTGAGGGTGGCTCCAGTGACCTGACAGGTGCCTGTTTGACTCCCCACACACCCCACATTCACACAGTCAGACCAGGTTTCTCTCCCAGATCCACCCCAGCTTTCCCAGAGCAGAGCTCAGCTGACTCTTTCCATAAAGCCATTTATTCATGTCACAGCAGCACAGAAACAGCCCTAGCTGGTGCCTCTGGGGAGGACCCTGAGCAAAGGAAATCCAAGGATTTTATATCCTCACAGTCTCTTCTCACACAAGTCTCTCTTTCTCCTGAGTCTTCTGCTCCTACTGTGTCTCCCAGAGTCCATCCACCCAGTTGGCACCACCCTTCTCTACACAAAGGGTTGGCAGCTCATGGTCTCTTGTTTCGAGTTCCCACCTAGAGCACAATTTGCATGTCAGTGTGCAGCTGGCAAACTGAGCTACCTGCACCAGATTTATTCCTCAATACTCCAAATCCATTCTTTCTTACACAGATTTTCAGCAGCTCTACTCTGTTGTTCTAAAGGCTCAGGGTTACATCTTTCTCAATAGGTCAAATATTTTGCTTGGATATATTTTCTTATCTTAAAATAAAATTAAAAAGAAACATTCACCAGTAATCTAATATTGTCTGCTGATCAACTAACCTGATCAATAAAATAGCTTAAAATTCAAGCCAATGTGCTGAAAGCATAATATGGAATTCAACAACTTCTCTATTATTATGGAAGTGTTGCAATCTACACAAAAACATATACCAAAATATACACACCAACAGGTTTGTATCATTCATTGCAACTGTCCTATTACAGGTTCAAAAATAAAAAAAAGTGTTGTCTTCCAGTCCATAAGTTTCCTATAAATTATTCTCAAGAAAATGTAATTTATTTTACTTTTTGCAATATTTTATAGCATTTTACATATATGAGTAATAGCAAAAGTTATTAAAGATTTGAAGGCATGACAAAAATTACAGAACTAAACAAACTTTTAACGAGAATATTTTAAGGTATGGGTTTCTTGGGCTTTTTTTTTAATTTGCTTTATGTAATAGGTAAATTTTAATTACTTTATAAATGTTACTGAATAATTAGATGATACATGGAATTACTGGGCATAATGTTTCTTGGTCCTTTTTAGTATGTCAAAAAAAATTTTCAACAAATTATTTAGATATGTCCTTTAGTTTGGGATTATAGGGGCATCTCTCACTATTTTATTTCAAATTCAAGCTCAAGAAGAGCAGCAAATATAATTCTGATTGTATTTTCCTGTTTCTTTGCTGTTGTACTCAAAAAGTTCAGTAAAATTAGGCTTACAAGTCTTATCAGACACGTGGTGATATTAAGAGAAAGATTGGCTGTTATTCTAGCTTGTACTGGATTGGCATTTATAAGTAAACTGGTTTATTCCATGATTATTAAAGCAACCACAATTATTCTGGGTTAATTTTGGTGTAACTGACATTAGAATTTAGCTACCTTATATTTTTCATAAAACCACGGTATGCTTGGTAAGCTCCAGTGTGTTCCTGTTCATAATGACATTCATTCACAACTGCACATCCTCCCCACCTTTTGTGTACTTTTGGTGTTCCATATTCTGCTTCATATATCTCACAACAATTAGAATTATAAAGAAAAACAAAATCCCACAGCAGCCTTTGCATCACATAATTGCATTGTAAACAACAAGAATCAGAGAAGTAAATTAATTTACTAGCTACAAATATATTTGGTATGAATGATCTGCTGGTCTTGCACCGTCACACTTTCATTATGCACTGCAAGCATATGATTTTAATTCTTTTGGCAGTGTAGGGATTTAGTTTTGTGTTGACAGGGGGAGCAGCATGTTAGTGCAGGAATGGTAATGATACTTATTCCCAGTTAGGCAAATGAAAATGACAGGCTAAGTCAAGCACTGCACTGAACCAGAATGCATTTTAGAAACACATTATTTGGTAAGTTGGAAAAGACTGATTTAACATAACAATCATTTATTGAAAGAATTTAATTAAATTTGTACAAAATGTGGGTAACTAAAGGAAAGTCTTGATAGAAAAATTGATCACTTAATAAACCTTCATTGTCTTTAAATACTGAAAGCAGTATAAGACATAGTATTTTGTCCCTTGGGTAATTAAAGAGTAACATAGCTGGTTTTTGGGATTTCACAGATGTAGAACTCTGTGACAGTTCAGACTGAAAAACAAACTTCTTTTTCCTCTGTTTTGGTGTATGGATTCTGTCTCTCCCTTCCCAATCATAGATAATATATCCCTGTATGGGGATTAGGTATAGCAACCTGAGTTTTCCATTAAAATAATTAATTTCTTTCTCTTTAAATTTATTAATATTTATCAAGGGATTATGGGTTAGTTAATAGTATTTCCCCTTAATACATGCACATGAATTCACTTGCACATAAGTCTGAAAGATGAGAGGTGTCTGTCTTGGGACTACACTTCTCCTAAGCTCCTGCTAGCAAGCTGTAAGGTAAACATTCCTTAACGAGCAATGGACAAAAAATAGTTTTTCCTCACTCAATGTGAAATGTAGACAGATTCTGCCCATAAAAGGTTTTGGTTTTTTGTTTTGTTCTGGGTTTTGTTGTTGTTGGGTTTTTGTTTTGGTTTTGGTTTTTTTCACTTCAAGATGAGGAAACACAGGCAAAACACCTGTATGAGAAGTTCATATGTTATCTGGAAAGGGTGCCCCTGAAAACTGAAAAATACTCTAAAGGGTCAGAGCCATTGAGATGGGTTGAAGATGAAGTTCTGAGGTACAAAGCCTTCAAAAGCATTTCAGAGAGGGATGGGAATGAGCTATAAGGAAAAACAAAGAAAACAAAAAAAAACAAACAAATGAACAATAAACAAAACAAACAAAACAAACAAAAATACCGTAAATCAACCCACCTCCCATAAAGGACAAATAATTCCTTGTAGTTGAGAATTTTCCTAATTCCATGTAGCCTGGCGTGTCACTCAACTGTGTTTTTAAGGATTCGCTTGAAAAATTATATAGAATAAATTAGTTTGCTGACGTAGGTCAACATTATCTTATTGAGACCATGGAGATTTTTGTGTTTTTATGATGTAGCTGTGTCTGTTCAGACTGCAGAGTAGTCTGAGTGACAGCATAACATTAGAAATTTATCCAAAATTTAGATATTTTTCACCAGTCTTTGGTCAAGTGGTTGTTTTAGTGTGTTGGTATCCATCACAGAGGCTACTATCAAAAAGTATTCCTTGAGAAGACAATGAGGCAAACTGTGCAAAGCCATGAAGAACTATTGAATATGATCTGTGGACTAGATCCTTGACTTAATTTCAGAATACTAGTCTGAAATCAGAAGTTAGATCCTGGTTTGCAGGCATCTGGGACTTTGCTTTTAAGTATCTGTCTGGTTGCATCTGTCTATGATGCTAAAGAAAGTACTGTGTCAAGCAGTGTAGAATTTATACTTTAATTCATATTTTACTTTTGTGTTCTTCTGCAGATAGTAACTTCATCCTTGCAAATGCTCAGGTGGCTAAGGGATTCCCCATCGTTTACTGCTCTGATGGCTTCTGTGAGCTTGCTGGATTCGCACGGACTGAAGTCATGCAGAAGAGCTGCAGCTGTAAATTCTTACTTGGTGCTGAAACAAATGAGCAGATGATTCTTCAAATTGAGAAATCGTTGGAGGAAAAGATAGAATTTAAAGGAGAAATCATGTTCTATAAGAAGAATGGTAAGTCTTTCTTTCCTGTTCTGTTAGTCATAAAGAATGAAACAGCATAAATGCACATAATATATAGTGATAATTTCTAAGTACTAATTTAGTGTGTCTATCATCAAGTTTATAATAGCCGATTTGAATAATGACAGTAGGCTACACATTACGACCATGTTTATATTGGTGTTATTGATTTTATATAAATATGTTACAAAGCTGAATAGATGAAATTCAGGGTACTAAACTGCACTGTGAGACTTTTTTGCAGTCAATATGACACCACCTTTCTGCTTTTTCTTATACTGAATTTTTTGCCTCTTACTGCTAAAGCTGGAATGAAAACATTCTTGTTCACCACAAGAAAAGCTACATAAATTTTTCAATGACATCAGTAAAATGCTCAAATGTCTGAATGAGCCAAGTGATTTCTTCTCAACAGCTACTACACATAAACATAATAATAGTGTCTTTCAAAAAGTAAAAAAATTATATTCAAGTAGGTATTGTCACATAAAGAAAATATACAGGCATTAAGCAACCCCATAGACCACAGGAAATTTCAAGTTGCACCAGCAAAGTTTTCACTCCTATGGCAAGGCATTTATAAAGACTTCTTCATAGTCAAGATGCATGAGGCATGGAAGACAACAGCCTATGATGCAGACTTCCCAGCTTCTTTCATTTATATCAGGCTCCTTCAGTGTACCTTTTCCTTATATTCCTATTGCCACATTCATGTGATTTTCAAAGAGGTGACACTGAGATAATGGCAGGATTTCAACCAGGGTGACAGAAGCAGAATGATCCATGGACTCAATGGATCCATGGGTGTTGAGTATCATTTTCTCTTTTATTATATGGCTAGAGTTTATAGGCATATGTCTGGACCACGTTTCTCTCATAGGTCTTCTCTTATTTATTTATTAATGAAACATTTTCCTTTCAAATAATATTACTGCTATTATATGCTTTAAGAAGTTATTTTCTGAAAGTGATAACTGCATAATGACAACAAAGCGATTTGGCATGTTAGGAGAAGGCAGCTTCAGTTTCACTAACAAAGAAAAGGAAGAATGTTCCTTAGCTGGCTTGTGTTGATTGCTGCTCCTCATAGTATGAAAGTTTGAATTTAATATGGAAGCTCCTGATAAATGCTTCCTTGACTTGACTTTTTGGTGAGGCTTGGGAGTATGTAAGTGTGTTTGGTTTTGTTTTTTAGCATATAGAAAAGACTCAAACAGTTTCTTGCAATGTTTTCAGGAAGGTTATTCAAATAAAGTCGTTCCAAGTTGTAAAACATGTCTGAATATAGGGGGGAAATTGTTTTAACCTGGAGGGATAAGAGCTGCTTTTTTTCCACTTTTCTATAGTGATAACTGGGTATGATAAGAGGATATTTCAAGGTATTTAAATTAAAGAAGTAAAGCTAAGACATTAGTTTCATTGTCTTTGTCCTGAATGATAAATTGTGATTACATTTTGAAGGGGTGCTTCAAATCTGTAATAGGTATGATTAACACAGGCAGAAAGAGATTGCAGGTCAATTATCAGAGAAGTAGTTGAATCACAAATAAATAGATAAAGAGAAATTGTAGACGCTAAAAGAATTCCCAGTATACATCGTACATGCATCCCTCTGTATAATTTGATTGGAAGCTTCCCCGATACATTTTCTGAATAGGAATAAATTTCTCTGACTGCCCATTATATTTTTCATTTCCATGTGTTTCTGTACCACTGGGAAACAGAAACAAATAGGTATTAAAATAACGTAAGAGTTTCTTATATAAAAGCTAAATTTATCCTAAAAAATAATCTTGGTTTTTCAACAGAACTGCAAAGAGCAGGCCCCGAATTTGGCAAATCAGCCATT
This sequence comes from Taeniopygia guttata, assembly GCF_048771995.1. Taxonomy (NCBI): domain Eukaryota; kingdom Metazoa; phylum Chordata; class Aves; order Passeriformes; family Estrildidae; genus Taeniopygia; species Taeniopygia guttata. Next base: position 36,789,500 of record NC_133026.1, read on the forward strand.
TTAGCTAAATGTGTTTTGCGTGGGGTTTGGGTTTATTTTCAGAGGAAAAATTGAACTTCTGAAGCTGTTAAGCTTATTCAACTTTGTTTTTGTCCAGAGAAAGATTTTTAAAATATTTTAAGACATAAGAACTTTGGGAATAATATCCCTGAAAAGATAGTATGGATACATTCCAGTATGTCCAGTATGGAAAATTGTTGATTTTTTTGGGCTGGTATAATGCCAGGAACATGGGTCAGTGGGAGACAAGTAGCTAGCAATGCCTAGTTATCACAGGGCCATATTACAGTGTCCTGTTAGGGCTTTGGGGTGTCAGAGGGGAACCCCCATCTGCCTTTAGTCTGCTATTTAGAGCAGCCTTTCTTTGTAGGCCTAACAAGCACTTCCAAGCCTCAAGGTTAATTCTGAGCTCACGGAATTCTTCTTGAAATTTTAATAGTTCATAAAACATTATGATGAAAAATTACTATGAGGAACATGGGTGTATGAACACAAAAATTTATTCTCAATTTGTTCTTCTGGATTTGGTCATGCATCTATTCCTCAAGTGTCACATTTTTCAGTATTTTAAATTTGATTTAAACTTATTTCAAAGCTGATTCAGTTTTTATCATTAAATTAGACTGTTCATTCTAAACAAGGAGCTTTGATATGCATTTATTACACTTGAATATGGACCTTTCACAGCTATTTAACCATCATTAAAGAATTCACATAGCACCTTTGCTCAGTAATTGTTAATTAAAGGAATGATTGCTATAACTAAAGCAACCCCAGCAGTCCACATGCAATTTCATGGAAATTGCAATCATGAATTGAGCTGATTCTGCAGCAAGAGTGTTGTGCAAGGAGTTGCATGAGAATCTGAGTAAAGTGGATTTTCTGTGTTGGATGAACCGCAGTATTTCCTTGTCTTTGTCATTCGGGTGTAGATTTCAAGAGAAGAATGATCTTAAGTTGTGCTCTGACCAATCCTTCTGAGACCACAAGTGAATAAGAACTTTTTTCTATGTGTGTTCTCGTTTGGGAATTTTAAAGAATTCTTAGTATAGGATAAACTAGTTGTAACTCCTCATCCTGAACATTTTCTGCCATACTAGCAACATTATGAGCATTATTAGAGCAATATTAGAACCATGGCAGCAGATACAGCAGCTTCAGAGAGAGACATCTTTTGAAAATTCAACTCAAAATATACTTTTCATCATAGTTTTAGTATTTATTTTGGTTCCTCAGAAAGTTTCTTGCTTTTTCTTTGACAGAACTATAGTAGTTTCTTGAAGACAATCAGAAAATGAGAATGTTAAAAGACAAGGAATTTTATGATTGTTGCCTTCTTCAGAAAGTTTGAAAATTATATTGCTTAGGAGCTGATTTTTAAACTTTTTTTCTGTTACTATTTCCACATTTTCTTTAAAACATCTGCAAGAAATTAACTTGTCAATTATGATAATAGAAATGCAAATTAACCTTTTGGAATTCAAATGAGTTGTGAAAAAAAATGCTCATTCCTAGATCTCTTGTTTAGAACAATCTAAAAGCAGTTGGACACTATGCTGAGGAGCTGTATTTAAATAAACCCTTAGTTTTCTCCCTGTCAGACCTCTTCTGGAATTTGTCAATAGCAAGTACAGGTAGTTAAATGAGGTCTTCACTTTCCCTCAAACTGAAGTACAATTAAGCAGCTGTATGGAATTTTTCCTTTTCTGTTGCAGCCTAAGATAATGCTACAATAAGCCCTATAATCAGTGACTTAGTCCAGTCTAAGCTCTCCATCTTCAGTCACTGAGAAGGTCACAGCTTGGGTCCCCTATGACCCCATTAGATCTATTTTCTTGGTCTCAACATTACATTTGTAGTGTTTGAAAAGAGGTCTGTACTTACACACAACCCTTTAAAACATGCAATAGTTCCACAGCCCTCCTACACTGAAAGGAAATTGGCCTCTTTCTGTGTATGTCTAAGCTGTGTGAAAAACAGTGTAATCAGCAGTGGCCACTTGTGATTTATGGACATTTAAGAAACCCCGCTGTGGTGACCATCATATGTGTACACCCCAGGAAAAAACGCTGTTTGCACAAGCCTTTGTGCACAGTAAAAAATCCCCACTGTAAGAGGGCTGGAGAAAGTGGGTATTGCTGGGACTATCTTCACAAGGTGCCTTAGGACTTTGGTGGAAGAAGAGTTTGCTTTGTCCCAGGACTCAAGGGACATTTTGTCAGCTTCTATGTGTACAGTGATTTAAGCACTTTCTGGGTTATGTCTTAGGCATGTTCGTGGTCCCTAAAGGTTTGGTAAGTAAACTGTAAGATCAGGAAGATATGATTTCTGTATTTATTTATTTACTTCTTCATTTATTACAAGTCAGTAAGATTAAATCAAAGTATTTTATCCCTTCTCATCACTGCATGAGAATATCTTTGATAAGGCTGTCTCCATATCTAGAAGGTCGGTATTAAGGTATTTCACATAGGCAGAATCTGAGTAGAGAAGGGGTGGAAGTCAGACCCTCTTACTGAGCTCCTGGATTCATCAGGCTGTTTGAAGTCTGGGTGTTCTCACATGAACAGCAATGACAAACATAGGTAAATTAAATAAGGCTCAGGCCATGAGACATCATCCATTGCCTCTGCCATGTTTGTGGTTGAGTAACATGGCTAAAGAATAGCAAAGGCTACACAACATCATTTATATTTAATGCATTTCTTGTGTGAGGAAAACAAAAAAGTTTTTTTTTTTTTTTAGAAAAATAATTAAATGTTATTTAAAAATGTAGAAGAATTATGAAGAAACTGAAGAGAAATTAATTTCTTTTAAAAGGGAAGAAAATTGGGTTTTCCTCGAGCTTCTCTACAGAAAGTATCTGCCTTCTTTCATAAACTCCTGAAATACACCATGTCTTTTGGAAGTTAAGCCCAACAGTAAGAAAAGAGGCATTTATTGGAATTTTCTGACTGTAAAAAAAAAAAAAAATCTGTATCGCCACCTCACTTTTTTTGTGACTACTTTCTACTATTTTTAGTGACAATTTTCTACTTACTAATGTAGAGAAAGCCCCTTGACAAGTTGCTTGACAGAGCAGTTTGTAGCAATGTGGCCTCACTGCTGCTTCACTGCTTCTCTGTCTTGAAAATCTCATCTAAAAATAAGAAAGCTAAAAAGCTTTTGTGGTTGGCTTGCTCACATTTGCTAAATTATAGTACGAATACAGGAGGAGGGAAATAAAAAAATCAAGTAAGACTGAAATTTAATCTGGAGGTAATATCTAATTGCAATTACCTGAGCCATAAAAAATAATTTGTAACTTTATAAAAGAATATTTTATATTTTCTTCTTTCTTTTTTCTCTTTTCTTTCTCCTTTTCTTTTCTCTTCTCCTTTTTGTGATTTTTTTCTTTTTCTGTTTTCTTATTCTTTTTCACTTCCCCCTTTCATGTAACTCATTAATCATTAGGAAATTTCACTGCTTTTTGGGAAGTCTTCCTTGTTGAAAAGCCTCGTACCATATATAGACAGAAGACATGTCCTTATTTTCCTCTGTTTCACAGAATAGGGAAATTTTGTCTCCTTTTCTCTCCAAACCCCTCATTTTCTTGGCCCATGGCTTCTGATGAAAGGCAATGTGTATCTCTGAAATGTTTTGATGTTTTAGAGACAGATCCAGCTTCTGCAGCACAAGAGGAAGACAGAGCAGGCTTGTGCTCCTCTGTAGTGCCCTGGCTAAAACTTTACAGAGGCCTGGGTGAAGTGATCAGCAAAGCCTGAAAGACAGAACAAGGGGATGAATTTCAGTTACAAGGAAAAAAGAAAGGCAGCAAAATTCCATGTGCAATGTGATCTAAGCCATCTGAGATCTTTTTCTAGAATCTAACGAGACATCAGCAAGACTCACTGACAGTGCTGATACTTCGTTCTGATACATTCACAGTGATATTGGCTAATAGCTTCTTTCAGCAGCAACATGATGCATTAAAAGCATAATTCACTGGGAAAAGACTTGGTCTTCTAGAACCACATTGATATGTAAATAAATCTGTTTGAAATGTTCCTGTTCCTTGTTATATTGCTACAACTTGATGCCCTTCACTGCTAACAGATGCAATTAGTGCTTCCACATAGGCTCCCTGGGCTTCCAGCTGCACCTGACATGAATGGCTGTTGGTACTGCTGGATGCTTTTTTTTTTTTTTTAGTTTTTAAAGGGCATTTCATTGTGCTACTTCTTATACCTCCATTTTTAATAAGATCTAATGGTATTAATTTTGCGTTACGATGTTCGTAAGACATCTGACTAGTCACGTTTTTCTTTGAATTTTTCTCACAATTTTATGACCACACCAAGTATGCTCTCTTTTATTTTTTTATGAGATTTAAATCAAGCTTTGACTAAAAGCTGGCTTGGGTGCCTGTGCTTCACCATGAGTTAAGCTGTTCTTTGGACAAAGAAAGTTCAAGGCGTCATTTCTCCAGGTGGCCATATGCCTCTCTTCTGCTGCCATTTCCTTATTTTGTCCCTGATCCCTAAATCCACCTTCTGGATTGTGATGCAGTCTATTTGCCACCTCCTGGGCTGACCACCATGATAGGTTCTTGCTTTAGCTCCATAGTTTTTTTGGAAGGTGATGGGAGGCTCACCTTAGCACTGTATACTGAGCCCTCTCACTGATTTAGGCAGGGAATTGCAAAAGCAGCTTGAGTTCATAGAGCAGTTAAATAACTAGAAGGTTAAAACCTGCTGCTTTCCAGCTAGTGAGGTTACTATAATTTGTTTCATTGGCCAGGCTCAGAGACTGTTTACAGCGAGTGCTCACATAGACTGAAGTGGTGAATTGGGAAGATTAATCCTCTCTACCATGTTACATAATTGTTCAGTGTGTGTTTCGAAACCCTTCTGTACAAAAACCTCAAACCTAATAGGATGGAATTATCTGCTCATATCCATGACTCATCTCCATCTCAGGTCCCAGCTTTATCTCCCTCTTTCCAGAAAGGTGCCCACAGACTGTATATGAAGTACAGGTTCAAGTTCTTGAATCACAGCCTCAACAGAAAATCTCTAAACTTGCTGAAAAGTTCTGAATAATATTAACAGATAGGACAAGGATTACAGACAAGTATTATAAAGCAAAATATTCTCTGACCTAACCCTGTGGGAAAAGCAGTGTAAAATAAATTAATCAGTTTCTAAAATGTAGCCTTTCAATGTAAGTGGATGAGTAACAGCAGAATCCTCTTTTTCTCCATGTCATGCCTTTAGAAAACTTTATGAATAAGCATGAGGTTGCAGCCAGCATCCCTTCCAGTGCTGGGTGATCTCCCATTCTGTAGACTCCAGACTTCTGTTTCTAGGGGCTGCCACTGCCAGAGACACTAAAGTGAGAATCACAAAAATATTTTGCAAATATTTTAGTTTATATAATTTCCTCTGTTTTTTAAACCTGAAAAAGTGATTTTTTTTTTTTCCATAGGTGTAGTGGTCTGTTTGGAGATTGCTGGGTTTTTTGATAGCAGCAAATGTCACATCATCTTTGAAGTCTCTCTTTTCAGATTATGAGCCTAAAAGCAAAAGAATGTAATTTGGAAACATGGCTATATTTAGGTGAATGTGTGCTTTAACTCCTTCAGATGTGGAAAATATAAGATGAAATTTCAGAATAATAAATATGTTTTTATTTTTATATCTACAAATATATATATAAATATATATCCAGATATACATAATGTATATGAGATATCATCCTGTTTTAAAAAAATTCTTGCCTTTTTTCAGAAGTGCATCCCTCAGTAGGCTGAGAAATCATATTTACTACTGTGTTTATATCTACATGTTGACTCTGAAAGTAATCAATTGAAAGAAATTTGGCTTATTTGGAAATTGCTTGAGTGAAAGCAATGAAGTAAAGATTAAACTGATCAGGAAGGATCAAGCCTGACTATTTCTGAAGCAGTCTGTATAAAGATATTGAAGAAACTGCATTTTGTCTTGTTCTCTGTTGTTTTTGTTTGGTTGGGTTATTTTTCATTTTAGCTGTAGATATTGTATATTTGTTTTTATAAGTACATTGTCTCAATTAGTATTTTCCCAGGAGTTAGTTGACAAATGCTGAATGCCCTGTACTAATATAACTGTGACAAAGTAATTATCATTGGAAGGAGAGGGAAAGTAAGTTGCAGACTGATAATGTTTATGAGTCTGCCCTGAAGCTTTTTGCACTTAAACAGAATACATCTCACTGACTTAACTTAGTTTTTAGATAATCCTGTGTGTTTTGCTAATTGTCATAACTGCAACCCAGTAAATGTATTACATCAGGGAAGTACTTATGTCCCTAAATGTCATTTTATTTTCTAATCTGGATGGAGATTGGAAAAGGAAATTTGGGTAGACAAAAAGAAAGTGGTACGCTTAAGGATAATGTATCTCACATGGCATTAAAAGGCATTGCTTAGTTCTCTGCTTTTATTCAAGGAAACTCAGGATAACTAGAGGGTTTTGAAATGGATTTATTAATTGGGGAGGATAATGGAGCTATACAAGGAAAGACCAGAAAGCTGAGTAAACGAAGCTGAAATGTAGATGTGCTGGAGCTCATAAATCACTTTGTATAAAACATTCACTGCAGACTGTACTAGCTGTTGCATGCAGAGACTGTTCCATTAAGCCTGGAAAAAACACTCAAACTAGGAGCTGCCATAACACTGACAGTCTATGTCCAAAAAGTGACAAACAGAAACTCTGGGGTTGTGAATTAAGCTTCTCTCAGCTTAACATTGGCAGTTTGCAGGAGAAGCAAGGATAGGAGATTGCTGTGTTGAAAAGGGTCTTCTCTTCGGGCATCCTTTCCCTCTTTTCATCTCTCCATCATGGCAGCAGCTGAAGAGAAAGTTGGACATGCAGGGCAATGTGAGACTTATGTCACACGAGGCACTGGATTACCTGGGAGGAGAAGGGAGTGAGCATAAATTGAAGCTAGGCACAGAAAATGCTGGGAAGACATGGAGAACTGGATTTGTGTATCTCTGATGAGATGTAATAGAGTTGAACAAATGCACATGGTACTCCATAGGGTATATAGAGGATTGGGGAGCTATTTTTAAATCAACTCCATAGGATTATTAATTCCCCACTTATTCATACTGAAATAGAATTTTTGCTTCGTTATTACAGAATCTTACTATCTTCTTTACCACTCATATGAAAATGTTAACACAACTACCTGTTCCCATATAAGTCCATTTCATCATAGCGCAGATGTGTTTTTAATTTTGCAATTTTTTCTGACCAAAGACTGTCATTAGGTGTATCAGATAAGGTGGCATCTGCAATAGCAGAGTTTAAGAAAAATAAATTATAGATTTTGTTAACTTATAAATTTTATTTTTGTAGAGATAATGGAGAAGAATGAGGTGATCATTTGCTTAAAGCAGCAGAACTTTGCAATAGCTGTATTAATTGATCATTGTTAAGGTTATGATATTTACAAAAGAGGAAGTACTTGAATGTATAGCTATAGTTTTTGCAGCTCGTTTCCTTTCCTGTTCAGTCCATTTGCAATTTTTTAAGCATTGTTTTCTTTGCACTTTGCTCTCCTCAACAAAATGTTGAAATCTTGTCAAAAACACTTAACTTTCAAAAATATGTTTTATCAGTGAGGCTGGGAATTTTGGGGTAAGCTGATAAAAGGGAGAGTTTTATTTCCTTAGACAAAGTCTTTGGCATCCTAGTCTGCCAGTCTTGAAGTGCACACTTTCTGTGATGGAAAATTGGAAATGATCAGGCTCAAATATCTCTGGTGTTATGATGCAGGTTTATTTTGCTAATAATTAGTAACCACCAATGAGACACTGTTGTAGTGCTGAGGATTTAGCATCAATCTTGTTGACAACTTATTACAGCTATCTACATGAAAATATCTTTATCTTTGTCTTCCACATAAATCCCTGGAAACAGGGTGATGTGTTTAAATAATTTTCTTTAAGGCTTGATTTGCATGTCCCTACAAGAGCATTTAGTTTACTAAATCACCTACCTAAACAAAAAGAAGTATTCCAGATTTATGATGGCATGTGAAGCCTAATTCTACCCTCTTATGCATATATATAATTATTCTTTGAAGAGCTATTGTTTTGTGCCACAAGACTTTTACATCTAGTATGCAAGCCATTTAAACTTTCTTTCTTCAGATATTTGGGCTCCTAGTCTAGGAACCATTGCATTTAGTTAATTTGATGTATTATGTGCAGATTCAGAGCTTCTCAAAAGAGCTTGATCCTTCTTCCTTGTGCCACAGAGAAGTGGAGATAGATCACAGAAAAATGTGTTTCTTATTTCTTACCCCAAATGATGGAAGGGACTGCATAAAATGTCTTAGTGTCCCTCTGGACAGCAGTGTGGCAAGAAAAGTCCTGAGGAACTGAGGGTCTGGAAGTGGATATAATGACACCAGTCAAAAAGTAAAAGGAAGCCTTAAGTTTTTCTTCCTGGACAAAACTACTCCCAGACTGTCAAGAGCCAAAGGAAGCCATAGCTTGGGATGAGTAGCACTCATTCCAAGTATTTATTAAATATTTGTATAATTAAAAAAGTATGAAGCAAAATTTTAACAGATGGGTGTAGAGTTTATTTATTTTGTTAAAGAATTACATAAACTTTGAAGACCATCATCCCACATCATACCTCTCTTATGAAACCTCTGCAATACCCAAATATCTACCAAAGATATTTCAGTTCCAGGTATTTCATTGGGCTCTGTCTGGGGTGGGCATGACTACAGATCACCTATTATCATATGGTGAGTGCACACAGCTCATCAACAGAGCTAATGGTCTCAGTCTGTCCCACAGTTCAAGCAGGCTTTATTTTCTAGTGAAAAGAGTGTTTGATTTTGAAGGCTACTAGCATCCTAATGACAGGGTTTTGTATAAAATCTCCCTTTTAAATGCCCTGGTCTGTTGACCCTTGTTTTGATTTCAGTCTGAGGACAGACTTCTAGCTGTCAAAACAAGGAAAGGTAAAAAGGGTGGTTGAGAGAGTGACCATAAAGCACACTCTTTTTTTATATATATAAAAGGTGGACTATGACCAAATTGCCTTGTGATAAGATTATGCTTCATTTGGTTTCTTTTCTCCTTCCCTGTGATGTGCTCATATAAGCCTTGAGGATATTAAATTATATTTTGACTCTTCATAATGCAAGATAAAGATTAGACTCTTTCTCCAAGAGTGGTGGCTTGAAGCAATAAAAATAGTCTGTATATAAATAAACCTCCAAAAGAAATTTCTATGATAGGCAACTCTTAAAAATACAGAAAACCTTTGTATGCACCATCTGAAGCAGGGAAGGAATTTCTGTCTCACAGACAAGTGGATTCAAAAGAACCGTAACAAAATAGGGCAGTTCTTTTTTTGATGAGGAGAAAGTTCTGCTTTTGGTTTATAGAATTATGTGATTCTGGCTTTTAGTAAAAGCTATGTAACAGATTGCATTGCAGTTTATTTTTCTGAGGATGCTCCTCAATAGTGAAAGAGAAAGAGCTCTTCTGTTCCTGACAGAATGGAATCTTATATTGACCTAGTCCTGACCTAAAACAAATCATCTCACCCAGTCTAAAAATTTCATATTCATTTGCTCCTTTCAGAGAAAAGGAGGAAAACCAAATAAAATTAAAACACAGAAAAAACACCACCAAACCAACCAGTTCTGATTTAGAACTTTTAAAGATTCAGTGTATAAATACAGCCAGAACTGACAGCCCACCACACAGGGTATTAGCTTGGAACTCTTCAGTAGAGAAGTTGCCTGTGCATGTATTGGATGTGTGCTTCTTTAGTGGCACACACCATATTTTACACATATTTGCTTTGCATAGTCAAAATATTTTCAGGTATATTTACAGAGAAGGAGAATAAGAAAAGAAAACAAAAGAAAATATGATTGAGAGAAACTAAATGATGACAGGGTGTGGAACGATTTCAGTGACAAACCTCTAAAGAATTCAAATGCATTTTGATTATACAAAAGAGCCAATGCATTTAACCATTAAATATTAAATTTATTTTTCTCTAATGATTAAACATTTTGTAATAACTCCCTTAAACCTACAAATTACCATTTCTGACAATATTACTGTAACCGAGTCAGGTTTGTTTGAAATGCCTGATGTCGGCCTCTTTCTTTCAGGCCTTAATGGCTAATGTGTGTATGTGTGTGTAGAAAAGACATGTAACAATTGAAAAGAGTAAGATATTTTTCCACTTCTGGAGGAGATAGAAACATCTTAAAAGACCGTTGGCCCTCTTGGTGGTGTTTAGAAGAAAGATTTGAGAGAGAATTCTTGCCCACTGAAACAACTGCTAGAATACAACTGGGTAGAAAATAATTTTACCAGTAGGAGTTTGGCCAGTTTAGAAGTTATGATGTATTTAGTAAAGATTTATGTTTCTATTTTTAAGCAGCAAGGTTTCTTAATGCTTCTTCTCCTTGAATAGACCACTTCACATTAAGAGAGTGTGACTCTCTAAAACATTTCAGTAATGCCACTGGGCAGTTTTTCCCAGAATTTTTAATAGAGTCAAATCTGTAAAAAAAAAAAAAAAAGAAAGAAAGAAAAGAAATAGAGAATGGAGAATCAAACTGGGAGAAAGAACAATAGAAATGCCTGGCTTCTGATTCTGACATGGTTTACCTTCTTTTAAAAGGGAAACTTTTCTTGCTTTGTCTTCAAAATAAGAATATTTAAACCCAATACAAAGCCAGTCTGCTTCTTTCCACTGGTTTTTCTGTCCTCTACTTTTCTTTTCTCTTGTTCCAATTTCTCCATGTCCCTTCTTTAAATACCTTAAGTGGAAGTGCTGCCAGATTGCTGAACTAGTAATGTTAGTCTCAAAGGTGCCCGTGTGACTCTTGGAAAGTTTGATCGGGGCACAGAGGGTCAGATGAATTTCCTTTGAAGCGAATTTTTTTACCTTTAACTGTCGTGGTACTTCAAAAGAAAAGCTGCTCTTTCACCTATCATGCTCATCTACAGTGTTCAAAAGGCAGCCAGGGAACTTCCACTTGAAAATCTAAATTATAAACTTAACTGTGATCTCCCTGTGCCCAGTTCTTTTTCAAAACAGGAAACTTCAGACAACAGCACAGCAGGAAGTGGCTAGTCTGCTTGCTGTTCCTAAGGAGCCCCCCAAAGCTCAGCTGATCATTTGGCAGTCAGCTGGGGCAGGAGTGGTCCAGGAAACCAGTCCTGTTTTTTTTTCATGAATTTAAGTAGACTTTTATTTGTAAATGAATGCTAAAAATAGTATGTTGTGAAGCAGCAGATTGTGGAAGTGTAAATATATACAAAAATAAATTTTAAACTCACTAGTAGTACTTTAAATAATATTTGTGGGCTGATGGTGGATGGAAGTAGTTAGAATTGATACCTAAAACCTGAAAGACACCAAAGTCTTGTTGGGCTGAGTTACCCCAGAATGGATGGGAGTGAGATCTAGGGTGCCTGCATTTAGGCATTAAATATTTTCTTCTTCCAAGTGGAGTTGATAGGAAACTTATGAATATTGGAATTGAACAACATATCCTGCAAACAGGACATGTGACACGAACAGCAAGAATTTATTATAAACTGCATAATTACATAGCAGGTGTGGACAGAGAAAAATTGACTGGAATTAAAAATATTGTCAAACTCAGTTTTGTCCAACTTCAGTCTTAAAAAGGTGAACATTATGAAAGTAAAGAAGATAGCTGATATTAATTTTAGAGCTGATGTGTGGTATTATATATCTCACTGTCTGCGCAATGAGTTTGTTTATTTGAGTTTATATTTGTCTATTCTAAGTCTGATATCTAATTAATTTAAATATCTTTGAATTAGTGAAATGACGCTCTGAGTATCAGGTCTTCTGTCAAGAGGTTTTAATGCGTATCAAGTCAGATGATTAAGGTAGAATGATTCTATAGCAGGCATGAATGCTTTAGATGCCAAGTTAACAAAGCGAAAGCTATTCCAGGAAATAAGCAAAATCAGTTGAGAGTTCAAAGGAAAGCATGGTTTCACAGGAGTAAGCAGCTTCATTAAACTCGATTAATGATCCCTGTAGATAAATTTTGCATTTAAATTAATGTCTTGTGTCTGAAGAAAGCAGTGTTACAGAGCTTCAACCAATGATGCAAAGTGATTTACATGAGCTGAACATCTGTGATTCCCAGACTACTGACCTCCTAAATCAGTAGTTCACTTCCCTCCCCTCCCCCAACCTCTGCTAAAAGACAGCTGTTGAATTAAATTCATTCTTTATCCTTGCAGGGTCTTCATTCTGGTGCTTACTGGATATTGTTCCTATAAAGAATGAAAAAGGAGATGTAGTGCTCTTTCTGGCCTCTTTCAAAGATATAACAGACACAAAAGTGAAGATTGCCGCAGAAGACAAAAAGGAAGGTTTGTGAGAATTGCAAAAAACATTGATAAGAACTAACATTTATATGTTTTTAAGAATTGCACCTGCATGAGCATTCTCTCACACGTACACTATTCAATATAGAGACCTCCTAGGTTTTCCAAAAAAGAAATTAATATATGACATGGAATGATAAATTACCTGTCTGGGTTTTTTTATTATTTACATACTGCTACAGATTCTGTAAACCTGCAGCAGTATGTAAATTTAGGAGGAATTTAGGAGACAGAGTATTTTGTCCTAAAAATTAAAATTTTTTTCATGTACCATGATTTAATGTGTTTACTGTCTGGATTTACAGAATTATTATTTTGGTATTTTGGAGAAGCTTTGGACCTTTACAAAAGTTTCATCTACGAATCTGATTTCAGCATGGCTGAGAGTAAATGAATGTGTTTTTTCATGTTTTCCAATAAGCATAATTTAAAACAGCTTTAGAAATTATTTTGCCTATTGAACAGCATATATTCTCTTGTGTCATCTCATTTTCATTACACTTTAAGTTATAAGATTTGTTATGTCATCAGAATTATCCAATAGTATATGAAATAATTTCTCACTTTGGTTTGCTTCTGAAAGGAAATGCTGCAAAGATTCTGTTCCATGAATTTGGAAAATTGTTTTATGGTAATTGCTCACAACTGCCATAAAATAATTTTGACTGTATAGTGTAATTAAGGTTTGCTAAATTTTGCTAATACAAAACAAAGTCAGTGTAGGGAAATGAAGGCTGTGCAGTGAGCATTGAGTTGTGCATCAAAGGTAGTGAACTTATTTCAGATTTGCATTTTGTAAAGGTATAGTGAACCAACACTTTAGTTTTGTAATTTTTCAGTCTCTAAGGAACTGCTTAGAAAGAGTTTATCTGTAGACACCAAGAGTGGGTCTCAGAATTCTTTAAAATGCCATTGATGTTTAATTTTCCAACCTGGTACTACTCTGGGATTGATTTAAATTTTTCACCCTATGATTGCCAGTGATCTCTACATAGCTCAAAAAACTACATAGTTATGGCCCTTAGAACACATTTATTCCTCATGGATTTCTGAAGTAGGGGAACAATTAATATTCAACTTTTTCAGGTTTTAAATGTTCATTTATCAACAAAATTTATATTTCAGTTACAGAGGTGTGTGAGTCAGTATTCTTTTATGAAATTTTAATACTTTAAATGGTAAAATATTATGCTTTCTTGTGCTGAATGATATTTATAAGTTAGCATTTATGCTTATGATGTCTGCCTCTTGTGTACATTTGGACAAATAATTTCACCTTTTACTTACTTTTGAAGCTCTGAATATTAGAAGGTTTTGGGGGGGGTTCTGCATTCTTCACTTTTTGCACTGAATATGTTTGAAAATTTCAAAGCTTGAAGACTGAAAAAGGGTTTTGAAATAGTACACAAGTACATTTTACTGCTTTTCCTTACATTCAGTTTCAACCAGTTGCTACCTCTCAAAGTAAAAAATTAAAAGTATGAAAAATATTTTACCTTTTTTCTCCTTAAGGCTCAGAAAACCTTACTCTTATAAAAGTTTTAGGAAAGTAATTTATTAAAATCTGATATGTAGAACCATGTAGGAGAGAAATTGTCAGAACATCTGTGCTCTAAAGACTGATGATTTACTTACAAGTGATACAAATTTTCAGGATAGACTGTGAGAAATCACATTAAGTATGGCAGTGATGACTTGAAATAGGTATGTTGCTGATTACTTGTGAAATGACAGCTATTGTTTATCTGATAAACATTTTGTAGCTGCGTGTTTATTTTAGGATGGATTGAGATGGTCTTTTGACGTGGTTTCATGTCAAATTATAAATCTAAGCAGATTTTTACTCCTGTTTCCTGTAGCACATTTACAAATTAATATGATTCTGCTGTGTGCTGACACAGGAATGCACTTGTGCAGGGCTGCACTACACCAGCAAATGCCCATTCAATTGCCAAAGAATGAGTATCAATACTTGGCTTTCTTCCATGATATAAGTTTTGGAGCACCATCTTGAAAATTGGTTGTTCCATCTCTTCATCCTAATTTTAAAACCTTGACAAGCATTTTACATTATTAGCATCATGGAAGCAGAAAGTAGCACTTAGTGTGGGGCTTTGACAATTACAGTATTTTATTAAATAGAGTGAGATAACAAACAGAATTTAACCATCTATTCATTTTTTTCTGTTAAATTCAGCATTTTAATTTTGTGTACATCTACCTGACTATATAAAAATAAATATAGGGGTATACCAGCTCTTTTAAAATAACATTAAATTTCTTCCTCTGCAGAGTGGCTTACTAATTCTCCAGTCGTGAATATCATCTCATTATTTTTAGAAAATAATTCCCAGTACAATCTGTGCAACTCATTCAGTATCTGAAATTTCAGAATGTTTCACTTCTAGAAGTAATTGGTGCTTCTTTACATAGACCACAGCTACTATCAGAAATGTACAATGCACCTTGTATTAACAAAAACTTGAGTTGGTGTTTTGTTTGGATGTATGAAAAAAACTTTTTATGTTCAGAAATTTATTTCCTTTTTCAAGGATTACTGAATTTTTCCTTTCAGAAATATAATAATTTTTTAAACTTGTAGCTGAAACTGAGATATTGCTACAATGTAATTGCCATTATGCACAGTTTTCTATTGCCTTTTTAGCATATCTCTTGAGGTTAGACTGTGTATGGAAGGAGAACTTAGATACAAACATTCTCAGTGTGAAACTATTCTGCTCATGCAAGGTCCCTTATCAATGTTTTTGTTTCAGCCTCTCTCTTCTGTTTTCTGCCCAGAACTGACTTTTATAATTTATATGGGTCTTTATTAGTTATATTCCACCTCACTATAATTTATAAACTCCTTAGAAAACTTATCTAAAAAAATTCTTTCATGTTCCTCTTCTCCTAAGTCTGCCCCTTTGACATCCCACCAGCACTTTATGGTAGCACACTGTCGCTGGTTGTGCCTCCAAAAGCCTTCTCCAGACTCCTACTTCCTCAGGTCTTTCCTACTTTTGAAATCACCTGTTTCTTCTATAAAATCTTGTTCTCTTTGTACTTTTACAATGACATCTTCCTGAACTTTATCTTCTGATTTTATGGCCTCTTTCTTCTTGTGCATTGTGTATTTACTTTTGCAAATCTCAGGAGCCAATTCTGTCTGATTTTCTGCAGACATTTTCTTATCAATTTTATCTTATCTGTTCACACATTTTTAGTTGGTCCTTTGTGCCAATGTGCCTTGCAAAAGTCCACTTTTTTACCTTATTTTCCTTTACCCAGTCCAAATGTCAGATGTCGTCTGTGACCTTTTCTTTTGAATGTGTCATTCTAAATACAAATTTAACAGGGTTTTTTCCTGCTCTTCTTCTCTCTATAAAAGTTTCCAGTGAAAAGAGCCCTATCAACCAATGAGAGAAGCAGACTTTGTTCTAAGACTTTCACATAAGAAAAATGGAAAAACACATGCCTGAGAAGTTTGAAAGTCTTTAAGAAGTGCTGTGACTGTCAGCAACTTTCACACTACTTTGGTTTGTTTTGGGTTGGGTTTTTAAGTCAATTTAGCAATATTCTTAAAGGCTTTGGATTTTCAGTATTTCTAATTTGCCTTCAAAAATACATGTTTGCTGTATTAGTTTACTGTAGAAATATGTAAAAATATGCTCTGCTTTCCATCTGCTTAATAATACCTGTAATAATTTTGCTGTTGTGAAAAGCAATTCAGCACCTTTTCTTCCTAAAACTGTGCACTTTAAGCAAACTGATTTTCTTTTCAATATACAGGAAAAGGTTTGTTTGCTTTTTTTCTAAACTGTTTCTTATGGGAGATTTATTTTAGCATTCTAATTAAAATGAGCTACTTTTTGGTAAACTATTTTGAAGTTCCATTCCTTTTGGAGGAAAAGTGATTAAACTGAAAATTCTATTCTCCAAATCTGGAATCCAGTGTGGCATGGCTGGGTCACTTCTGCATATGACACTAGAACATACTCAGGAATTTAGTGGGAATACAGGAATCCAGGTAAGAAAATAAGAAGTTAAACTATTCTGTGACTACTTTTAGCCCTCCTCTGTGTGCTAAGGTAGAATAATTTAGATTATGTGGATATAGAGTTCCACTGCTATTGTCACTGCTAAAATTCCTCTGATTAATTTGATTCATTTCAAAAAGCTATTGGTAATCTATTTGCTTTTGATTTATTTTGACTTTTTATTGTGAACATTTTGAACTCTTTGTTTGAAAGCAGTTATTTTAGGACATATTTTCTCAACTTCATTCCTGAATTATTATAAAAATGTGTGCAATATATAGTAACCACAGAATCACAGAATATTTGAGGTGGGAATCTCTGGAGATTATCTGGTCCAATGTCCCCTTCTCAAAGCAGGGTCAGATCGAGTGAATTGCCCCAGGAACACATGCAGATATGTGCTCAATAGCATGAAGGGTGGAGACTCCACAATGTATCTGGGCGCCTGTTCCAGTGTTTGACTCCTGATAAAAGAAGAAATAATGTTTTCTTAAACAGAATTTCATGTTTTATATTGGTCTGCCTGTTGGCAAAGATGCCTTCACTCTTGAAATAATGTGAATTAAAAGTTGGACTGCACCTTCTGCCACAACAGATTCAGCTAAGATGCATGTTATGGTTCAACTGTCTGGCTTTTTTTGGCTTCTTAGTAATCCTTAGGTCCATATGAATTTCTGAGGAGACAGATTTATTTTGATTATAAATCATTTGTTGGAGGGAGGAGTTGTTCTTTTTAGCGTGCCAGAAGTGAAATACCATGTGCCAAACATTTTACATTCCAGACATTTTATGTTGAAAATGTCTATTTGGAGCAGCACTAGTCTCTTGTAAGAAATTCTGCAATGTGCACTTTGATTTATTCTGCTTAATTAATGTCTCAGCTACTTCATGATTGCTCAAGCTACTGCAGTGAATATTCAGGAGAAAAATTTTCATTTTAAAGCTTGTTATACCTGTCAGTATGTTGGGATGGTGAACATAACCATACAGTCGCCCAGGCTTACAGTAACCAAAGCAGTTAAAATTGTTTTCAGGATGCACAGGCATCATTCAGTTCTAGGAATAGAGGATGTGGGATAGAAGCAGAGTTTTACTCCAATATTCCTGCTGCCCAAAAGAAGAACACATTGAGGAAGGTTTTATTCTGCAATGACTCAGTTACATCCCCCCTAGGATGACTTTGCTCCTGGTTCACCATCACAGAGAGAAGGGTCTGATATACTTCTGCCATCATTTAAACTCCTTTCCTCCTGGTCTTTGGGCTATAGTTTTAATAATTAAGGGACAAAAATAGAGCTGCCTTTCTCTCCCTGTTCCTTTTTGCACATAGATTCTCTCCTTCCCACCTTTTCACCGTCTTATCCAAGCAAATAAGTTTTATTTGAGCCTTGAATCTTTAGAGATGTATCAATCTTTGTAGCTCTTGCTTTAGCCTTGCACCAAGTGTTAAATGGAAGTGGTAGTTCCATTCCAGCAGCTCTCAGAGAGGCACAGGGCATGCTCTGGAGCTAAGGGAAAAGTGTCCTCTATGATATATGTAGAATGAAAATGAGAAAAGATAAGCAAAATCTGATTATTGAGCAAATGCAGAGCAGCAGACTATTCTGGGATATCCTGGAAGGTTGAGAGAATATATATATATTAGCAACCAAAAAGTTCATACTCACCAGTTCCTAGATAAATTTATGCCATTGCTTCCAGATTTTCCTTTGAAAACAAGGTTGCCAAGGCTCAGGGAGAAGGGAGAAGTTGGGTTTTTTTTAGGTTTCTGTTTTGTTTTGTTTTTCATTTTGCTGGCAGATTATTGAAAAGTATCTTCAGACATTGCTTTTAAAGTTTGAAAACTCAGCCATGTAAAACAGATAAAAAAAAGCATGGAAGAAACAGAGAATATCTTCAGTACATATGTTGCTAAAGAACTTTTCAGAGTTGTGTGTGTATGATACGTTATTTTTTAATGAGTCAGACAGTTTACAACCTTCCTACACAATTTACAACCTTTCTTATTTCTGTGGGGAAAAAAATCTGAAAAGGGAGAAACATCTTTAAAGACTTTTACTGGCCTAGACACAGTCTGGTATCTTACATTTTATTAAGAAACCATGAGGACTAGAGTGCATATTTCATGTGTACTTTGTGTTCAGAAACACATTTAGAAGGCCTTGGGCCATTTGCAACATTTAATTGTAATTACAGTTATAGGGCATGTAGTTCATGCTGTAGTTCCTCAGAGCAATTCTGAGGTCCTGTAATGACACAGCAGGTGAGATCTCTTACAAGTGAGTTTTGCATAGCTGTAGAACAGACAAATTTACAACTATCCATCCTAAATTTTGTACTTACAATTGTAAAACAGGTTGGGCTTAGGGCCAGTCACTCTCAGAGTCTGAGAATATCATTCCTTGAGGGATAATCAGAGATACTTGCTGGGTCTTTAAATGACCACTTGAAACATATGCACAGACATCATAGGATTTTGAGCTTATATATTTCTTAAGTTTAAAAACTATTTTAAAAAAATCTATTCCATCTCCCCCTGCTCTTTTAACTCAGGGCAAGTTACATTGACCACAAATCATTTGTATGAGTGACTTACCTGGTTCTATATTGTACATAAATCTATTAAGAACACAAGTCTTCATTCTCAAAAGACAAGCTTTCATTAAAAGATAGGAATTTTTCAGTTACATATATTACTATTTTCACTTGAGTGAGCAAGGTGTACTATAACATCATCACCTTTGCAATTTTTTTTATTATTTTGCAATTAAGGACTTTGAAATTATGATAATATTTTTCTGAATATAAAAAAGGATAAAAATATCAATAGATAAAATACATTATTAAATGTTATGGAACTAAAGGAAAGAAGAAAACCCTCAGGTTCCGTGACAGTATGTCCTAAAATACTACACACTTGCAGAGGAAGAGATAGTAACACTTGCTGAAGAGAATAAAAAATTTCTTGGTGACTTAAATAGTTGGCATTATTTCAGTTCTAGGGGTTCTTGAAAAATACTTCAAATATTCTCTTAATTATTACAGTTAAGTTTTTGTTCATAATGATATATAAGCATATAGCTGTCCCATGAGCTTTGTGGGAATTTGGAGGAAATGCAAACTGTTCCAGGAAAAAACAGTTACTTTAAAAACAGCTGGAAGTGAGTGATGACCCAGCTGTAAATTCAACATTACACTTTATTCTGTAAGAACAATATATGACCACTCACCTCAGCTGAATCAATAGACATGTCTCAAATTTGATGACATAATAAAAATTACAATTTTCCAGTTTGTGAGAAAATTCTAGAGTTGTAACAGTAGAAAGCTGGTAAATAAACTATTTCCACACAATTATGAAATAGCTATTTTTGAGCTGGAATATTTTACTTCATTACAAAAATTCTGTAACTTTTGGCAATACTGTTGATAAATGAGAAAATAGTTTAATTCACTTTCAGTGATCTTCTGGTGAAACTATTAGAAGCAGTTGAAGCCTGTTAGATGCAGTTGAAGAAAAGTATGTCTTTTGTAAATTTTTTCCCAATTCTTTTTTTATAAGATAGACCCAAATACAGGCATCTATAAAGGAAAACTTATTTATTTATTTAGGGGTATACATCCATCAACCAGCAAAATGGAAGAGGAGAAAGAACCTTACTTTTGGCTTTGTGTGTCTCTTTCCTCACACTTTTTTTTCTTCATAGTGGAAGAATCAGCAGACCAAAATGTGGTTAAGGATTTTTATCTCATAAGCTGTTTAGAGGTCTTTCTAATTAATAAAAACATTAATAGTTATGTATAATATTCCTTCTGTTCTTTTTCTGTTCAAAGCTGAATTTTCTCTGAAGGCATAATACTAAAATTATGATAATCATACTGTTGATTCTGTGTAAAATTTATCCCTTTAAAAAATGTTCTGTAATAATGTTTACAGTGTATAGCTGGTATGTGTGCTAGGTACATCTTCTTATTGAATCAATTAATCAGTTAACAGAATTAAAGAAGCAGCTAGAGGCTAGCCTCTCCACCATACAGCAGAGAGTTTTGTAAATTGTTGGCTGCTGTTGACAGTGAAAATGTGTCATACAACCAACAGAACTCCTACAGCCTATTGCCCATGGTAGTGCTTTTATTCTGTCATTAGAAGACTTTTATCAGTTTTCTATTTATTGGCCACTGCTGATGTGCTGTCCCTTGAATAATAACCGATTTTTTTGCTAGATTTTTTTAAAGCCTGGAAAAAATATATACCAACTTTCCATATAATCTCATTTTAGAGGGGTTTTTTGTGTTCATTCAGAGTTGCTTTACCCCTCTTGTCTCCTTCAGAATTTCCTTGGTGGTTTGCTTTTCTTGAGGACTGCCTATGAAATGTGTTTTGTGTCAATGATACTGGATATGTTTTAAAACCATCGCATTTCCTGTAGACATCATTGTCTATATTTTATTGCAAATGGGTTATTCATGGAGGCTTATTCGAAGATCACACTTTCTGTTGGGCTGTTCCTTACCTTATGATGCAAGTGGTGAGGGTTTCTTAAGACATGTATTGCAAGGACAAAAAAAACCTTTATTGCATTTCTTACAGGAAGCCTTTTATAAATGGAGTTGTAAGACAAACAAACAGTGGACAAATTCTTTAAAAAATCATTCACTGAATTTAAGTTCAAAAAGGAACAATTCAGTACTTGTAAGATACTCCAGGTAAAAATATCTCTCTGTGTGACTGGGCTGTGTGGTTGTGACAGCATAAAGATATTCACAGGAATTGTAATGGGAAGGTTTATTTCCCTGCCTGATTTCAGAATAGAGCAGCAGGAGAGACCACACAGATATGACAATATACCACTGTTTCTTGAGCAGGGTAGGGTCCAAACAGCATTAAAAATCACAGCATTAACCTGGTTACTATGCATTTTCACAGTGCTCCTTCTAGTGTGTGCATGGAGCAGAATCATGGATTTCTTCAAGTCTGTCTGTATCTGGATACCTTTTAGCAATGGAGTCCATTTGTCCTGTTCTACTCTGTTGTTGAAAGGAAATCTAGTTTACACACTCAAAATGATGTTATTTCTATGATAAATTTTCTTAGGTGGAAGTTGGCATTACTTGCTGTTTCATCTCATGACTGACTTTAATTTTGTAAGCAATGAAATAAATGAAAAGTTCTTATCTACTATGCCAACTTACCTAGTCCTTTGAGTAAAATGCTAATAAAACAAACATTTTATCTTTTTATTCCTCATACTCTCTCCTGACTTAGCTTTCAAAATAGCTAGAATGGAGTAATCTCATTATTTTATGGAATATATTTATAAAAGTGTACACCACACTGTTAAATAAACCTAAAATTTAGAATTTTCACAGAGAACACCCACTATAAAGTCCATGTAAATCTGGAACTCACTGTTTTTCCTCAGGACTCAGTGCAAAATATTTAAAGAGATCTATATCTATACTGCCTTTCCTACTTCTACCCAGTCAGGGTTATTGAACATCATGACTTCAGATGGTCAGATTTTCCTGTGTCATATGAATGAAAAGATAGGTCTTAATTTTCTAATTTGTGTCCATGCACACTTGTATTGAAAATTTAAGTATAAAATCATGGGTGAAGATCCATGATCAGACTGGGAGATGTATCCATACAGGAGTATGTTGGGTATGTATCACACCAGAGGGAACTGTAGGCAGTGGTTTTAATCAATGCATAAATGAGAAAAGTGAAAGTGGTTCTTTTGAAAGGATACAAATGAATGCTATGAAGAATGGGGGAAAACTACCAAGGCTGAGACTTTTTTTTGTAAATAAAGTGCAAACTTTCTTACCAGAGTAGGTTAGTTCATTTTGGTATTCAGAAAAAATGCATTTCATGGTCTCTCTCATGCTGCAGTTGTCTGCTATGGAGTGAACATAGTGCTTCTGGGTCATATCCGGGTTACTCAGTCTTCACTCAGTAGGTGGGGAGGCACTGGAACAGCTGAGAACTGGAACAGAGAAGTGGTGAATGTTCCATCCCTGGAAGTGTCCAAGGCCAGGTTTGATGGGGCTTTGAGCAACCAGGTCTAGTAGAAGGTGTCCCTGCCCACGACAGGAAGGTTGGAACTAAATGATCTTAAAGGTCTCTTCCAACCCAAACCATTCCATGATTCTGTGATTCCATAAATGTGTCAGACTTTACCTGGAGAATGAGATAATGATAAATCATAAAGAATTCTGGACTCTATCTAATGCTATGCTCTGACTATTCTGATTTTAGGAAATAATTCTTCACCAAAAGTGTTATCAAGCTTGGAACAGGCTGCCTAGGAAGCAGTTGAGTCACCACATCTGAAAATACTTGAAACATGCATCAGAGTGGCACTTGGGGACATGGTTTAGTGGTGGAGTTCACAAATTAGTCATTGCGAATGGTGATCCTGAGGGTCTTTCTAACCTAAATTATTCTAGGATTAAATGAACTGCTTAGAAGGAGAGCAGACATATATTTGGTGTAAATTTAGTCAGTAAAGCTGACTTTCCAATTCTGCATTGCTAGAGCAGCATATACCTATGAAAGCTTGTCAAAAGTTGCCAGGGTTTATATTTCTGATTTATACCTAAGAAGTGGATCTTTTGTGTTTTTCCAAAGGGACAAGAAAAGAGTTCTGCCTCCTCTTTCTATTAACTTTAAATGGATGATTGAAGCCTCATGTTCTTATAAAAACACAAGAAAAGACAAGCATTACAAAGACATTTTTTTCTGAATGTGCTTTCTTTTACTGCAACCTTCACTCACAAGAAGTCTTAAGCTGTTAGGAGGCTAATTATAAGCTTAGCAAAGTGTTATGTATTTTCTTTTCTTAGAAAATATTTTGTAATTGTCCTGACTGATGGTTGTGGTACTGTAACTATCTTCATTTGAAAGAAGAACACCCAGAAGGACATCAGTCAGAGTTAAAAATATATTATCACTTTTCTGATAAAGGGGAGATAAGGCTAAATTGCAAGCATCCTTTTTAAGAGCTATCTTGGGGAGGGGCTTACCATTACACAGGGAGGCGTTTGTAGAAGCACCAGGAAATAGTCCCCAAAATCTGGGATTTTTCTAGAACAAGATTTCTCACTGTATTTGGGTAGATAAGAAATCCTTTTGATTTTAAGCACGGGGCAAAAATAAGTCAGTTGTGTTAAGGTGACTTTTTGTTTATGATTGATTTTATTCATGGATCTTTTTTTCTAAGATCAGCCATGGAAAAAAAAAAAATCGAGTCTGACAGGTACCTAAATTTTTGAAGAGCCATAGAGAAACAGATGGGAGTTTATAAAAAATGAGCTGTCTCTTCCAGAATAGTGAGCTGTGAACTGAGTATGACAAGAAAAGAGGGAAGTTACAGAAAATGGTCACACACATGTAGGTGCACACCTGAGCAATGTAGTTTGCTGAAGCTCAGGATTGATTCCTTTCCTGAAGGCATTGGGAGACCAGAAAGCAGGAGAATTCACAAATGTCATTCACTTATTTATAAACTACTGACATGCTCTGATGGCATCTTATCTTTACAATAAATTAATTTTTTTTTTCACTTCTAATAACAACCATAAAATTTTTTTTGCCGTTTCTGGTAAATAAGAAAATTACTACTTCATAAATAATGTAATGCTTTTCTTATTGATGCATGCTTTTCAGTCTCTAGGATTTGACTCCAAATATTAACACAGAGGTAGCATTAATCCTTTGCAAATAGTGTAATCAGCATGTGATAGAAGTCACTTGCTGTGAAAATATGCAATTGGTGTGATTCTAAGTGCCATATCAAGTCCCACAGCCTGCAGGTTAGTGAGTACAACACCCTTAGTGACTGAAACTCTGAACCTAGGTAGGAGAGATGGAATCTGTGTAAAGCCAAAAATTATCAGGCTGCTGGCACATAAAATTTAAAACCTTACAAGGAGCCTGTCCTCATTTAAAGAGTGGATAGAAAGTGAAACCCTGTGTCAGTAAATATATGGGGAAAAAAGGAAGCAGTAACTGAATACGTGTACATTGTTTCTGTAGTCTCAGGGCATTCTGGAAAGAGACGGAATTGTGGACAGCTTTCAGCTCAGTGCTCAGCTTATGACAGAAAGGCACATGTGAGGCTAGGAGTTATAAATAAAAAAACCTGAAGGCAGTAAACACCATTGTACTAGGCAATCGTGTATGCATAACGTGAAAGCTGCATGTTTTTCTGCAAATAGCTACTGAAAGGATACATTTAAAGAACATATTTTAAATGGCATGGGTGATCTAGCCAAGGTAAAGAGAAGACTTCCAAGGTTGACAGGTAGGGAGATCCACTTCCATGCTGGAAGGCCTTGTATTGCTGGGGATGCTGAAAGAATTCAAGGAATTCTACCTGAAGGTACCAGGCCTGCTTTCTGAACACAGCTTAATGTGGGTCTCACAAGAGATCACACCACCAAGGCTGTTTTATCTGCCTTCCAGGATGGACTACCTCAGGCTCTATAGGCTAAGGACAAGGACAGGTTTTAGATATTTATAGCATGAGGATGAAGCCTTCAGCTAAAGCACCTCAAAAGCATTGCTGGCCAGAAGCTCAAGAAAAGTGTTTTCCCAGCATGCTCCTAGCAGATCTGAAGCCTCTTTTATTGACTTATTTTGGATGCAGTAGAGTGAACAAGTGGCCTCATACAACATGGCAATTTAGGTTGAGAAAGGGAAAAAAGAGAGGCCTGTAAAAACTTTTAAAGAGAATTTCAGAAATATGACAAAACCAGGCTACTATAGCTGAGCAGTTCTACAGTGGAGACCCAATTCAATTGACTTAAATTCATTTTTCCTCAGAGAAAGAGATAGGCATTTTGTTCTTACCCAGAATTTAAGAAGACTTAAAATTTAGTTTGATTTTAAATGGTTTGATGATTGATAGATTATTTTTTAAAAAAAAACCATTAATTTAGTTGGGTCTTTTCTGAAATAATGCTTTTTGTACTATCTCTCTTTATTATGGCTGATACCAATATGGGTGGGAGATGGGAAAGTATGAGGCTTCTCCATCTGCCCCCTTCAACTTTTGAGTAGCTATTTGGCTTTGCAGTACAAGGATTTTTCCTTGTTTTTTTACTTTTTCCCCCTTCTCTTTGCTGACAAGTTAAAAAAAATCCTCAGCTAGAGAGTGCTTTTGCATGAATTACATGAAAACTTCTTTACTGAAAAGTTTGGAACATTTTTCCTCCTACACATTTTGTTATGTATGGTTTTGTGCTGTTGAGCCAAAAATACATCAGTCTCGTATAATACAAATCTTTCTTGCTTTTCTAGGCAGGTTTCAAAAAGTAGCTGTTTTCCTTGCTTCTAAATTCTGGCTCTGCTAATTAGTTCTGTGTTTTGTTAATTTTTTTTTCCCCTCAATTTGTATGCATTCAATTGACTTTAATTAAACCTTCTTGACAGACGACTTCTTCCTTTAGTCCCATAGATTCTTTTTTCTTAATCCTGACACATCACAAAAAGTCTGCTTTCATTTACTCTGGCATCAATTCACTGTAATTCCACCAGAGTGACTGGAATTACTTTGAATTTACTGCTTTATAAGCAAGAACAAAATTTGTTCCCATGATTGACAATTACAGACATCTGAATGGAGGTAAAAAGCACAAACCTTTCCAAAATAATGTTCAGTCTTTACTCTTAATGGGTTTCATGTCACCAAGGAATATGTCACGCGGTCTTGCCAGTGGCCATGTGGTGGGAAAAAAAACAATCTAAACACATGAATGCAAGAATTGGTTATTACTAATGAGCAAGCTTACAAATTAGCATATTCTGACATAATGGAAGCCTAGTACAATTCAGATTCTCTGTTTTTAAAAACTACAAGGGATTTTTTTTCTTTCTGTGAAGTGAGAGAGAGAGTAGGATCACCGCAAGGATATTTTCAGTGGTTACTTCTAGACATTCTTCCCTCTGGTCTGAAACAGTAGAGAGTACATTTATCTTATCTGTGAAATCAAATGTTGCAATTACTTGCTTCTGAGTTGTGTGAAGGTATTTGACAATTAAAATTTTACAGTGGTTTTTATTTGCTCTTCAGGAGAGGGGGGGTTTGTTTCTTTGCTGCAAAAGACTAAGCAAAAGAAAAGGTGTGCATAATACTTACATTTCTACCAATGTCTGAAATGTCAGTAGTTCACGTTCCAAAGCTTAAAGTGTTATTTCCTGATCTTTAATGCAGTCTCACTTCTGTTCTGCAGAAAAATGGAAAGGAAGAGGAAGAGCAGGATCGCACTTTGAGTCAGCACGCAGACGGAGTAGAGCTGTCCTTTATCATATCTCTGGACATCTACAAAGAAGAGAGAAGAACAAATTAAAAATTAATAATGTAAGTAAAATTCTTTTCTTCCCCTACACCCACCCTAGAAAAAAAAATAGCCTTTTCACTAACTTTTAAAAAAAATTGAAAGTGCTGTAAAAGGTCAGGGAGTACTTGAGATGTATCCTGATCACAATTTTACAGCAACAAGGATTAGAATGCTTCTCAATGAAGCATATTTCTGCCTGCTGTGAGGTTTGTTACCATAGAGCAAGATAGTGCATTTAATCATATTGTAAACAGAAAATTAATGCCATGAAAGCCACATTATAAAATTTCTCAGAATTTTAGTTCCAATTTACCTCAAGGTTTATGCTGTTAAGTTCCAAAGGTCACACTTCATTTAGGCAAGTTTTCATGTAAATTTCTCCAACTTTATACTGTGATATTAATCTTTTAATTTCATAATTGAAGTAGTAATGTTTCTGTCTTCAAATTAATTCTGTATTCCCCCAGTAACTATAAATAATGAGTAACTTCACAAAACATGCTGTGAATGTTGCTAACACTAAATCAAACCATAGCCAAACCAACAGTATAGCAACAGAAAGACTTCTAAAGAAATGTTAATGAGAAAAAATAACTCTCCTGCTTTGTGCAGTACAAATTAAAAGAGGAAAAGGCTTGCTATATACTAAGGGCATGAAAATACACACCTGGCATGTATGTCATAGGGCATACAATCACTTCCTTTGAATTTAAATGCTGAAGAAAAGATTAAATGTTAAAATTTTTTTTTTTTTAAAGCTACAAGTATTTCATGTTGAAGATGCATAATAATTAAAAAAAACCCTACAAAATATGGGTCTTCCAGGGATATTTTCATTGCATAGTAATATGAAAATATTTTTTTAGGAACATGACTCTTAAATACTGTTTGATGCCTTACCGGTACTCTCAAAATGCTAGTGCAGATGTTATTTTACCATGTTAAAACAGTTATACTGGTTTAACGTGGTAAAATAATATCCTGAGAGTAATTTACTAGCTTAATACATAAATTTTTGGAGCTTTGGGTTGGAATTAACATGAGGAATACTTTCTTTTCCATGATTAAAAAATGGGCTGACTCTAAGAACAGTGAGAATCCAGCTGCTTAAATTCATGAATATGAACCAAGAATAGAGAAGGCAATGACATCAGTATTTCAAAGGAAGCACAAAGAGAAAGGCTGTGACAGACAAGGCAAATGTAGTTAAGTCTATGGTTATGCAGGTTTCGTCTTTTTAATTTCATAGTGAATAACTCCAAGATCAGAAGGACTCTTAGCTTGCTGAATGCACTTTATTGTTTTGGGAGGCTCTTTGTTACTGAAACAGCATTAACCAAGCCCACATTAACAGTGAGCAAGAGTTTTTTAGTAAATAATGCAAGACAGGTCACATCCCACATGCTGCTTTTGGGGAAGGGTAGGTGTTTTTTCTTAAAGCTATGATAGGTGAAAATTAAGAATTTCTACAGCTTGACACTGAAATCTTGGTTACATAAAACACTGGTAAGACACAGACTCAAGACAAAGCTAGTCTAGTGAGAAAGGTCTGGAGCCATTTCATGGTAGATAAGTATTTTGACTTAGATCAGGAGTGCAATTTTAAAGAAAAACAAAAAGTTATTACTACTAATTGTGCTTTCATTCACGTGAACTGGATTCCTTCAGATAAAATAAACCAGGAGAGGCGTTCCAAGTACTGGAGCTGTTCAGTCCATAGGACCAGCCTAGAGATAGTCTGAAAGAACCTTCTCACAACTCTGTGTATAGGATGTTTTTCTTCAGTACCAGTAACTTCTTTCTCTGTGTTCCTATTTTCAGTACTATGTCTTTGTGTATACAAAGATTGTCCAGTAGAATAATATTGCTTTGCAGTGAGAATTAGTTCAACGGAGGAAGAAATAGTTTGCCAGATGCAGTCCCCTATTCCTCCATTTAATCTGTAACTTATTAGTCTTCTTCCTGCCTCAATATTCACAAAATTTATTCCATGAACATCTGTATAAATGAATGTGAGGTCTAGGTTAGAGAAAAAAAGTAACATTTGTTCTTGCCTACATATGTTATTATGTGGGATTTTTTACAAAAGCATCAACCACCTAAGAGCTGTGTTGCAAGAAATGCTTCTGTGTAACCAAATTATTGTTTTGTCTCATTTTTTTCTCTTTTTTTCAGAATGTTTTCGTAGATAAACCAGCATTTCCAGAATACAAAGTTTCAGATGCAAAAAAATCCAAATTCATATTGCTGCATTTTAGCACTTTTAAAGCTGGCTGGGACTGGCTTATTTTACTGGCAACGTTTTATGTTGCTGTGACTGTACCTTACAATGTTTCCTTTATTGGCCATGATGAACTGTCTACAACTCGAAGCACAACTGTCAGTGACATTGCAGTGGAAATTCTCTTTATCATAGGTAAGATATTTTTGGGAGTTGTTTGGGATCTCTTTTCTGACATTTAGGATTTTCAGAGGATGAATAATATTTTAGAAAAGGAAATAATCATCCCTTTCATGACTTTAGAGAAAATCAATTTTAGCTGTACAGCATGGTATTTTATCTGAACTTTAGATTACTCTTTTTTTTTATTTTCATGGAAGATTGAAACCCATTGTTTCACCCTGGGAATGCCTCAAATCTTCCCAGTATAGGGATGTGCCATGGAATTGCTACAGTTTTTTTCAAAATCTATGGGGTTATTTTTTTATTTCACACTTAGAAGAGTCATGGACCACAAGCTAAATAGATTTTTTTAAAAATCAATGTAAGATTTAAACTTGTACTGCAATAGCACACAGTGTCAATATGCTATATTGACAACTGGGATAGAATTTGAGAGGTTCAAGTTTGTCATCTGATCCATTCTCCAAACTTTTTATTTCTGTGATCCATGTGATCCATTTAATTCTTACATGCCTTAAGAATCCTAAAAGGAGACAAGGTCATATCTAATAATGGCTTTGTACCAAATAAGTTTCTAATTTTTTTTGGTAGTATCTTTTTCAATTTATTTCTGAAGAATGAAAATAATAGAGTCAGCCAGATTTTTCCCCAAGATTTTACTGCTATAATACCACTCAGTGCTGTCACACTGAGTGATCAGATCTGTTGCTACTTGCAGGTGGAGAAGCTATCATTTTTAAGAAATAAGCCAAGTTGGATATGTCCTTCTTGAACATGAAAAAGGTTCAGATGGGTTCTGAGAGAAAAAGCGTCTTGCTTTGAAAAGACAGGTGTCTACTAAGGAAGGCAGGTGCCTCTCTTGAAATAGAAGATGTAAACCCCCTCCCTCCAAATTATAATTTTGAAATTAAGGGGCTCCCAGGAAAGATATGAGAGTAGGAATAACAGTTCTTTATTAGGAAAAATAAAAATAAAAATGCAGTAATGCAAAACAACACTGACAGAGTCAGAATGCAACCTGACGCCCTGTTGGTCAGGGTGTTGGTAGCTGTCTCATTAAATGGTGGCTGCAGTCCTCCTGCAGTGGCAGGTGTGGTTCTGTTGAAGCAGTGATCCTGCAGAAGGTGTAGTTTTCCTCTGCAGGATCTGTGGTGGAGTAGATGGGCCTGGTCTTCCTCTGGGAGTACAGCGGAAAAGGCTGCTCTGGTGTTCCAAATCTCAGATTATATCCAGGTAGGAATGCTTGGCTCCTCCCTCTGGGCAGAGCTTCTCACAGTGGCATGATGTAATGACTCCCTGGAGGGAGGATTGGTTGTGGAAGAGATTAAAAAAAAACCTGCCTCACCTGGTTCTAACAGATAGCAATAGAATACATACCCCTGACCACATCTTGCATTTGCAACCTAAGACAGAAAGAGAACCAAAAAAACCAATAAAATAATTTTCAGATTTTAAACTTCTTTCCACTTTAATCTTCCTTATTTTTTTATGAAAAAATACAGCTTAACTCAAACATTAAAATCAATGTTACAATCTTCTCTAGAAGAACTGAAGAAAATTGGAACAACATAAACAGTTATAAATACCTCAGAAGATTTTCTTATAAAAATTTTGAAAAGTTTATTCCTCTTCTCTGTCAGCTTTATTGTAGACAGTAAAACTGGTAGGTGATATGGCTGATGGAAGAATCAGATATTATGATGAATAATATTTGAATAATTGTTTCTTCCTTTGGTCATTATTTTGTCTTTAGACTTAAGGTCTAAATTTCCATTTTACGCTCACTATTTGACCTTGGTGGACTCTTTCACATGAATCCAAACAATTCACATTTAAAGATTCTCAAGCACTGTAGTAAGAAACTTGCATTTTGCAATACAGATCATCAAGGTTCATCTTGTGTCTTGCATAAAGAGTGAGATTATGACTCAAGTAAGTCATAAATTAATGTTATATTAAGAATACTAAATCAAATAAACCCACCTGATGTACCTGAGTGACTTTGTAAAAAGAGTAGACTCAAGGTTACATTATTTTGATAATGGTGTTAATAACTGGTTTGTGTTATAAATATGTTTATTTTAGTATAAGCACAAGAGAGTATAATCTGTATCCAACTGATTTATCAGCTGTAGTATTAATTTGAAACAAGAAATAATGCGGCCTGAGGCTCTGGGGTCCGTCTGACCCCCGGCTGCCGCTGCCGTGAGTGTCCCAGACTGCGCTGGGCTGTTTGGCTCAGCCTGTCTGGGTTCCTCAGACTGACTCCCAGCCACAGGCATGTTAGCAAGCACGTCTGGAGTGATTTTAGCTCTGGTAAATTCAGCTCTTACTGGTTTCAGCTCTATGCTGGCAAGTTCTTCGGCAGATGCATACGGATAGAGAGAGAAGTCTGTATGCGGTTCCAGAGCAGTGTCCTTTATTTCAGCTCCTGTGAAGGGGGTAGTGATAGCTCTTCTGCCAAACTGGGCAGAGATGGGGGTAGATATAGGGTACAGGGTTATTGGAAATTGTCCAATGGCCAGGGTTGAGGAGACTATGACCTACAGCCTTACAGGGAGGTAACAAGGGTCTGAATGCAGAAGAGGGTCTTCTTTGGTGCAGTCACCGTGACTAGGCATTTCTTATCTTAGGTGAGTGACCACCAGGGAGGCCTTGCAGGGCCTCTGACTGATGCAAAGGAAGATGGTGAAGTGTTCAGTGTTGCTTTTCTAGTTATATATTTTGTTGGAAATATGGACTCTTTATATCAGTAATTCAAAAGTAGAGACATGTCTATGATCAATGGAATGGCTGAGTAAGAAAAATAAAGCAAAGAAGATTTTCTGTAAATTTTACTTTATAGTTTCTAGTAATATTTTTAGGTCTGTAGTCCAGGAAATAACACTATGGCTGTAGCTAAATGCATTCAATGAAATGTGCATAGAGCACTACAAGAGACTTTGACTAATCATGTTACAGATAACCACAAACACTGTACTGTAGAATACTGATATTCCTCCCACAGTTTGAATAATATCTCAATTTTCCCCAGAATATTTCTTTTCTAGAGTTATTATCTGATTTAAATTTCCAGCTCCGAGGAAAGGTTTATGGAGTATTTTCAGGAAATTGTCATACTGCATTTAAATCCCTGCAGTGAATTTAAAGAAAATAGTGTGTTTATGACCGTCTCTCCAGGGTCCCTTGTCTGTTAAAATATCGAATTAATGTGTCTCAGAACATGTATAGCTATATTGAAAGTAGTAAGGTTGACAACATACTTAAATTTAAGCATAAGTTTCCTGGCATTTGTTGCACTGTGGCTCTGACAAGCATATCTTTGATGGATGATCTATGTGCTCTGAGAAAAGTCAATGAGAAATGTTGAGAGAAATTCTTCTTATGATGCCACTGCCTCAGAAATGCAGTGAGATCTGTCTGATATAGGATCTTCAGTTGTATTACAGCTTTGTAACCATGGATTATAGAAATAAGGTCTATCTACTTTGATTTTATTCATATTTCTGAGAACATGGAGCAATATTCCTCTTATGAACATGATTTGCATAAACAGTCATTTAGACTTGACAAGGTCTTTGTTTTTAGCTGTGTTATCCAAGACTGACTATATTCTCAGGCATATGGTGTGACTCAGGGATGGTTCTGTGAATGGGCAGGAACTGGACCCGGTGACCCTTGCAGGTCCATTACAACACAGCTTAATGAGTGATTCTGTGACCTGTGTTAACAAATGCTGAAGCATGATAAAAATACACATGGAAGTGTTCTTCTGACTTGGGGTGCTTACAAGAGCATTGATATGAATTAAGTTATTTATGAGAAACGCATCTAGCTAGAGGTTTAACTGCTTTAGCCTTTAAAGTTCTCTAAAACACAGAAAGAAGATAAACAATAATAACAGTCCATTTTGTAACATCTTCAAGTAAAAGGATGAAGGGAGAACATAATTAGGTCTTCCCATATGAAACTAAATTTTTCACTTGATGTTTCCTGTGATAACTTCTGTGATGTTGCATTTGAATGTACTTCCATTATGTTTCCCTTTGTTATGTGTGCAAACCTTCTCTAACATCCCCCCGTAAATAAATCTTTTGCTTCCTCTCACCAAAGATAGTTAGTTTAGTTTTAGTTTTGTTTTTTTAAAAATTATTGAACATCTTGATTAAGAAAACAATAATATCTGAAAAATTATCAGTACTTTATTGTCTACACACAGGACTATTTGAATAGGAGGCCTTCAACAGGAATTGAGATCAGTGAAATGGTTTAGTGAAAATATGCATGGGCTTTCTGGGTAATGGTAATACATTATTTGCTGAATAAGATCAAAAGGGTCTGAGTATTTTGTGGCCAGGAACAACTATAGAGAGAAGAGTTCAATTTTCTATTTGTGGATCATTTAGTTTTTAGTGGAAGACAAATACTGGATACTAATTATGGCTATAAAATTATACTTTTTATGAACTGGAGAGTTAAGTTATTTCTTGCAGTATACTACTTTGCCACCTGTGGGGGAAAAAACCCATACCCATCCCTTCCTCCACTCTCCACACACGCACTGGCATCTGAAGACTTGATCTATGGTTTACACTTTCAAGAGAAAAAATAGATCCCAATTTACACTGAGATTTCTTCTCTCTCTCTTTGTATGTATATTTCTCTCTTTCCCATTAAATATTATTTAACAAAGTGTTTTATGAGCAATTTTTTTTTTTAAAGCTGTATGTTTAACAGTGCTAAAGCTCTGATTTGTGTGGCATGACACTGTAGACTAAGGGGACTTGTGTGGACATTCCTATCTATCACAAATGTAAATGACTCAAAACCTTTCAAAAACTGTTTTAAATCATATGAAGTCCTTGAATCTCAGACATTTAATATGTAGAGATGTAAAACCATGGTATAAACCTTGTAGAAATTAATATAATCATTCATGACTTACGCAGTAATTCAAGTATATATATTGTACTGAAAATAACATATGTTAAATGAAATTTGTTGGAATAAGATGAGGAAGTATTAAATGCTATAAATTTTATTAGATTGCTTTAAAATGGAAGGCTTGTTTTATTTTTTTCTTTCATCTTCCTATTCATTATTATAATGATTATCATTTCCTATCTTTCCAAGTACAGAGAAGGTAATTTAAAACAATTTCTCTCTCTGGGGGACCCCACATCTAAGAAAACTTCTGCATTTTCAAAGGAAATGGCAGTGTCTTGAAATGTTGAAGGTGTGGTTTCAGGTTGTAATAGTCTAAAATTCAGGAAAGGACCAAGGGAGTGGTTTGAAATTATACCTGGGAATTTATTTCTAAGCAACAAATGATCTCATCTGTGAATGCACATGAGCAGAGTATGTACACAGGCAGAGTTACATTGTTGATACACCTAATGCTTATAAGAGAAGGTCATAGGAAAATGTTCATGCTCTATGGATTACCTAGTAATGTGAAAAAACAGTGCAAAATATTTATGCTGAGTAGTGAGTTTCTTAAAGATTCTCCCTCAAAATATCAAACTCAGGTGGGCAAGACCACTATAATGTCAAAAATTATTCCGGTAACCTTCCTTGGATACCTGTAAGGAGAAGAGATGCTTGTCTGCACACAAGATGCTGTTTCCATGCACAAAAACATCAGCCTGAACCTAAAGGAGAAAAGTGTAAGCCACAAGTGATTATTTCATGGAAGTATTTCTGTATCTTCAGGTAGATGCAGATAAGTGTTATGGTAATGGAAGCACCCTGAAAATTTTACTTATATTGCCTCTACTAACTCCTCTTTATTAGAACTACAATCACAAAAGTTGTATTTTTCATTTACTATCCCATAATAGTACAGTGATAATACAGTATTGTATTTTTCAATAAGACCTAGAGGTAATCTAATCTAGGTAATTTCCATAGAAATTATATGATGCTTAGTAGTTTACCACACTTTTTATGAATTAGCATGCAGTCTTTTTTTTTTTTCCTTTTTTTGATATGATTTCTGGCTATTATCCATGTGAATTGTTGTCAAACTGCACGGGGTAAGTTCTGAAAAAAATAGTTCAGGTTTTCTCTTGGAACTGGTCAAAAATTGGAAATGAATGAAGCAGTTATGCCACTGCCCACTGAATATTTTACTGATTTGATCTTTGTTTCCTGTAGCATTTGTGTGAAGTAAAATCTGTTCATTAAATACTCAACACCTGTGTCTTCTTCACATAGGTTGCATTTAGGGAAAAGATACATCATATGATTGATGCTTCTCCACTTTTTGGAATTACTTCTTTCTGCCATATTTCTGCAGGTTCTATTAAGAAAATTGCCCAAGTAGAAATTTTCACACTTCTGCAGTCATGCCTACTAGCTCCTTTTCAAAGCAGAGCTAAAAGTTCATTTTTCAGAAATATTTCAAGTTCCTTGCCTTTCTTTCAAGACTCCAAAGTCTTTCTTTGTAGGAAAGTCAATAAAACATATTTTAGTTATTCAGTATGTTCTGGGATTGAGTCTATTTTCAAAAGATACAGCATTGTTTATAAGAAAAAAGTCTTTACACTTTAGTGTGTTGTTATAATGGTCATGATATGTGATGGTTTTCTGGTGTGTCAGCTGCTATGGGACTGAGATTACCTAATAACAGTTAGGCACCTTCATAGTCAAAGAAAGCAACTGAAAAGGGCAAACACCGAAGGCTAAAAATCAAAGAAGCAGGTAAAAGAAATGCCCCCCCCACCCCCCCCGTCTTGCCATTGGGGTGCTGGTCATTCATGTCTACAGCAGCCACAGTATGGAGTTTGAAAGAACATATCTTGTTAGTGCATTATCAGTGACCATGTCCTTCTGGAGGGAGTGACTTTTTATTATAAAAATACACTCAGAAGATGCCTTCAGGTTTCTTTTTTTTTATATATACTAATGGGTAATTCATCCAAGAAAAAACAGTATTTCCACTTGGATGTAGCTTCAATATTACATTACTTTGTACTGTAAGAACAAATAGTAAGGAAGAGCAAATCAGACTGTCAGCTACAGATGGATTTTGGGAGTCAGTTCTGCTATGATCCATCACACCCAAAAATGGATTTTCTTCCATTAAAATCACTGAAAATGTTGTTTCTTTGACAAACTTGAATGAATCAAGGCTGAAAACATACATCATAACACTGTCGTAGGACAGGGCCCTTGCCACTCCTCATGTACTGTGCAGTGATAAGCAACTTGGTGTCAAATGGTAAACTCTTCTCACTGGAGTTTACCTGGTAAAACAGCTCAGTGTATTCAAATGTGACTTTAGCAGCAAAATCTCTGAATTATAATTACTGCATGCCAGCAAAAATCTCTTATTCAGAAGTCCATCACGTTCCATAACATCTTGTGAATTGGGGTAAAGATTTTAAGAATTTGTAGCTTTTAACCACCTCTGCTGTTCATCTGAACTCTAGACATCCAGCTAAAGCCACAAGACTTCTAAAGAAGAGCTTCTTTCAATTGAGGTGTAATGTGGCTCTAAAATGTGTTTTCCAAACTCTGTGACTGCCTGCACAAACTAAATGTGGTTGTTTGCACAATATTCTGAAGTGCTAGTGACCAGGAGAAAATTATATTTGGGGTTGCACCCAAAGGAAAATAAGAGGGAGAGGTATACTTGATAGCCATATTTTATGTTTTTAAATGTACAGTTTCTTAAGGGCTAATTCTAATCCTTTCCCATAATTTTCTTGAATGATAATTATCCTCAATGAGATTTTTTTTCTGTTTAAGCAGTGGAAGAGAACAAATTTTCTTGCTTAACAAAACACCATCCTGATAGTACAATGATGGGTATTGATATACTATTTTAGATATCAAGTTCATTAGGATCTAGACATCATATCTTGAGATAATTAATTTTTTTATGTTCCAGCAGCATATAATTTGGTCCATCTTCTTCCTTCTTATTGTTTCCTACATCAGCACAATATACCTGAGACTTCAGTTATATGTAGTTTTGTATGATCTTTCAGTTCTCAAAGATTCTGACAAGAGCTAGAAATTTTTACCATCTAGTTGAGTCTTAAATAGAAGATGTAATATTTAACCTGTGTATTAAAGACACTATATTTGGGTAAAGAATGTTTTCCTGAAGGACCTCAACTCTTCAAAGATCTTAAAGAACCCATAACTCTATTTATTTATGGCTTGTAAACCACATATTTCTATTTTTGGAGGTTTTTTCATCAACCTGCAGAAATGACATCTCTTTAAGTGTTTGGCTTTTAGATTGTTGTTACCTCCTGAATCTTATTTTGGGTACACTGGCTTGTAATTTAACATCTGATATGACACAACCTTGCTTTGCTGCTTCATTCCAAAATTAGATAAGAAGTACGTATTGAATACATCTGGATTTTCTGTGAGATTACTATAGCTTCTCTTGTAATGACATGGAACTATTTATCATTATCCTTACTATTTACAAAGGAATTCAAGTTTCCTACTAGTGTTTCTTTCCTAAAACTGTAATTTTCCTTCATTATGGGCACCAGTGATTTCTTTCTCAAACAGGTCTAGGTTTTCCTTACAATTTTTCTATAGTTTATATTGGTTGTTACTGAATATCTGTTCACGGTTTGATATAACTTTCTAAAAAAGAAGAAAAAATACTGTTCCTCCACCAGCTGCAATAGGCTTTTATTAAGACATAATTTTGATTATATTATTTATATAGTATGTATTTTATTATCTTTAATATATTTATTGCATGAAATTCCTACATTTTAGTACTTAGTTTATTGGTGCTTAACCTCTGTGGTGCCTTTTTTTTTTCTTTATTTGATTTCATAATGGCTCAGATATGATCCACAATGGTATACACCATGGTATAAGATGTGCATTACCTTCTTTTCCTACATAAATCCAATTCCATCTCCCTCACCTGATCATGTCACCCTCTGAAAGAAAACCATCAAGCTAATTGTGTTTATAAATGTCTGGAAGGAAGATGTTGAATTGAAAAATCACACTTCCATTTGAATAAATTCTTCCTAGGCAATTCACTAGGAAATTCTATGTTTATCTCAGGAGTAGAATAAAAAATAAGACTGTATATAGGGACAGATAAATTGCTCTTCAAACAATATGGCACTGATATTTCCTGGAAACTTTCCTAAAAGCTCTATGGCCAGATTCTAATATCATTATCCTTGTATCATTAAATAAAATTTGCTAAAACAATCAGATAGATGAAAGAGCCTGGACTTTGGGGTAAATATTACTAGCTAAGGACAGTCAATGTAAAATCACATAAAGGAAAAAATACAAGACATTAAAGATGAGTCAGTCATACCATCGAGAAGAGGGAGATAATGTAGAAAACTGTCTTCTCTGAATATCAGTGGGCTTAATGTACTTAAACCATCTAGTTCTCAAGCACAGGTTTGAATTACTGCAGTCTTATAAAAAATAATTTCTTATATGTATGCCACTTGCCCTAAAGGCACGGGGTTTTCCAATTTCATTTAGTTTCCACTGAAAGACAATTAAACTGAGGTATATTACATGGCCTTTTCTAAAATTTAAGACTGTATTATGGGCAGTTATTGAATCATCTGCCTAATCCTGAAATGTTATTCTGTTATAACTTTATCATATGTTTAATCCCAGCAGGATTTATTTTTTAAACAATCAAGCCTAAAGAGAGAAAAAAAATATTGTCACAGGGAAATAATCTGCTTCAAGTAAAATAATCCTGTTTATGAGTAGAGTGGCTCAGCTGGCCTCCAGGTAGTGATTTTTTTTAACAGGGATTAGAAATTGAGATACACAAAACACATATTGCCTTTTAAAATTTTACAAGGGGAAAACATCTTAATGATTAATAGGTTAGTTTGATGACTACCAGCTTGTGGCTTTTGTTCTTTTTATATTATTTAGGAGACCAATCTGCATTGTGCCCTAAGTAGAACCTCCATTTTTTTAATATCTTTTTTTTCCCTTTTTGAAAACCCATTTGAATTGGTGTCTTCATACTATTCACTGCATGAATGTGTCTGTGTGTGAATGTGTCACATAGTAGAAATCTAGGAAGAGGCAATGTGGCCAAGGATGTAGCACGTCATACAGAGTTTTAATCCAAGAGAGGTCACCAGTTTCGAAACCTTAGCTTGCTTAGATTTCCCAGCTCTTTTATGCCCAGCTGTGAAATAAGTTGCCTTTTCTTAGGAATTGAGAATTGCTAGGGCATGGATTTCACACTGGAAGCTTGTGAAAAAGAAAATAGTCACCAATAGGTGAGTAAAAGCCATTAGAATACTCAAATAATGAAAGTAATTGTTTAGAGCTTTCCAGTTATATCATGGTTTTGGCTAGAGGTATTTGGAATGATAATATCACAGACTCACATAGACACGATAATTACAAACTTGGAAGACATTCCAGGACCATTATTCCAGGTAATAATGGTCCCTGTGTTCTGGTGTTTATTCCTGTGAATACTGTGTAAGAGCTTAATGGGAGCAAAGTATATAAATAAATTAGGAACTGCAACTTTATATAGATTAAAATTTTAAATTCATTTCATGGCTGAAAAAGCTAAGGTTTGTTTTATAAAAATGCATTTTCTATAATCTTTCAGTGTATCTTTGCATGAGTTTTAGAGATATCATATCTATTACAAAATTTTCTTTAAGGGATGTGTGTCCACCAGTAGTGGAAATAACAGACTGAGGGAATCCATGCAGATGGAGCTAATTAGCTGTGGGATCCAACCAGGTGAAAAATCACAGCCATGGTTTCACAAATTCACTGTTTATTATCTCTGCATGCATCTTAAGGACTTAGTGCCTAAAGGGGTTTCTGGTCTGTGTTGTGTTGGGTTGGTAGGGAAAGGTGATCAGAGAGAAGGAGGACTCAGAGGACACGACTCAAAAAGCAGAAAGTAACTGCATCAGCAGGGAGCTGTGAACTGAGGGTGTGTGGAGCAGAAGCCCATTTTCCTACACAAGGAAGGGTGACATCTTTCTTAGTTCCAAGCCTCTTGAAATTGGAGATCTTGGGTTCTCCCTGCTGGGTGCATTCAGGTCAAGTTTATCTTGTGTTCAACAGACAAAAAACCCCTCACAGCTTGGAAGGCTGACATTCTTTGCTCAAGGTCCACACACAGCAGTGTGTGCAGAAATGAGTGGGGAAGGAGGAGATCATGGCTGGCTTAAGACACATTGGTGTTTGTTAACGCAACATGTGTCTTTGTTAAACACAGTATAAGTTGTGGAAAAGGCCGTGTAGTTAAACATTATTTAAGGACCTTTCTTAAAGTCAATTGGAAAGTCTAGATTTTATATTGAGCTTTAATTTGCTTGAATCCTGAGCTTTTTAAATTTGAACTGAAATTGAATTGTGTAACAAAAGAACAACTCAATTTTTTCCTAATGAAGACATTTCACACTTCTTTCCCTCTCTACATCAAGAAATATATGGTACTTTAGATATGCGTGTGCTGTGCTTCAAGACAGGTGTAATGAGTTAAGCAGTTTGATATTTTCTGCTGTTCCTCCTGCTTTAGTTTTAGGCAACTTTGTAATGGTATTTCTCATGTCAGAGACATTATTTAAATGCTCTATTCTGCTTTCCTGAGCCCATGACATGTGTGGCTCACAAGACCAGTTAAAGTGATCCTTTCCTAGCTCCAATTAAAAAAAATTGCAACAAAATAAATTCAGATTTTTTTCTTTAGTAATAGTCTTTGTTTATAATGTTTGCTGAGAGGTGCTAAAGCAGAAGAGGGATTGCAGTCTTTGTCCCAGCTTGAAACAATCAAACACAGCTTTAAATATGAAGTTCACACAGGCTGAAGTTTTTGTTAGGGCATACTTAAAGATAGTATATTCAAATGTATCCCTTGTAAAAAAATTTTAATCCACTAATTATCCAAATATATTTGGGTCACTTAATATATGATTTAAGAATCAGCTGAGAGATTAAACCTCCTCCTTGCCTGGTTTATAGGCATAAACATATAATTGTTGCCCTTTATGTTGTAGGAAATGACTAAAACTCACCTCATCTCAGAGCATTTAGAACAAACTCAGCACTAGAGAAAACCATTAGTTTTGAAGCTCTCGAGTTATCTATCTA
Organism: Taeniopygia guttata; assembly: GCF_048771995.1. Lineage (NCBI taxonomy): Eukaryota > Metazoa > Chordata > Aves > Passeriformes > Estrildidae > Taeniopygia > Taeniopygia guttata. Next base: position 36,830,841 of record NC_133026.1, read on the forward strand.
GAATCTCCAAAGCTTTACATTATTGATGCTTGTGATGAATTTCAGATTGTTCTTTTGTCATCAGTTTGTAGAAGCTACTGCACAATAAGATTAACAATTTCTAAAATATTAAATAATTCATTCATATTTACTATTTTTGCATTAGTAAAGGTATTATTAGTGATAAGAAAACATTTATTTAAAAAAGGAAAAAGTAAATCTTTTTTTAACAGAAATCCCCAGAAAACTGTGGAAGATATTATTCCTAGAAATAATACTATCTCTCAGAAGTAATGATAATTTCTAAACTTGTTTTAAAGATTTTGTTGTACTCTTAGAAGTTTTTTGCCTCAGGAGTTCTTTTCTTGTGTTTTCCCTTACAGGTTTCTCAGTAAGTACTTTAGCACAGCAGTTAAGCTGTAAATAAGATTGCCCAGATGAAGAAACTGTTTACACCCAAGTATAGCTCAGAAAGTTGTTAAGAAAAATGAGATGGATCACACTTCCCACCTTCTGGACTTTTATCTAATAATCTGGATGCAGAAACAAGCACTTAGCAGCATTTCCTTTTTTTTTTTTTTTTTTTTTTTTTAAGATAGCTATTATCTGGGGCTGTTGCCTTAAATTGCTTTGATAGGATGACAGAAAAGAGTGCAAAGCAGAAAAACCTCTAATCTCTTCAATCTTGAACAGTGAATTGTATATGCACATCAATAAGCCTCCAGTGTACTGGATGTACTTACATTTAAAGCAAGAATTTATCTCCTTTTCTATTAAAGCTTTAGTTGTTTCACGCATGCTAATGGGTAATAAATAAGCAAATACTTTTTCTAACTTTGATAATTACACTTTGGAGTTTATGACACAAATGACAATGAGCAGTTTCAACATACTAGCGATGCAAATATCTTTATGTTTCTTATCTCTATGAAACAAATCTTCATAAAGGTGTTCTGTATGTGTCTGATGCTGCCATACTGATCTGGAAATGTGGCTAATACCTACTGTCTCTACAAAGCACCTGTGGAGTCAAACTCACTGCCTTGTTCATTGTGAACCATGTGAAATTATGTTATATTCCTATCTTACTTGTATTATTGAAAATTTTACAACATTTTTGTAGCTTTAAGAATGCAGGGACAGCTGAGACTACTTCATGAGGTAATCTGAAATTATAATATCTCTGATTTTCCTTATATGTTCTAGTCATCTTGAGGAGCTGGTTTAAGGAAAACATTAGTTCATAAACTGTGAACTAATTATATTCTGCAAGACCTCAGTCCATGAACCAGATACCTGCCCATGCGTGTCTAGGTCACTTTGTCTTACAGTTTTGCACTAAATCCTAAAAAAATTGCAGAATCACCACTGTGCCAAAAAAATTGAGAAATTCCCCAAAGATTTCATTAGTTTAGGAGACTTGACTGCAGTGGGTCAAAGGGTGGGAGTGGCCAAGGTCAAATTGTTAGAAATACTATAGGTTTATTACTAGCAAAGTGCAGGTTAGCCAGTATGACAAATGTTCATAGCTGGCTGTCTAGCTTCCAGCTACAGAAGACAGCATAAAAATTTTCTTCTGGTGAAACCTGGCAAATTATTATTTTTCAGACCCAGAATATGAGGACTTGCAAAATTTATCCTAAATGAATCTTTCTGATACCCCAAAGGAATGATCCAGGATGATTTTCTCTGTGTGCTGAGCCTCTCCCTTCTCTTTGTCCCGAGTGGGGAGGAAAAAGATTGTTTCCTGTCTTCTTACATATTGTGGTTAGCACGCTTGAAGAAAAGGTCATGCTTTATGCAGTCTTAGTGTAGCCTACCTAAAGAACTTCTAGGGAGAAATGCAAATCAATCTCTTTTTTTTCCCTAAAGCTATCTTGCTGTAAAACACCAGCCTTAATCACTGGCTGCACTCTTTTCTGACACAGTTAAAGTTGCAGAAGTAGTTCTCACTAATGTTAGTAGAAACAGGGTGCATAGCTTGAGGACAGATTATAGTCTTGGTCTTGTAGGACATGAAAATAATTGTTGTCAAGATCTGAGTTTTTCTTCAAGTGCAAATGTGTTTTGGCAAGACACGTCAAAATTACATCTCATACTGAAAGGCACTCATCCTGGAATGTTAGATGGGAACAAAGTACACAAGTCACCAAGCAATTCATATCACTTTTCTGATCTCCACCATAGCCAAAAAAACCTTTTGTTCAAGTGTGCTCAGCATTTTTCAGTTGATAAAAAAATGGTTATCCTTGAAGATGACATTTGTCACCTGTGCTAAGTAGTTATCATTAAAAGAGCTTAAATCACATATTTAAGTAAAATAATGAATGATATTTTAATTTCAAAATAATGTAACTAAATTTTATGGACAAAAATAATACCCTTTTTTTTCATTTAGAAAGATACCAATATTTGTACCATTTAAAGATCAGTGTGTGTGGATGTTGGTTTTTAATTCAAATCCTCTTTTCAATCAGTGAGTGATAAATGTTTTAGACATTTTATTTACTCCTTGAAAACAATAATGCATTCATTGGAATAGCTCTGTGTGTGTGCATCTCTTACTACTATGTTTTTTTTGTTTCTGTATTAGATTATTCACCTGGTATTTATGATGCAGAAGAAAACCAATCAGCATTATTCTGAATTCCTGTTGTTTTGCCCAGGAATTAAGAAATCACTGTCTCTGATTCTGTTCATTCTTTGTCAAGCAGATATTATTTTAAATTTCCGAACAACATATGTCAGCAAGTCTGGCCAAGTGATATTTGAAGCAAGATCTATTTGTATCCACTATGTGACTACATGGTTTATCATTGACTTAATTGCTGCACTTCCTTTTGATCTTCTTTATGCTTTCAACGTCACTGTGGTAAGTACTAACCTCTCTTCTTAATTGTTCTCTTTTTTCAAGAGGGGTTTGTTTATATGGGGTTTTTTTTCCCCCAGATCTGGAGACTGAAACTAAATTAACTAAAATACCTAGGTGTCTTTTACAGCTTTGTGGTCTATTTTCATCCTGGATGTACAATTTTTTAATTGAATTATCTTTGTTTTGTAAAAAAATTGCATCTATGTTAGCTTCTTGTTTAATTACTTTACTCAAATACAGTTTGCTATGAATTTTGCTCTCTTATGGGGCATAAATTCAGTCCTTAATTTTTCAAGAGTGATACATTTTTACTGTGGTAAAGTAAATCATTGTTATGGTCAGCAATGGTCAGCATGTTTATTTAGCCAGGAAGCCTTTTTGTCTTTACTTGTGGGAATCTTCATGCAAAAATTACAGCCTGACCACTAATTTTTTGTATGTTCTAACATGTATTGCTTACAATTGTCATGTACTGTGACTTTGGTTTCAACTCATCTTTTTTTTTTTTTTTTTTTTTTTTTAGGAATGTAGTGGCAAAAAGCTTAATCTGCTTTGAAAATATTTGTTCTAAAAATGTTTGTTCTAAAATTAGGTGATGTCATAGTCATGATGGGTTACATTCGCCTTGGCTTACTTATGCTAAGACAAAGGTTTTTATTATGCTAGCCCTATTGGGTTTTGTAGAGTAAGGATCTACAAAGTAAAATTGCAATAATCAGCCAAGCAAACAATCCCCCCACTAAAAAATGCAAACACCTCCTACTCCTCTGAATCAAAAAGTTTAGATTTTGAAAAAAAAGTGTCAGCAGAGGTTTCTTAATTTTGTGAATTTTTGCCATAAAAGACTAAGGTTTTCAGCTGTCCACTTTCTAATTTCCAGAATTTTGATCTTTCATTAACAGATGCACTCAATCTCAATTTCATTAAAAGTGAGTTACAGACAAGTACAGAAATGACAGGATAAACACATATCAGGGAAAAAAAAAACATAGAAAAACACTAGTCAGGAAAGGTCGCATATAAGGTACCATGTCTCATTTTGTAATTTAATTCCATTTCCTTCAATGAACTCCCTTTTCATGTCATTTATTACATAAAGAACCATCAATCTAATACTAGTGCAGATGCTTTTTAGAACCTGATTGTTAGTTTCACATTGTTTACTGTTTCTTTGAAAAAGCTGGGTAATCTATTTAAATACATTACTATCTCAGTTTATCCCTTACACTCAAACCAAACAGCTAGTATAGTGCTATTGGTTTAATTTCTATTAATAATTTTCATTAAATTAACTGTGTTTACTTTCTGTCAAAAAAAAATTTAAAAACCTGAAAACAAATTTTTGTCCCCACTGGAAGGGACTGATAAGTTTTCCGTATTTAATTCTGGAAAAGAAAGTACTATCCAATGATTATTTTTACAGTTAAATTGTCATATTATTAAAAATGCCACCATAATATGATTAATACACATCTCCTGTCATACTTTTAAACTTTTTCCCTCAATAAGACCTCTGTATGATTCCTTGATGGGAACACAGTGCCTTACTGTATCATATCTCCTGTCGTGACAAGACTTGGCAACTGTTAATATAAACCTCAAGATAACAATGACTTCTCAGCTGTCTCAAGAATGGGGGGAGGTGTTAATCACACAACACTGTTTTCAGACTTCATGATTTAATAAACCATTTCCTCATGTCTGTTCTCAGATTTTCACTTCATCGACTTTCAGATGTTGCCTCAACAGAACGGTGAGAAGGGGCATCAGGGAGCATCTCAGCCCTTTGCTGCTCAGGCCCCGGCACAAAGGCCAAACCTTTAGGGACGCTCTAAATTCTGCAAGCCATAGGTATAGTGCCATACATACCTATGTATGTATGGCACATATATGTCATACCCCAGCTGGAGGTTGATGGAGCCAGAGTGCATGTAAATGCTGTGGAGTCGTTTGCTGGTTTTATACATATTTTGAAAGAAACAAAAGTTAAACTGTATGAGTTGGCTCTACTGCTTTTACACCTTACCTGGATTCTGCCCTATCATTAAAATCAGGGGCTCTTTGGAGATCTGAGACCACAGGCACATTCCTCCCTATCCTCAGTGCATGCCAAAACCCCAGTTCCTTCCATCCTTGTGTTCATCTGACATAAAGGTTCCCTTAATTTGGGGCAATATGGTTTCAAAAGTTGCCATAAAACCCAGGCCATTAAGCACTAGTTATAATAATTGAATTGCTCCTTTCTGAGTAGCTATCGATGGCTGGAGAGCACGAGTATCATCGTTTCAGAAAAAGCAAACAACTGGGTGGAAGAAAAAATATTAAAAATCTCTTCCACTAGTCATTTTTTAAAATGTATCCTGTTTCTTCATTAATTCATTTTTTATGTAGGAGATGATTCTTCCAAGCAGAGAATTTAATTGCTGGTTTGTAACAACTTTATTTTTTGTCAGTATTTCTCAGGACTATGCTGATTGATTTTGTGTTAGTCTCAGATAAAATTCTGTCCCTGTCCTTTTGACAGAAAAAGGTTAACCCAGCTAGTCTAAAATGATTAACAAAATGGAAAATTTTGATGATTTTATATCTGTGGGCAAAGAAAAATCTATGCAGGCACAAGTATGAGTGCTGACACCTTATTTTGTCTTCCTAAATTTGTGACATAGAAAAAGAAGCTGCCTGATGGCATTTTAGATCTTCCAATGACATATTGGGCACAATACCAGAAGAGCATTTGGCATGACTAATGAGAAAATTCAGTGCAATAATACATGATTAACTACATCTGTGTTCAATTTTATGAAGAAATTATTTTGAAATGGGGCAGTCCTTAGGCCTTGAAATGAAACCTGCTTCCACATTAAAAAGAATATTTATGATATATGATTCACTGTCTTTATATTTGCAGCTTAACAAAAATGGTCAGAATTTAGGCAAGACTGATAACTGGCAGGGCACACAGAGAATTATAACAGTCCTTTTGCAATTTCTTATTTGTAGGAATATTTAAATAAAAACTATTTCACCAAAGCTATCATTATTTAATTGTGATGTTTTAGAACATAGACTCCCATGGGAAGATGAAGGCTCCAATGTATAGGCCATAACACATATACAATCATTATATACAAAATCATTATACAAATATTTGTATGTTACTGCTACTCCTTAAAGAGTCAGTCATGAATAGGAACCCATTTATGTTATAAATGCAACAGAACCATGTTTGGTTCAAACAAGCTGATGAGAGAGAAGAATAGGAGACTTTGTGAAATTAATTACCACTGAAACAGAGGCAGTTGGTACAATTTCATGGTGATTAAAGAATAACTCTAAATTAAAGTTATATGACTGTAGTAATATAAACATGGCAATTACTTCAAATATTTTGCAGCCTTCTGTTCTAGATTTGCCCTTATCTTGGGCTTAAGGCCACAGACACAACTAATTCTCTGGCACTGTAGATGGAGAATGACATAGAAATGAAATGCAAGAAATGACCTTGTAAATGTTTGTGTGCTCAAATATCAGATCTTATTTTAGCAATGTATTTTAGAAAATGCCATATTTTTGTTGATTTTCTTTTTTTTTTTTTCCTTTTTGTGTACATGGAAAAAAATGTAAAGGTTCTTGAGAAAAAAAAACCCACACTAAATAATGAGTTGCAAATATTGCTCTTTGAAGAGGCTCATGGGAGAATTACTTATGCACTACCAAAACTCTAGTGACAAAAAAAAAATAATGCTTGTAGATTTCTTATTTTCTTCTTTGCAGGTTTCTCACATAGTTAATTCTGGAGAGTGGAATATAATCATTGAGTTGTTAAGTCTTTGAACAAATAAAAATCTCCTGATGTTACAGAATATATCAGTCACCTCAAATCTAGCTGTTGGTGAAGGCACACCAATAAAATTTAGATTTCAGATTTTTAGCTTTCGTAACAAAAAGGCTGAGCTTCAGGATATTCTGGATTAGCAAAAGCAAAAGGATATTGATTGAGCTGTGTTTTTAGACTTGTTTTTGAGAGACCTCTATACTGTGCTCTGGGAGTGCTGTGGCAAGACACATCAAGTCTCATGTTACTTTCCCAGCTCATGTGGATATCCTGTATCAACCTTAGGCCTTAATCCTACTGTCTCATTAATGAAAGAAGAAAAAAAAAAAAAAAAGCTTACTGTTAATAAAAATTATGGCTATTTTATCTAAGACAAATACAATAAAACTGTTTGGATCCTGATCTGTATATTGTTAACTCTACTCAACAGCTGAACACAAGCCAAGCACATTCGCTGCAAAACTGTAAGCTGTGCACAATAAATATGGTATGGATGTAGGTTGCAGGATGCTCTGGAAGGGTTGGGGCCATCTAGAGACTGTTCATTTTATGCTGGAACTCCTCCAAAGCCAGAGCCATATACTTCATAAACTGATGTATACTTAGGGTGCTGAGCAGATCAGGTGCTGCTTTTGCCACATAAACTTCAAAGGCAATAATATTTTAGTTAAGGAATTTAAGAAGCAGTATTAAAAGTTTTAATGAAAGCTTTTTTGTATTACTACTTAGTGCAGAGCAGTAAAATATGCCCAGGTCCCTGAACACAGGGTCAAATCTCAAGAACAAATATGAGCCTTCTCTTAACTTCTTTATTGTTCTGCAAAATATCTGATATTTTTTTATTGCCTCTTCCATGCTAAATTATAGGCTGGTTTTATCTCATACATAGTTAAACTAGGTGTGCTGTTAGCTGAAGCTGAAAAATCATTGTGTGCTTGGAGATACTTATTTTGTGGTTTCATATTGCAGTCAAATGATCTTTGGTCAGTTTGACAATTGTGTTTCTCTTCCAGAGCTGGGAAGAATCAATTTTTCACAAACACAAATTTTTAAGCTAAATCTGAAAGAAGACTGCATGGAAAAAAAGATAACATGAAAAATCTAGTATTTCAAGATTGTTTGGTTTATATCAGAACTATTAATTGTGTGTTTACACATCAAAATTTCACACTTTTTTTTTAAAGCATCTTCTTTGCTGTTCTCTGATGTCCTAAGATTTAGTCTAGTCAGCTGTGCAGCTGAATGAAGAGTGGGCAACATTTCATAGAGCTTTAGAATTTCCTTTCTTGAAACACGAGGACTGTGTGGTAGAAGTAAGCTGCTGCCAAGCTGTTTAGCTGATGAGTGGTTTTCTCTGCCTGTTCTCCCAGGTTTCCCTTGTCCACCTGCTGAAAACCGTGCGGCTCCTGCGGCTCCTGCGGCTCCTGCAGAAGCTGGATCGCTACTCCCAGCACAGCACAATCGTTCTCACACTTCTCATGTCCATGTTTGCCTTGCTTGCTCACTGGATGGCCTGCATCTGGTATGTCATAGGGAAAAGGGAGATGGAGCAGAATAACCCCCTTACTTGGGACATAGGTAAGTTCTTCCTCCCTGTATGGACATATACACACATGTGTATGTATCCATAAATGTATGTAGATATATAAAAGTGCATGTATAAGTTGCTCAAAATGTCAGGTTCTATTCAATCTTATACCAGTATTTAGTGCTGTTTGTAGAGAAAAGGAAGAGACTGGCACTCTGAATTTCCAATCAATCTAAAGAAGAAGGTTAAAATAAAAATCAGTTGGAAAAAATATGAAATAATTATAGATTTTTAAGAGTGATTCAAAACTTGGAAAATTCAGGATCTGTATAGGAAATGACTAGATAGACTGCGTAGAAGAATAGATTAGATAACTCATCCTGGTTTTGCAAATTAGGAACATTCATCAACCAAAACATTCCCTCGAGTGTGCAGATTATTTCTTCCATGCATTGAAACAGATAGGCCTTGAAATGTCTTCAAGTTAAAAACTCCCTTTGAAATTATTGTTTAGAGGATCTGCAGGTTTAGATTTTTGCAGAGCATATGAGATGGAATCATATGCTCAGTTTATCAATGGAATGCTCAGTTTTGTTCCAATCTTTAGGTTCTACCCCAACCCTCATTCTGATCTGAGTGTTTCACATTAACTCTTCAGAGTCCAAACTTTTCATTTTTTGTAATGAAACATCTTCCATAAACAAAGTTTATCTAAAGATCAAATAGTTCCCCAAGAGAAAAAGTTTGGTATGGGGGAAATAATGCAAACATCTGTGACCAAAGGCTCAGTGATATGCATTCAAACTGCAGATTGCCCTATTCTTATCTCCTTTAATTTTTTTGTTTTCTTTTATCCCTGTTGTCATCTGTTTAAATATGATCTAATTATGAGAAATCTACACAAAAAACAACAATCTTATAAAGGTGCTTGACCTCAGAGAAGTGAGGATGCTGGGTCAGGAAAAGAAAAAGAAAAAAGAAGAAAGTTCAAGAAATATGTGTTTCTAGTTTTTCAATAGGTTACTTAAGGATTTATGGAGTCTTCTTATTCTTCTAAGTTGATTGTTCATTTGTGTTTTCTTTTGCAAACCAAGTCTGTGACCTGCTGCTGAACTCTTTATAGAGAGCAAACTTCTGACAGAAAAGACTGCAGCTCTAGGGGAGAATATACAAAGAAAGACCACTGTGCAAAAATTGGTCAAATACCACTAACAGAGAAACAAATCCAGATAATAATAATAATGATAATAATGGCTCTCTGGTGGGAAGCATCTCGGAAGGCACTTTGTCAGCTTATGTAGGCCACAAACAATAGCTGCTTTCAAAGCATGCATTGCAGTCCAAATGATGATGGTGGGCTGCAGCCTTGCTCCCTGGGTAGGGCTGTTGGCCATGCTCCCTGTGCTCCCTTTTTCCCTGAGGCAAGGACACATTCAGAAAACTCTTCTCATATACCCTGGGCCTCTTGACATTTATTACTACAAAAACATTAACCTTCACCCATCAGTTTTATCCTTTCTTGGGCAACAGTAGTAATAACCAAATGTCCCAACAACCTCATAGAACCAATCCCAGTTTAACTGGAATGGAGACATATCCCACAGGTCCCATTTGTATTTCAGAGCACAGGGTTGTATCTGGGTTATCACAAACTGATCATCTTCCAGTGGGCTTCCCAGGCCAGAAACCCCTCACCACCAACTTACCTTAACCTGTGACAATTAGGGGCATTCCCTGGACAGCTGTATGTAGTGCGTTTCCACGTTGGATGGGCCAAAGTGCTTAGTGGTGTGTGATCTCAGACTTTCACTTTCTACATGGAAAAAGGGCTTTTCTATTGGGCTTACAGACAGGCATTTTTGGGGTTTTTTTTCTTTCTTAAAGGTGTGAGTCTGCATTTTTGCCTAGAAGGCTCTTCCACCACCTTAGTTGATGGTCTCTAAAATATTTAGATGCTATAAATTTATAATAAAAATTACACTGCAATCACTCCTGTAATGCTCCTACAGATATTAGTTCTAGAACTAAGTTAAATAATTTATAGCTTTGGGGATTAGTTTGGATTTTTTTTGTTTGTTTGGGGTTTTTTTAAGTGAAATGGTTTGAAAATGTTAAAGTTTTAAAATGTTAAAGTATTAGATACTGGTTGAAAAAAAAGAGCTCCGAAAATTCCAGATATCTGTCATGAAGCTGTTGTTTTGCAAGGACCAGTCCAGCACTGACAAAATTTCTGGTTAAGTTTATGTGTCACATATATGAGCACAAAAATTTATATTATGTAATATTTTTAATCAGTAGAAATTCTATTGCTCTCCACATGCAAATTACTTGCTGATGAAAGACAATGAAATTAAGTCTTGGTCCTCTGTGTATCTTTTGCTATTCTGGTGATTATATGTAGCCAACCTTTCTTTGTCATTTAAGAGAACTTCAACTGACAAGTTCACTACACCTCATAGCATCCACACTGGGGATATTATGAGGGGAGAATAGTAGGTGTAATTTAGAGTATTAGGGATTAAGCAAAGTAAAATGAGGTCTGGAAATCATAATAAATCATAAGCAAATAATGCACCAGGAGAAATCTTGTTTGGAGTATAATTAAGGTAGAATTACTGTAAGGCACTGAGTCTATCCTGTTCTCCTAAAGGAAGACCTCAACTGAAAAATTTGTGTTGTTTTGCAGAGTATATAAAAGAGGTTTCTTACTCCAGGCAAAGCAGTAGAATATGATCCATATGAGTGTCAAACCATGACACTCTTATACTTCCATGTTTTAATTTTTTAACTTTTAATTTTGATATATTCATACCAGAACTGGAGACTCAAGTTTCCATCAATGCATCATACTCAGAGTTTATTCCAGCCATTGAGAGGCTTTCTAGTGGAAAACATTAAAAAAATACCATGCAAAAAATTATAATTCTTAAACTTTTTTAATTAAAGGAAATGTGTCTCTTCCTTGGAAATTCTACTTTTTATTCGTCACTGGAATGTCTCAGGTGATGTCCACTTGAAAACAGTATGGCACCTTGTATGAATGCTGCAATGTATGGAATAGCTGAAATATAAGAATGGGTTTGTTCTAAGAAAGGAAAATTATGTCTAGAATGAAAAGAAGATTAATTTGCTTTTTATGTTTGCTGCTATTTTTGGGAGTAGAGGCAGAGGGAGAAAAAAACTGTTAGCTTTCACTTATCCCATTTAGTGCTTCCTCAGAAAGCCTGTAGCACAGATTTCAAGACCGAGGTTTGCTAACACTTAAAGCAAACATTTTAAAGCTGCAGTACTGTTAACATAATACTTCGAACCTTGCTGTGCCATCAGATATGCACCATGGCCCAGATCTAGCAGCATTTGCTTCTGTGTATCTATTTCTCTAGCTAATTTAAACAAATGTGATGCTTAATTTGCATTTGAATTGGGGCAATGGGAGTGATAACATTGTTCCTATGAAAATACCCAGAACAGAAAATGGCATTTGCTTTATTCTTACTGGACCTAATTGTAAGCCTTTATTTCACTTTTTGTCTTTATTCAGGCAACATTCCCATGGCAAATAATTCAAAAATATGGTTACATTTACAAATTTAGCCACGTGGTTGCACAGTGAGAAAAGTGAAGTGTCTGGGTCTATTAATGATGAGCTTTCATGATGTGGGGCCATTGGGAATAATGTTAAAAACTGGATCTCTTGCTTAGCTCTGGTATTGCTAGATTTAACTGATTATATGATTTGGAAGATAAAGAGCATGGGCATTGGTTTTAGATGCTGGAAACCTTTACATCAGCAAGTTTTCCCATCTTAGGAAAGCATTTTTCCATGTGCAGCATTTTGACTCTAGTGTCTGATAAAACCACGACTCTTGGACATATCATTCCCACCCACTGGAGACAGTGGTACAGTTCTTGTCCTGCTTTTCCCTTCTAGCATTTTCAGGTCCCTCTCTGTTACATTTCACCTTGTTCCTCTCATTTGTTTTCACTGGTGAAAAAAATGTTTCTCGGAGATATGGCATGATCTTCAGCAACTTGTAAAAATAAGATTAATTTTCTCTTAGCTGGCATGGAGTAGAGGCTAGAGTGTGTTTAAGTTCCTGGGTGATCTTACCAGTCCAATTCCATTGGCTCCCATTTCTATAGTTCAACTGGCATCAGATTTAGGCATGGGCTCTTTATTTGCAGGTTGTTGTTTTGTATCAATATATTATTATATATATATACTCTACTCCCAAAAATAGCAGCAAACATATATATATATATATATATATATATATACTGAGTATATATACTATACCCCTTAGAGATCTTATTAAACATGAGAAAATTCTTTTTCTACCTGTCTCTACAGGAAACAAGTAATATTTAAAATATTTCCTGTTGCTGAAGGCATTCATTCTGTGAGAACCATGTGCGTTGTTGAAACCCAGCTGTCTTGAGTGTACTGAGGAGATTAGGAGAGGACCAAGAGTCAGGATGCTGGCTCCCTTAGATAATAAAAACTGTCAGGTATAATTTGTGGCACTGTCTCAAAAAAAAATTCCTTCCTGTCCCTCTGAAATTTAGCTGCAACTTTTTGTTATTCCTACAGTTCTGGCTATGGAGGAGTAGTTATCTATGCAAAATACAGTAAAAAAAAAAACAAACCAAAACAAACAAAAAAAACACCTTTGTTTTTTATAGTTAATAAATGTTTTCTTTGGAATAAGCTTTAAAATCAAGCCTGTAAAGGGCATTGTTCTTCAGCTATTTAAATCTTTATTTCAGGTGAATACCTCAAGTTTCAGCTCAGGTTTTTACTCATTTTCTATTAGTTTTTTAATGTACAGCACTTTTGAAAACAAGAACTCAATTGTGACTGAACCACATACTCTGCAATATAAAACTTAGACACACATTTTGTTTATCACACTCTTGCAATCAGAGCCTTTAAAAGGACTTGGGTGCTGACTCCCAGTGAACACCCACAGTTAGCTGTCAGTGGCAGGGTACAGAAAAAGGTGCTCAGCACCTGAGTGGTGCCAGTAGGAAATGGTGAAAATAAGACTGTGCCTTTCACTCAGGTGTTATATGTCCCATGTTGGACTGAAGTGAACAGCCTGAATTGAAAAAACTATCTTCCCCACTGAGTTCTTCAGTAAATTTAGATGCAGAGACAAGGTGACTCAAAGATCCCCACCTGGTGGAGATAGGAGGGAATCTCCAAGTATCTTAATCATGTAAAGATTGTGGTGCTTCTGGCCCAATGCAAAAGTTGGCTGAAATGGGTTTTCCAAAGTGCAGGTGTCCTACATCTTAGATGCAAACTTTAGGTTAAAATCTTGAGTTCAGGTTCCTAAATTCTGCCTAAGTCCTTTGTGGTCCCCAGGTAGCTTCACTCTTGTCAGAATTTTGTAAGTCAGCATCAAACTGGAATACCCATTAAGACAGACATTTACCTGAAATTCTCTTGAGATTCAACAGCCTGGGACATTTTAGTGCCAGGAAGCTTTTTCCTAGTTTATGCTAAGAAACCATAGGCAGGTGGTTTTAGTTTTCACAAGGTCCTGACCAATTTTGCCAGGAATTCTGAAGATACAGATTTAAGCAGATCCTTGACAATAAATAATTGTGGGATCGGTATATTTATTCAGGTTGAAATTCAGGCTATCCTCTTTTCAGAAGAAAGACTATTTTTAGGTATGTGCGCATCTGCTAGTTCTTCCACAAATATTGTAGGTCAATGAACTAAAAAGTTTCTGGTATTCTTAGACCCGGCATAACCCTTAGGTAAATAACAGTAGAAATCATATTGGAAAAATCATTGCCATTACTTCCATTCTTGATCAGTACAATACATAGTTTGGCAAAGCAATAATTAACTTTTGAATCCCAGAGTTTTCATATTATAGGAAGTCTCAGAATATACTTTAGAAGCAGGTAAATATGAATGTGTTTTTGCAAAGAAAAATTACTTAAATGGATAGACATGAGAGAAGGCTTGGTATGAAAGTTGAGATAGAGGCTTGTTGTTTATTTTTCTTTTTTTATATATGAATTATCTTCCCTATTAATGATCCTAGATCATTCCAGCTTTGTCCCTGTAAAACATTTCCTTCTGCTAAAGCATTAAAAACTTGGGTTTGAATGTGACATAAGCACTTTTTACTAAATCTAAACATTCAAAAAACATTTTAAAAACATCAAAAATAATGATATTTTTTAAATGTGTTAATATCAGTCTACTTTTGAACCCTCTGAAGACTGATGTTTGCAACATATTCTTAGCAACATGGTGACCAGGAACTTAGTTTCAAAAAAAAAAATAAAAGAAAACTGAGATTTTGTGTGATCACGAATCTCCAGGTAGTAGGGCTGTTAGGAAAATCAGCTAACAGAAGACACATGGTAAAACTGTTGTGCTAAAGAATGATGAGGTTTTGGACCCAGATGATGGAAATATTTGGTGCATGCAGGTACGTGTACCTACTTCTGTATTCCAGACCTACCTTCTGGAGTTTGAGCCTGGACCTACATCAAAACAGCTTCCAGTAATTTCAACAAATGTTCAGCTTATGAAGAGCTGGTTCTAATGAGCTACAACTGGAGTCTTGGGACGGGCTGCAGCTGGCACCCGCTCTGGTGCTGTCTGGCAGATGGCAAGGCTCAGCACAGGTGCCCAGCATGCCCTGGTCTGCTTTAGTGGGAACATCAGTTCAGTTTGTTTTGTGGCGCTGTAAGAACTAAGTGAATCCTCCTCACTGCCAGAAAGAGTACTTGTAAATTTCCAAGGATCTCAGCCAAGAGAACTGTGTTCTACTGTAAAATATTGGTCTGGTTTCACGGCTCCAAACACACATCCATCAGGTTAGAACTGACATGTGTAGATTTATGAATCCTTGTGCAGAACAAGAAAGAACATCATGCTGACTACACTGCACAGCGCTGTACAGATATTATAGCGTATAAAATATTACAGTGCCAGCTCATTCGCTAGAGGTGATCAATTGCTCACTTCGGTCTGTCATATCTCTACCTGAATGTTTAATTTTAATTTCTTTTCCAGTCTCCTTCATTATGTTCTCAATTATTGGTTTTCTTCATTTTCAGTCATTAGTAATAATAGAACCTGTTCCTCTGGAACTATGGTCGTTTCTGGTTTTGAACATGCATCTTTAAGAAAAAGAGTTTTTAAAATATACTGATGGCATGCATGAGTGCTGATATCTTCAATTTAGCAAAATCAATCATAATGCTCACTTGACCTGGGGTACCTGTATTGAAGATCCATTGTTGTATGGAATAGAAATATCTGTATACTCACCTGTCTCGTTTTTTGGTGTTGGTTTTTTGTTTTTTTTTTTTTTTAGGAAGCAGATCTGGAAATTCACTTTTAATTAATATTTGAAGGAAATGGTTGATCGTTACCAGTCTTGTGAAGTATTTGGGGTATCAATATCTGGGAGACTTAGCCAACTAGTTTGGTGGTTTCTTGCAGTATTATAGAAAATAATTAGCCCCTGGAGTGTCATATAGAAATAATAAATAGGAATAAAGTAGACAACCAAAAGATGATCACTTTGAAGCTATGAAACTCTTCAAAGTACTCATCTTACGAATTACCTCAAACCGTACTTAATGCATTGTATGTACTTTGAAAAAGACAAGGATATACCAAAATTCTGAAGCATTACATGGTGATGAAAACTCTAAAGCAGTTCAAACAGAAAATTTTGATCCCAGGAGAATATCTAACATTGGAATGCTTTTAAATAATTTTATTGACATTTTTAATCCTTACAAGTTTTAGTCCTCTGTGAAAGTAATGTTTTTATTGTACATGCAATGTGTAAATTTTCCATTAATTCTTTGAGTGGTGAAAATAAATTTTTATGTAAAATACTATATATGAGGCCAAATTTGGAGAAGCTTGTGGTGTGAAATATTAATGAAAGAAAACTTTTTTTTCTGTAATTGGGTTAGACTTTTGAATAAGGAAAAAATGAAAGTTTATCTGGCTTTTGAAGAAATCCTATTTGCAGATAAGCATAGTTATTAATTATTTTTAGTACAACAAAAGCAGAGGCACATAGTATTTTCTGTGTCTGTCAGTCAGTTAAATCAGACACAGAGAAATTTAACTGCTGCAAAGGAGATTCATGTGCAAAACTGTAATCACCAGACCATGAGTAGGAAGTATGTGTGGAAACCCATCTGCCCATGGTAAAGGCCTACACTTACAAATTAAGATCTTGGAAGGCCCTTATCTGAAATGCCATATATCGATAAAATATCTACAACAGATTTTCTTTATTAAAATCTCTTTTTTCAAACCAGTGTATACTAGATCTTACCAGGATCTAAAATATTAATAGACACTAAGTTTGTGGAAATTATTCATTTTCTATTTGTAAACCTAAACCAGTGTTTATGAGGTGCAGGTGTGTGAAACTAAAATATCATTTATTGAGCTGAACTGGAGCATTCCCTTTGCATTTAGATTAACATCAATTTGTATTTTAGCTATTCTGAACCTTAGTAAGTTTTCCCTGCTGCTCTTTCCTATAGGTTTAGTTCCTTGATTAAACTGTGTTTTCCTTTACACACCATACTTTGCCTTCTGATTGAACCATTTTAATCAATCACCAAATACCCCAGGACTGAGATACCCTATTGGATTTGTAGTCCAGAGAAAAGCAGTCATGAAAGTAGGTTATTAACTGGAGTGTGATTTTTTTATATTATTATTAATACACTTCCAAGGTTTTGTAACTGGTAAAAGAAATTTTAGACAGTTTTTAAGTCAAAGGTAAACATCTGCTATGTGGACAAAGCCCCTGAGATTTGACAGTGTCCTGTGTTGAACCACAGATTACCTGGGTAACATTTATTAATTCTACAAAGCAGTTTTTATCTCTGTGGAAAAGCTGTATCTGGACCAATTTCTGCAACCATGATAGAAATTCTCAGTGCCACACGTAGGGGAAAAATCTGCCTCATAAACGCCCAGAGGAGGGGATGGTCCCAGGAGGTAAAATAACACCCGATATTTCCACATGGCTTCTGTAATGGGAACGCCAGAGAGTATAATTAATTGCAAGTTGAAAATATTGTGCACAGAAGCTCTGTTCAATCAACTTGAAGTTACATCAGAGTCTTTAACCCTTAACTGTACTTGGAGCTGTAGATCTCTTGGCTGCAGAAAGCCTCTGGGGTTTAATTAAACCAGGCAGATAGCTGAACCAGGACTATCATATGCAGTAAATTGGGTCAAACATAGCTTGCTCCATCCAAGTCCTGAAAACCTTGGCTGGGTAGCTTGTACTAAGGTTACACTACCCTCCTCTGAGAGCTTTGTACAATTTGCTAAAACATTAGTGTCTCTTACACATTGGTGTATTAGGACATTCTGCTAGGACTTGGAAATTTCTCCTTCTATTTTAAAGCTCATGACTTGGCTATTCAAACTATATCTTTTTATCTTTTCAATCCAGTTTAAATCCATAAATCATTTGCTATGTATTTTGAAATCTTTCCAGCAGCTGCTTAAATCTGTGATTGGACTGCCTCTCAGCCCCATCAGATAGGTAAAGATTCTAGGGTGCTAGAGTGCCATGTTGCATTCCAAAGACATCCCATAATGACTAAAGTAACACTTCTTTTCTTTTGTAGCACTAGAATGCCTTACATTTTTAATGTAGATATGTCCTTTGTATATATTCCTATTTTCTATTTATTTATCCTCTTTTCCCTGCCCTTTTCCAGAGCAGGTGCTTGATAAAAGAAGGGTTTTCTGCTGCCAGAATAGAAAACCATTTCTGTACAGAAATGAAGAAATTATTCAAGAGTCTTTTCTTTCCAGTCCCTCTTCCATTTCCCTATAGCCTGAAAATTGTTTCTGTTCATTTTGTACTTTCAGGTGACAGCGCTTAAAGTTACCTAGCACTTACTTTCAGTCAAAGAAGTGTGAATGTGAAGCTGTGAGAGTATGTCAATGAATTCTGCAGCACGTAAAGTTTTTCACAAAATGCATTCTGTAAAAGTAATTATACCTAATTATTTTAAATTGTTTTTCATTGTCAGGTTTAAGAGATCTGGAGATAAAAACGCTAATGCTTAGGATTCCCTTATGTCACACACTTCAAAAAGACCTGTCATTTCTGCAGACACAGATGTATTATTTCAGAACTGTGTCAGCTTTAAAAATGTAGTGTACTTTTCCATTCAGACACCACTTTCTTCCTTACTTTTTACTCTTTCTTTGCATCAAGCCTGTATTACACTGCAAATTCTTGGGGTTTTTTTATTATCTTTAGATATAATTCAGAGTAATAGATCTCTGTTCCTGATCTCTCTCTCTCACAAAAGCCAAATATGTTTGGATCTAAACTTCCTTGATTCAAGTGGCACATAATAAAAAAAAATAATTGAAAAATGTTACTTATGTTGTAGAATCAAGAAATAAAAAAGCTAAGAAAAAGCAAAAGCAAATAAAGCGCTAATACCATTTATCATAGGGCTGCCTGTCAGAGGCAGGTCCCTGTAGAACACAGTGGCTCCTTAGATAAGAACACAGAGAAGAATATTTAGACAATGCTGTAAAATCTATGGAGCAAGCAAGGAGAGGATTGTAGTGAGGGTTAGCACACTTAGCTGTTATCTAACCAGCATGGATGTCAGCAATAAAGAAGACAAGGAGAAAGGGATGTCATGTAGGCTGCAGCAGTCTATGCTGACCCAAACTGAACTCCATGCTGTCATTACCATCTCCTGTGTCATCATGCAGGCCATTCAGATGGAAATTACATGGTTTTATTGCAATTCTGCAATTAACCTTTCATTTGCAGTTAGACCTACAAAAGGAAACCGTTTCTGTGCTGAGGCTTCTGCCCCTGCTTCAAGGCGCCTGCCCCTGTTTTGCCAAACTGGGAGATTGCATTTGAGCAGGCAGTAGGTGCTGAGAGTTGGCTCGATTTCTGGAGTGAGGAAGATGGTAGGAGAGGGGAAGGTACCACGTCAGTGATCATTTCTTGCATTACTCAGATTTAAAAAGCAGAGTCTGGAAGTAAACAACTCTATTCCTGCAGGCTGCTGGTTGTTACACAGAATGAAAATACCAAATATGTGTAGTAAATTACACTGATTTTCTAAAAAATATAGTCCTCTTGATATCTTGCTCTTGCAAATAAACAATACTTTTTTTTACAAAGGTTTTAAGATATTGATTACCACTTTCACTACCTCCATGAGAATTTATTTGCAGAGTCTGAGTCAGAACTTTAATATATTAACTCTTAGGACTGAGAAATAGTCATAAGAACTGAAAGACTTCATTTGGTATTTCTCTGACGTTGAGACCTGAGCAGGTGAGAACAGCAGGGTGGAGGTGAGATTAATTTACTAACTATGCCATGCTGCACACACTTAGACTCAAAGTTTTGCTAGCAACTTTAAAACTTACATTCTGCAAGACTGTGTTGTGTGGGAGATTTTGGCATATTTTGATAATGAAGATTTCATTTTAAAGTCCTCTCTATTGCTTTTGGAGGAGAGTGCTTATTTCTTTAAAAAGATATGAATAGTCTGCCTGTAGTAGCTCAAAACCTTTTTGGCATGATTTGGACTCCAAATACATAAAGCTGCAAAACAGGATTCTAACTCTTTAGCTGACACCATTAAAAAAAAACTTCATTACCATAAATTTTATTGCAGGAACACCTGGGGTGCTACTTATGGGTCAAAGCCCTCTTGTCTCCATTGCTGAATTAACACAGGATAAAAAGGCTGTTCTTTCCCAAGAGGATATTACAGTCTAAATATAAGATCAGAAAAGCTCCAACAGATGGGTACAGACTGATGGAGCACAGGGAAGCAAAGAGGGCATAGATGGACGTGCTCTTTGCACTGAATGGACGACCAGCACAAACATGTCTAGTTCCAAACTTAGCTGCAAGGCATTTAATAGTCTGGGAAAGGACAGAAACAGCCAGTTTGCCTAAGGAGCAGTAATGTTAAATACTGAAACTTTTTCTGCAGTGACATCATGACCATTTCCTTAAAGAAGACGATATTCACTTTATTTAAATGCTTCTGATTATGGCCTTACAATTTTATTTCTTAAATGTCTATATGTTTAGATTTGTATGGTTTACCTATAATCTACAAATTAAATTAACAATATACTATACTACCAAAAAAGTAGTTAATTTATTTATGCTACTATTTATTTTTTTTTAGTGTAAAAACCCCAGGAAAATATAGTGGGTAGAGCAAAGCAAGATAATTTTCAAAAAATGAAAAGGTATTTTTCTTCACTCCAAATATGATAATGGCATTAGATCTATTTGTAAACTATTCCTAGTAAAAAGAAAACTTTTAATAAAAATAGTTAGCTCTATTAAGTGCTTTGCATGTATTGCATTCTACTATTGCAGAAAGTTGATATTGAAAATTTTCCCATCTTGTCCTTTCTTTGGACCTCATGATCTCCAAGGTCTTTTCTGACCTATTTGATTCTGTGATTCAATGATGTGAGGAAGAGAGAGTAAACTACTGACTTGCAAAAGCAAGAAGGATTTAAATCTCCCACATATTCAAACACAGTCATCTAACAAATTACTATTGAGAAGAGCTGTACTAGCTTATCACAGAGAAGAGTTTCAAGAACATTCCTCTTCTAAATGTACTGACTCTGATAAATGAGGCTGAAGGAAGTAATGACCTAGTTCCTCAGGAATGCAGGTGCACTGACCATGTATGCTGGAGCTTCTTGGCAACAGTTAAGTCTAAATGTTTAGAGAACTGTCATAAAATATCAAGAGGAATGTGTTCCTTTCAGATCTGCTGAGTCAGCTATTAAAATCCTTATACATAGCTCTTATATGTAATATAGATAGGTCTCTCTACCTTGGAATAAATGTATCTCTACTATAAGAGGAATCTTTATTACATTATACTCTGAGACTGGTACGGAGGTATATTGGAGTCTTCCTCATAAATATGAGGAGCAGATCTGTCTGATTTGTTTAGCCATGCACAGAATACCAGCTGCATGTTCCAGAGATGCAATCTGCAGCATTATGAAGCAGCAAGGCAGTGTAGGGGTGAGGAGGACAACTCACCCAGAGCCTTTTGGAAGTGATAACCTCTGTGTTCCTGCAGATGATTAGCTGGCTTTTTGGAGACTGTCTTGGAGCTCTGCCCAAAGGGCTATCTTCCCCCAGTACCCTCCTTCCTTTCTTCTCTCACTGGAATAAACTCAACTTGTAGTCATGAGGTAACTTCTCTGGAAAGACAATATTTTGCCACATGGTGGAGTAGAAATGTAAATAGATAATTCATGTGAATTATCAATGTTAAGCATCTAGGGCTCTAACGGTGAAACTTTATCTGGGCTCTTCCTCAGGGGTTTCTCACAGTAGAAGTAAAAGTGCAAAAATTTATTTTGCAGACAAAAGAAGATAGGATATCATCTAGAAATTTTAAGATTTAATGCATCAACTATATTTAGATTCTGGCTAGAAATATTCAGGGCTTGAAATGTGTGAAGCTGTTGGTAATTCATGTACACCATGTTTTGTAGAGTGTTTATGTAGCATTTTGCATTAGACGGAAGATATGCCAAACTCCACACTATTCTGACTTGTTGCTAACTAGATATTTTAAAATATATCTTTCCAACATTGTTTTCTAATAAAATGCTATCATTGCAAATATTTAATATCAGGACTTTTGCTCTACTATTTTTAAGCCATGAACATGTCCAGGAGTGATTAATCAGAGGTTTTTTTGCATTATAATTCTTATTGTGCCTTTACTGGAGTGGATTGCAAGCATCTCATAGGACGTACCTTTCCTTGCACTTATGGCTTCCCAAAATGAAAATGTAAAGTATTTAACAGACCACACCTTGGCAATGACAAGAAATTATTTCCTACAAGGCAGTTTTGTCTATATCTCAAAGGTGGCAGCAATTTTGCCATGAGAAAAGAGAAATGCTACTTTTTTATTCTAAGTAGAGATACTTGCAATTTAGACTTGAGTTTTATCAGATAATTAAGGCCTAATTTTCAGGTTTTCAGCACTTTTGTGGGCTCAGCTGTGTTTTTCTTGTTATAAGGAATATTGCAGTTAGATGTTAGATTTTTTTTTCCTATTTTAATGCCTTGATTGAGCTCCTCTTCCTACTGAAACTGATTAGTTCATGGAGTATTTATTTCACCATGAAAGTTTCATTTTCAGTGAAAACAATGGGTCAGTATCTTGTTATGACTTTGTCAAATTAGATAAGTTAAAGCTCTGCAAAATGTTGGTGGTTTTTTTATGCTACCTTCCAAGCATACATTCAAGCAGAAATACAACAGCCAATTTATTTACAAAGAGTATTCTTTAGCCTTATAAAAAAAATTCACCTTTCAAATCAAATTAAATTTTGATAGACCTGACAGAGGTTAGGCTTGTATCTAAAAATGCTCTAACACAACAAGGAGTACACATTTAGTTTGGAAAGCTCTATGGATTTTGAAAGTATTTTAAAAATATCTGTCTCAACATACATCTCTAAAACTTTCCCTAAGGATCTTTGGGATGATTGAGTTTCCTCTATGTTATTGTACCTGCAAAGGGTAAGGCAGGCATTCAAAAGGAACCAGAAATGAAAGTATTAATGTCACCTACCTGCCTTTGACTGCAGAGGTTTGTGTATCTTAAATGTCCAAGCCTCATGAGCAATACAGGAATCTTTAATTTTCACCTTTGTTTTTGTCTTCTGACTGAATTAAGTCCAAGTTCAGACTCTCTGGATGATGTTACAGATGCTCAAAAATCAGTGGTAAAATTCCCAAAATCGGCAGAAGATTACAATTTCATCTGATAGGTGTTCAAAATTTGAATTTTTAATTTGATCCATTTTAAAACAATGTAGATGCAAGGGTCTGAATTGTCAGCTTTATTAGGAGTGTGTTTGTGCCTTGGATTCTGGCTCATAATGATCTCCCACTTCATGTGCTAATTTGGGGAAGAGATATAATAAAAATTCTATCCAGTTTCTCTGCAGTGGAAATCAAATGGCCAATTTATTGAATCAAGACATTCCTAATGTTCACCTGAATTCTAATATGACAATGATCCTCAAAGTTGCTACTGGTGGATCTATAATTTTGGAGAGATGTCGCATCATGGCTTGTTTCTGAGAATGATGTGGCTTTGCAATTCTCAGCTATTTTACTTGTAATTTTAAAATATTCCATTTTGTAATTTTCAGTGTTTGCAAGCTCCCCAAAAATATGCTGTTAATATTTTCACAGGGATCTTTAAATGACATATATAGCACCTACATGAAAGAATAGAATTTTTGTTTATGGATTAGACTTTAAAGAGGTTAACATCTGAGATCTGAAGTATGAAATCTTATAAAATTTGTTCTCTCAGCTCTGAAGATTTTATCTGCTGAATAGAAAGAAGCACAGAGTACTTGATGCAAAAGGGATTATCTTTCTCCTCTTTGATTACATATTAAAGGAGGTTTTGAGGTGTTTGCTTTTTTTCTTACATATTGTCTGTAATGTGCACATTCAGCACATAAATGTATATAACCTTCCATATATGTCTCACATTTTGGCACTTGAAATCTAGCAGCCAGAGGTTAAGTATAATCTGCTGGAACAAATTCAACATATCCCTTCATTACCTGGTTATCTGATGTAACCAATACACCAGAAGGTTGCCAGGGATTATGACTTTAACATAGAAAAATGGGGGAAAATACTAAAATAGACATAAATTAGATGTAACAGTATACAGATAATGGGTTTCAAAGGTAAGAGAATGGCAATGCTATGATGTGTGGAGGGCAGATACCCCTGCCTTGCATTGATCCAAAGCACTAATCCCCATCCTTGCTGCACACATGGCAGTTCCAAGTCAGCACAGCTGGTGTCTGGGCTCTGCTGCCAGGGTCACACAGGGCAGCCTTGAGAATGCCTCTACCACAAGGACTTCATTCACAGGCAATGGAGATAAAATTATGTTTCATATAGGCCAAGATAGACCTGCTTCTTTTCTATGTCGTAGCAAAAATTTCCCTCCACAAAATTTAAATACTGCAGTAGTGTTCCTTTACTTCTGTTAACACTACCACTCTCATTCATGGCCATGTTATGTCTTTCTAGTTTAAGGATAAAACAATCATTAAATTCATCATAATAAAGAATATACTCTGATAAGTTAATTCAAAGGTAAAATAAGAGGTATTTAGAATAAATGATTTTGAAACTTACTTTAATATTTTTTAGCAGTCTCAGTACTTGAGAAATATGTTATTTTCTTTAGCAAATTAGTTTTCTTTCTCATTTTAGGTGTCCACTCTTTGCAGGAAAGTGTGTTAGCAGAATACAGATCAAGAGAACTAGATTAATGCTAATCATTTCTAATTGTCCTGCAGCCATTATGATTATGTCTGTTGTACTAATGTTGTAATCACTCTAGTTTAAATTTCATGCATTGCTAATCAACTTTTACTTATCTTGAATACCAGCTAATTTTCTTCAAATATAATTCTCTTGGCGAAAGCTGCTCCTTTGTACCCTGTACTTGTTGGCAGATCATATAGACACACCTTTGGTTTCCTCTTACACGCTTATTTATTGTCTTCATTTTGAAAAGAGCATGAATTCATGTCCTGTATTTTACTAGTGTGCAATTCTGTCATTTGAGTACACGTGCTGGAGCTGAGTTTACACACTCTCACAACCCGCAACAGTGTCATGTGTTCAGGACTGTGTCTTTGTCTTGTTTTTTTGGTTTTTTTGCTTTGTTTTGGATGGGGAGGGAAAAGTTGTGTTTGTGTGGGGGTGGTTAGTACCTTTTTTTTTTCCTAACTTGTGTGAAAGAAAAGCCCAATTCCTATTTTGCTTATTGACCCAGTTCAATATGATCTGACATATTTACCGTCCTCCGGAAGCAATGGTATGATTGCTCTTGTCCTCTCTGGGGTTCTTTAATCCTAAAGCCATCTGCTCTGGTACCTGGGAGCCTCCCCTAACATGACAGGCAAAGGCACCATAAATCAAACCTGTAAACAAATGATCAGGTTTTGTGACAATGAAAGAGTAACAGCGATATTCCACAGGGTGAAATAGTAGGAATGGTGCTGTTTGATCTATTAATAGTCTGGGGAAAAACTACAAATGTTTTAGCAGGAAGAAGTTGCACATGTCAAAAACATTTTGGCTAGACAGGGATAAAAAAGCTTTGAAGCTCTTCTGAAGAACCTGAGTAATCACCATGAGAACAGAGGCAATAATTATTCAATAATGCAGTCATACACACAAGAAGTAAAATGATTTCATCTTCTTATACACCTTTAGATTCTGAATGTATTATATCAGTCAGCAACATCTAGGGAGTAATTGTGCAAAATTCTTTGGAAGCAATCTTAAAAATGAAGCTACTGTTTTAATGTCTAATGAATAATAATTGGGGTTTGATATGGTAAAATGTATTCATTATGCTGTTCTAAAAAAATCTCATCTCAAATACAATATTAGCTCTGGCGTCCCCTCCAAATGAACTTTAGCTATGATACATTCTGAAGAAGCTACATAGACAGTTGAGGGAAGTGATTTGGACATCTGAAATCACCGAAACTGTAATCACAGGTGCTTTTACCTAAAAATAAGGAAATTCACCTACTTGCTCTCTCTTAGCAACTGTTCTGCCTTAACGTTTATTTTTGTGGGGGGAAATACAAAGAAACATACAGATGGATACAGCTGAGAATCTTGGTTTATTGACATCAATAGAAACTTGGACTATTTTCCCCCATTCAAAATGGAAATATGAGGTGTTTATTTGCAGATCAGAGGGTGCTGCTATGTGATGAAAGGGAAGTGTGCTTTGCTGTGCAAACCTGCAGCTCCTGGCTGCCTGGCTCTAGATGTGAAATTAGGAGCTATCAGCAGTGATCAGGGACTACTGCAGTGGGAAACAGCACAGCTCTCAGGCTGCACAGTGATTTTAATTTAAATATATATTCCAGTGATGAAGGATCTAATTTCTCTTGTATAGTTTTTATCTTCTTCTTAATGACACTTAACAACTGATCACTGCAACACACATTAGTAGTCATAGGATAGTGACTTCTGTGTTGAAACTTATGATCTATTTATATTAGAAGGCTGCATGTGCTCCAGTTCAGGACATTTTTCCATTATTATTTCTTTTCAGTTGAGTCAGAAAAACAAAATTCAGCCTCATACATATTCCTTAAATATAATCCTCACTAAATACAATCCACAGTGTCCTTTAGTTAACACCAGCCCATCAAAAAAAGTGGTTATGTGAGAGCAGATAGGCTTTTATACCTTCACATTTCCCCTAGGAATACTTGAAGTCTCTAAATTTGGTATGGAATCATAGCTGAGAGAAGCTCAGCCTTTGTCTCATACTTTTCTCTTTTAGCATCATCACTGCTATTGCTTTCAGACATTCAGGGATGCTCTCAGAGGTACTCCTTATCCACACCTCTTTATTCTTCCTGACACTGTAGTGTAGAATAAACAGAAGACTTTGGATCTTTTTTTTAACTGGAAAAGAAAATGTTTCTCTTATTTTTAAAATAAGTGCTGTAGTTAGTTAATGCATTAGAAAATACAATTAATTTCTAAGTTTTTGAAGTACCAGGCAGTATTTTGCAATGTTAAGTGTCTGGCTTAAAAGGAAAATCTAAGTAGTAGTATAGAATAAAGCTGCAAATTATAGGGAGCATTGTACATACTCAGTGCAGAGAAAGCACCAAGCCAGGGGAAGGACTGATTTTCTGGATGTCTAGTAAATTAAATAATGTTATTTCCATCCAGTTAAAATGTATGTCATCTATGGAGGCTTAAATGCTTTTTTAGGCTTCTGCTGATACTTGAGACTTCCCAGATACAAGTAAATTAAACTCAATACAGATTCTTACAACAATTTTCAAAGTAGCCTAATGGAGCTAGATATCCAATTCCTATTGACTTTTCCAATGGGACTTGATTACTTAAGTGCTCTTTTTCCCTTTGAAAGGCCTTCCTCTTAATTATGCTAATTGGTGCTTTAAAATGTTTTCAAAGTCGGAGAGCTGTGCCTAGGCAATGCTAAGTCTGAACCAGACAAGATTCATAATGCTAAATTCTAGGAAGCTCCCTCTGGCTACAAGGTGTATTTATTTTTCTCTTCTTCCCTGAGGGAAGAAATTAATTACTCAAGCTTGCCAGAGAATCTGCTGAGAGCTGTTACCTACAAGAACTGAAAAGGCACTAGTCAGTGATGCTACCTCATGACTACTTCCATTGGCTGATGGAAGTATTTACATGCAACCCCAACCCTACTTCTACCCTAAAACTGAAAAAAAAAAAAATACCGTGCTAGCAACAAATATGAGAAGTACTGTTGGTCTGGACGATATTGAAACATTTAAATATTCTGGCTGAAACACCACTGTATATAATTTTTTTCAGAAGTTCCTGATTAGAATAATCTCTTCCAGCCAAAATAGAAATGAGAAGGTGTAAACATGGTCTTATCTACAAGTAAGAGAAATATATTTTTGGGGTTTTCCCTTTCAGACATACATTTTCTCTTCTAAGTCTAAATCTCTAAATAGATTTACTTCATAGTTTTTCTTTACATTGTGGGCATTATTTTAGCAATCATTAAGGATTGCTAATCATTGCTAACTGCTACTGTTTTAGCTTAGTGATAAGCCATATATCCTACTGAGGGGATGATTTGTCTGACCTTCAGTTATACCACAGAACTAGACACTGAATACTAAACTCGTCTCAAATACTGGTATCTTGGCCAGAAGTGTTTGCTAGAAATTGTAAAATTATTATATTGGTATTTTAGTAGTAGAATTTTTGTGGAGATATTATAGAGACTTCTGCTGATTGACACAATATAGACACATATTTTTGTACCTTACTTTTACTAGCAGAATGAATCCTTTAGGAGCAATATTGTTTCGGTAGGGTTGGATGAAAACCTTGAACATAAAGTGAGCTGTAAAGGAGAAACCAATTCACATATATCTCTCAGTTAAAGAATGCAGCCATCCACCTTTCCTGGGTAGCACTGGAAATGCATGAAAAGTGAGAAAAATGGAAATGGCCTGAGAATCAGTAGATTTTAGAACACTCTGAGGCAGGAGATTTTCTCATAAAAGGCATATCAGTTACACTTCTTTAAAATAACTTATTTGTTTCAGTTTTGCAACTGAAACAATCTTGAGCTGATCTTGAACTTTGTGATTGTATTGCTTTACACTAGGTTTAGATAGACCTTTTTTAACTTCGTCTCCTCTCTGCCAGATATTTTCTAAGGTTTTTATTCTATGTTCTTTAATGTTTATGATTACATTCCTTACTATAGAAATATAGGAATTAAATCTGCCATAAAAAGGACCATGCTACTGTTGGGGAAATGTAGTGTAATCTTATAATCTCAGAAAAACAGTAGTGCACAGAGTGCTGGTATTGACTCAGCTTGGCTTCTTTTTTCTTCTTTTTTTTTTTTTTCCCTCTTCCCATTTTGCTCTACTTTTATTTTAAATAATTGGGAGCCACAAATATAGAATAGCCCCACTTGATTAATACCATTTATCGGGGCAAAACCAAGGGGATCGTCATATGCTTTCCTGTCTGTTGGCAAGGTAAAACATCCTACTCAGTACTGCCATTGTATGGCAACCCAGATTGCTTTCATTTATGCTTTTGATGAAATTCCCTGCCCGGCACAGACTGAATCAGTAGGGCCATGGCCAGACCTTGCTGTGCCATTTCCCAGCCCTTCTGGCTGAGCGTTCTCTGGAGAACAACATGCCAGAAAGCATGGAACTGAGCACAGGAGCAACCATGGTTCAGCAGATCTACTCTAGGTGCTAAATTCGTACAGATTTTTTTCCCAACTTGATTGGAAGTACTGGGACAGGTACTCTAAATCTACCCCCTACTTTTGCAGACATTCTGTGCAATGAGATTTCCCCCAGTCCGTATTTGGATTCACCCAAATGGATGCTGACTGAAGTAGATAGAGAATAATCTTCAGGAGGTGATTCAGTCTGTCAGGTCCCAGCTTACAAAAGGCGACCCCCAAAGAATTTTTACAAAAATAACACTCTGTCTGTCAGCATTATTTTCTTTTGGCAGTTCTCCCTGTATACCCAAGAAAGATTCCAAATCTCCCAAGCAAGCTGTTCAACAGGCAAAACTGGGCACACAAATAGATTCTTATCCTTCTTTTTTCCCCAGTCTTGATTTTTGTGAAGCATTGTGTTTATATAATTCATTGAGGTTGTGTTTTCCAGCTGGATATTTTTTTCCTGCATTGTTGCTTTGGGGTCATTTTGTTGTTTTTTTTCAAATATCTGAGGCAGTAGCTAATTCTGCTTTCTCTGGCACACACAGACCTGTTTATCAAAATGAAAGGAAAAATTTAATGAACAATTTAGAAAATACTTACTGAAGCATCTTTTGAAAATTAATTCTGGTTTGTAAGTTATGTTTAGTTCTTTGAATCTTTTCTACTGTAAAAAGAAACATGTGAAAAGCTCCGAATATGTAATTACTATTATAATGATTTAGTCTTAGAATGTCAAAAACCTTTCCAAGCATTAATTAATGGAAAGAATCAAATGATGTTGCATTGTTACTGCAGTGCTATTAGGTGAAGATTTTTTTGTTTTTAGTGACTTAATAGATGCTATAAATTATATAATTAGACCTTTAATATGCAATTCAAAACCACTTGATTTCAATGCAGAAATGCAATTCTTATAATAAAAAATTGCACATAAAAATAAATATCCTAGAGACACAATACTTAATGTGCTGCATAAATTCCCACAATTTAATGTTCTTTTTATTCTTGGAATTGTGTGAAGAATATAATGGTTTTGAAGTTGATTTGTGGGGTTTTTTTAAGTATAATGTGAAGTTTTCACGGTGTTGTCAGTATTACTAAAAAGTAACTCTTATGCTTTCTTTTGCAGGTTGGCTTCATGAGCTAGGAAAACGAATTGAATCTCCTTATTATGAGAATAATACACTTGGAGGCCCATCAATCAGAAGTGCCTATATAGCTGCCCTCTATTTCACTCTTAGCAGCCTCACCAGTGTTGGCTTTGGAAATGTTTCAGCCAATACCGATGCTGAAAAGATCTTCTCCATTTGCACAATGTTGATTGGGGGTAGGTACAATTATGTGTCATTTAAAACCTTTTCAAGGAGTAGGAAAAAGTCAAATAAAAGCTGAAATTTTGCTAGGTTTCTTTAAAGAAACCACAAATAAACACAGTGGAAAGCTTAATAAATTTAATTTAAAATGGCAAAAGTAGGAAACAACTTTGTTTGGTTTACACTAGATAAACTCTCTCAGGCAGATATATGTCTTTTGTTCATTTATGGTGATGAAAGACTGTGTTGCTCACTGAAATGAAAGTTCACATTATTAACAGTGGAAGTGGCCCAGCCATGTGTTGGGGATTTCAGTCACTGGTGGCAGACAATTTTCCAGACAGCCAGGTATGATGTGCACACCAGCTCCATCCCCACAGCAGCCCTGGGAATGGTGATGAGGGGAGGTGGGCAGCCCACAGGACAAAGTGTCTGTGAACTGGTGTGCATCCTCAGCTGAAGGACCAGACCAGAGAGAGGGACAGAACAGGGCCAGGAGACTGTTTGGTGAGCTTTAACATTAAAAAAAAAAAAAAAAAAAAAAAAAAAAAAGTCATTCAATTATCATTGATAAAAACTTGATTCAGAATTGAATCAGAATGCAATTTTTTGTCATATTTGGAGCTCTTAGTAACATTTTTGTTTATGCTGATTACCTAGTTGTACTGTTGGAGTAAGCCACACTCTCATTCATGGTCCCCTTCCTTCTGCTGAGGCACCTGGGTACAATAAACAGAGATTTGTGAGCCAAGTTCTTTAGAGAAAGCACCAGAAGCTCTGTCTTGTCGTACATCTTCCTCCCACAAAAAATCAGATGTGCTATTTCATGATGTGTACATAATACAGCTCAAAGATGTCACACTGGCCATGAAGGGTAAAAGCAAGTCACTGCTAGAGTACTATGTCCTCCCTTTTTCTTTCTGCTGGCTTAGTTGTTCTGGAAATACTAGTAGGTGTTTCTCTAGGGCTAGTCAGTAAAGCCCTGGGTGTCAGCTTTGCATGATAAATTCTCCTGGCAACAATAAATAGGAAATTTGACACTTGAAAGTCAGGGAACATGATGAATTACCTGTAAGCTATATATTTACAGCATCAAGTGGTAAAATAATTTTTCAATGAATTATTTTCATTTTCTTCAGTCCTGAAAATGAAAGGCAATAATATAACAAACTATCCAAGAATTAAATCATTTTAGTTTTCACAATGTCACAAAACCACAAACAGCTCATGAATTTCTTTTGGTGGTTGCATAAAATTATAGTTTTATAATACACTGTGGTCTCTGTTATTTGGGGATTTCAAGGAGTTTTCATTTCTATCAAGAAATCAAGAGAACTCTTGTATAAAGCAGTCTTGAATATTTAATTCACTTTAATATGGCAGAGCTTTCATAAATATAATAGAGTAGAATATAGAAGTATCCTATACATTTATTTAGTCCAGTTATAACAATTTCACATTTATTTCTTGCAATATGCTTGTCATTGAATAAATTGTGAAGAACTAGTCAGGTGAGTGAAGTAAGAAGGAACTGATGACTGAAAGGTGAAGTTGCTTAAAAGCAAGCAGGTAGGAGAATGGATTTATATCTGCAAGGCTCCAGTGAATAAGATATGTCCAGGTAAAGAAAGCAGAGCAGGCTGATCTGCAGCTATTTTCTTGAGGAATTATATTTTAGATACTATTGAGGAAAATCAAGGAAACATGAAAGAGTAGAATGATACTGTGAAGATTGATGAGCATGCCTTAGAAAACTCTGTTAGGAATAAAGTGTTATCTGTATGGTTAGGGACATTATGCCTCATAATTTCTTAAAACTTATTTTAGTGTATCTTTTTGGCTGATATTTAATTTTTAAATTCCCTAATGGAAAGTGATGTTCTGAGAAAAACTGGTGTAAGTTTTTAGATTTTTTGACTGAGCCATTGGTTAATGAAATTTCAGGTGTAATGGCTAGGGTGAATTAGTTTAGTGGTAGGCCTTTTTTTTTTAACTCTTTAATGTATGACACTACAAACTGAAAAAATGAAGTAAATTTACTTAAACCTTGAAAAAGTTAGAGACAGAAAAATAAAAGTGTAAGCTTAGCAAATAAATTATATATAGAAAACCTTTTTCATATTTACTGGCCTCTTCACATTAATTTTTATTTTGCATACATTTGAAACTTAAATTTTTAACAAATCATATTCTGAAGATAAAATATCTTGTTCAATACACAGTAAGTCTTCTTAAAGTTTGAAAGAAAATTTACTTATTAAAATGTAACCGGAATTCCTAGGACACACAGCATTTCTAAAATATTGATCAGATCTGCCCTCCAGCAGGTGATTATACCATATTCTGTCTTATACTCTCCATGTTCTTTCAGCAAATAATGTATATTTTTGTATTTAAGCGATTGGAGACCCACTCTCATAGCTCTAGTCCTATATGGAATCAGAAGTGTTTCTCTGTTCCCTAAGCAAAATGTGATTTAAAGTATCTATTAAAATAAAGGCCACTGCATGAAATAGAGTTCCTAGAAGTTTTGAACTTGTCCTACTTGAGTTTAGACAGAGGAGTAATCGGTTTCTTACAGAAAGTAGGGTAAGTGTATGATTATTTGATAAAGAATTCTAATGCCTGTCACTGCCAAGAATAGCTTGTCATTATGAGAAGCAGTTGCCTTCCAATGTATATAGGCAAAGACAGATTCTACCACAGTGATAAAATTCTAGATTATATTTGTGCCTATAGTAATGTCACTGAGATCTCTACACTGTTCAGCTCCTAACCTTGGAGTCTAATGAGGGACTTAGATCACAGGTGAGTCTTATATTTGCATTCATACACCACTTACCACTTTATTTCACCCCCTTTTTAAATTCATTATTGCATCCTTAAAGAGGATACACTATTTCTTTAACCTATTTATCTGTGTCTGGCTGAATTTTTTCAGGCCTAGCTGTCATATTTCTAATATAATATTCTGGATCTAGCATTACACCAGTCCCTCACATTTTGTTGCTCTAGCTTCTGACATTAATGACTTAGCAATTCACTGCACCATCATGAGCAGCACCTAGTTGAAATAGCTGATTATTTTTAGAAATAAATTTCCAGTTAGCCTCACTATTTTTACTACATCCATAATCCTTTTTTTTCCTATTTATAGATAGAACTGCAGCTATTTCTACGCTGCAGTTCTTTATCTATTTTTCTGCACTCCCTTCAAAATAAGGGCATAGATACTGTTACTAGCTCTTTTGCATTTTTCTCAGCCTGTAAAAGTTTTTTAACACTCCGAACTACAGAATTTTTATATTTCTACCATTTAAAAGTGCATCCTTTCCTCCTCCTGTTCCCCCTTGTTTCTTCTCACTCCCATTGGACTTCTGTAAAGAGACATACAAGGTCAACAACCTGTTTGTCTTATTTATAAACCAATTCCTTTGTCACTCTGAGAAGTCCATCTGCTTTCTTTCAAGCATTATAAAGACAGATGGCCCTTTAGAGAAATAATCAATATTTCAGGGGTTTTTTTTAATAAACAATTTGTAGATGTGTATGTTCTATACATCACATATATACATGTGTATGTTCTAATATCACATGAAGACAATTTAGCAGTAATTCTTCCAACTCAAATAAGCAAACACTTTTCTGCACAGACAAACCCAGATGACCTATTATCTGTAAATATTTCTTCAATCTTGATTCTGGTCTTTGTATTCCCAAGCCAATCACTAATTGCAGATAAACTTCAGGATATCAGAATGATTTTAACCATAACTAACCCTGTCAAGCAACATAAGAAATCAGATTGTCTCTTTGAATATTTCTTTTACCCTGAATTTCTGCTTTTTTTTTAATGGAGTTTTTTTCTGGACTTTTTTTTTAAATATCTCTCCCAGAATATGATACATATTTAAATGTTATTTACAACCCCATTCTGCTACACATGGTCCCCATTAGTAACTGCTTTTATTTATATGAGTTCTCTGAAAACCATTGCATTCTGTGTAGTTTCCAACAGACCACTTGAGTCTAGTTTCCATACTGATTATTAGTATCTCATTATTTTCTGAGCATACCTACCTACACGTGTTCCTTCCTGTGCCTTTTGCAAGGGCCTGTGGTGACAGCACAAGTGGGAATGGTTCAAACCAAGAGTATGTTTAGATTAAATATTGGGAGAAATTCTTTACTATGAGGGTGGTGAGGCTCAGAAAGATGTTGCTCAGGGAAGTTGTGGATGCCCCGTCCCTGGCTGTGTCCCAGGCCAGGTTGGGTGAGGCTTTGAGCAACCTGGTCTAGTGAAAGGCAGTGACTGAAACTAGATGATCTTAAAGGTTCCTTCCAACCCAAACCATTTTATGATTCTAGGATTCTGTGCTCTGTTTTCCTTTTCTTTTAGACTATGGACTTCATTTGACTTAATTCTTTTGTTAGTTACCCTGACTAGATAGAATAAGTTGTTGTTCTACCCTGTCTGATTATGGTCGTTCGTAGTGTCTCAAACACCAGAAACTGATAATCATATTAATAGTACAGTATTAGTATACTATTACTCAAGGAGTTTTATATTCAAAAGCTTTCTTATATCTCTCAGTCAGGAAATTTTTGCTCTGTGAAGATGCTGTTTATTTTATGTGTTAAGTTTTATTGATCAACAAATCACTTCACATTGTATGTAATTTCTATGCTTCCTAGCTCTGATGCATGCCTTGGTGTTTGGCAATGTGACTGCCATAATTCAGAGGATGTACTCCAGATGGTCCCTTTATCACACAAGAACCAAGGATCTGAAGGACTTTATACGGGTCCATCACCTGCCACAGCAGCTAAAGCAAAGAATGCTTGAATATTTCCAAACCACGTGGTCTGTCAATAATGGAATTGATTCCAATGAGGTAACCAAATGAGGGGGGATTTGTGTTTAATTGTTTTGACTATGAACTATGACTATGAGTCAAAGAGGAGGGTAATTTTTCTTTTGTCATGCTGTGTTTTGTGTGAAGGTACATAGCAAAGAAAATTGTACCTAAAAATAAACCTGGATTATCCCAGGAAGAGTGTATACAATTGAAAAAGCAGGTTTAAGACATCAAATGATGTAGTAAAATTCAGTCCTTTGTGATTCTTAAATGCTGAAGAGGCATTCATCAAAACCTTTTAGATGATGCCAGCAGAAATGCTATAATGAGTGTTTCTGTCTTTCACTAAACAAAATATCTACATGGCCATTTTAGGTACTTTTTAGGATTTTAGGAGAGACTATGATTCCTTTTCTTTCCTCCTGCATCTTATTTATTGCAATACTGTAAAATTTCAGCTGATTTTTTATGTTATTTATATCACTGCATTTTTAAATATTTCACAGTGTAACTTGAGTGTGAAATCAAAAGACAGATTTCTGGTGGTGTCTGTGCTTGTTTGTTTTAAATTACTTATCCAGGTTATGTGTTACAGTACTTCAGGAGAAATAATAGCTTCTCTCTGCTGGAGTGTTATTTGAATGGAGCACTCCCTTTAGGTTTCTTGTTATCTGTGTTATAAAACTCACTGGTCTCTAAAGATAATGTGGAAATAAGCAGAAAGATTTGGGGTTTGGAACATTCTTTTCCTGATAAATTCTTTTTGTTGTGCACAGCACAAAGAATGGGATTGTCAACAGCATCTTAGCAACAGAAGGAGCTTAGTAAGATTTACAAAGGTACAAAATGAGTTAGATGTCAAAGCTTTCCCAGATGTGGTTAATGATCACCTTCAGCTTTTGTACCTTCTGTACCTTTAGTCACACTGAAAGTGAGTGACTGCTGTACTACAGCTCCTGGAGAGGCCATCAGTCTTCCATTATTTCCCTCCTATGGACAAAGCACCTTGTCTGAGCCCCCCTGGTCAAGCATTGGCTGATTGCACTGTTCAGATGCCACATGCCCTCAAACTACAAAAAAAAACCTATATTTGTGGGCTTGCAGCTTGGAAGGAAAAAGTGAGACCTCGTGGTATTTTAGTTTACATAGGTTCTTCCATTGAACGTGCACCTTGTCTCCATTCCTTTCCCACCCCTCCTTCAGTGTCCAGTTACATTATTAAAAAAGGAAAATAACAAGAAAGAAACACATTCAAGGTGGGGTTTGATTTTAGTTATTCCTCTTGCAGTGGTTTTACTATAGAATAAGTAATATTACATATTGGTGAATTTTATAGAATTCTCTGTTTTCATTGTATATGTCACTGCATACAATGATATATCTGAGCAGTCTACTGTGTTCTATCACAGAGAAGAACTTGGACAAACTTAAATTGTGCATTAGAGGGAATTCGTACAAACTGTGTTGTTGACCTTTTTTTCCTGTTTTTTTTCCTTTTCCTAGTGAGGCTTTTGGGATTTTTTTTTTTTTTGGTAGTAAAAAGGCATACATTTATTCATGTTTTTCCTGCAATGTATCAGTGTTAAAATTTCTTAAAATAACACATCTCATCAAGGGGGTAAGAAAAATCAAAGGGAATTATTACCAACAGTAATGTGGAGCTCCACTAAATCAGGCCACTTCTGCAAAAGTGGAAACAAATAATTTTACGGATTTTCTCTTTTTCATAATTTTTTCCTTCTTTCAAACAGCTTTTAAAAGACTTCCCAGATGAGCTGCGTTCAGACATCACCATGCACTTGAACAAGGAGATTTTGCAGCTTTCCCTTTTCGAGTGCGCCAGTCGTGGTTGCCTCAGGTCTCTGTCTCTGCACATCAAAACCTCCTTCTGTGCTCCTGGGGAATACCTCCTCCGTCAGGGAGATGCCCTGCAAGCAATCTACTTTGTGTGCTCAGGTTCCATGGAAGTCCTGAAGGACAGCACTGTGCTGGCAATCCTTGGTATGTTCACAATCATAGACTCAAAGAGGAAGAATTGTCCCCCAGTGCAGGAGAACCTTCACTACTAACTGGTGTGTTGTCTGATGAGAAATAATTTGTTTAGTTTTAATCTACAATACCTATTCTATGTACACTAGGTACACTTTTTTTTTTCTTTTTTTTTTTTAGTTTGAACTTCCCTATATTTTGACATAAGGAGCATTCAATTGCCAGATTATTAGCTGTGCAATATTTCACTTCTGATTTTCTTATATTTATTCTCTCTTCGTGTAGACAGGTCCTTGTAACCTTTTCACAAAACTTGCTGCTTTCTGCTATATTTGGTGGTGGCACTGACAGCGCAAAGAACATTGGTCATCAGTTCTTAAATCTTTCATGAAAATTAGTGGCCAGGCAATGCTCCCACTAATGTTCCCAAATGAAATAAAGTAATAAGAGCCATTCTTTGGCACTTGCCAATGAGCACCCTTTGCAGAAAAGCCATGTGGTGAAAAACAAGCATTGTTGGCTCTGGTCTCCAAGCTACTTCATGCTAGCTGATGCTGCCTGCAGTTATCTGAGTATATGGGAACTGAGAAAGGCCAGAAATTCTGTTTTAATACATTTTTAGTTGTAGTTTGCAAGATGACTGTTTTTACTTATTGAGGTTTAAGCATCTCTACCTATAAATTTCTGTGATTTTCCTCAATCTAAGTCCTACTAAAGAAATTCTCTTGATCTTCCACTAAAGGATGATTAGACCTCTCTCAGTTAATGTTTATAAAGCTTTTGGCAAAACAAAATATAAATTTTACTCTAAAAGTAAAATAATATAATTATTTTATTATGATTTTGATATCTGTTTAGACTTAAATGTATTCTTCTTTCTAAAAACTTTTAATATTCTTCTAAAACAGAGTTAAAAAGAACATTTCCTATTTTGCTTTCCTTCCTGTTTTGTGGGATTGCACTAGACTGTTGATAATAGAAGCTTCTGCTCTTCTATAATTGAATTTCCTTTATTTTACTAGAATGCATTTGATTAGTCTTTTTTAGAAAATAAATGTGATACAGGTCCTATTTGTTTCAGAACTTTTAATTCTATTAGATTGACAGTCCACATCACTCCATCGCTTGTTTTTTTCTAGGAAGTTTAAGAATCTCTTGATTTCATTGGATCACATAGATCAAAGATATAAAATATGACTTAAAACATAAGTGAAAAGACAGCAAAATTTCAAGAGGTAGTTCCATTGGAACTATGATTTCATTAATGATTCCATCTTCAGGCACTTCTGAAAGTACTAATTAAAGCATCATTGTGTAATGGTGACAATCAAAACAATAAGATATTAGTGGATTTCTGAAAGAAGTTAATGAAATCATAATGCAAAAACCATAATCATAACTGTGAAATAATATTTTGTTACAGTGAATGGGAGCGTCATCATTTAAACCTAATTAACACCAGCAGAAGGTGAATGCATTAAACATGTAGGTCTCTATGAGAAATTGTGTTGCTGATGTCATGTAAATTCAAGACAGCAGTTTTTTTCCTGACAATGCTGAGTTACTTGCAGTTCCCAGAATATTTTATAATTCTGTCCTGATTCTAATTCTAGTGGATTAGTTTTTGTTTACTGAACCATTCTCACTAACAAGCAGTGCAGCGACAACTCAGTGAAATGCTCTCATTAAACACATCTTTGCTTCCTCTAGAGACTATTACTTTAATAATGATGATTAGGATACATTTTATGGTAAAATATGTTTTCATATGATTTATGTACTATTTAAGCATATAGCTTTGTTTTATTGAAAATATTAGCTATAAGTTATTTGAAAAATATCCATAATGAGAACATTCATAACTTTGGCTACTTGTCCCTGATTTACTGAAAAACAGATGTGTCTGTGAAAAACATGTATATATAAGCTTGTTATCCAGTTAAAGAAAAAAGAAAAGAGGTACTAAGAATAGCTGAAATGTTATGTAACAAATGTTGGCATTCAAGGTAGAATCATTTACTCACTTCATTAGTTCTTCATGAAACTTCAATTACTACCTACAGCCTTTGCTTCATGATTTTAATTTGAAAAATAAACATATATTAGCACTACCAGATCAATTTTGGCATTTCAAGCCTGAAAATACTTCAAAATGTTAACTACAATCCAATAGAAATCTAACATTTTTGCAAAATCTTTATGCAATATGGATACTAATACTGTTCATATATCTAAAATGTTTCTAATTAGGATGTTTAAGGATCAGTTTTGGTATATTTGAAATATTCTTTCCCTAGTCCACCTAGACAGACAGCAATAAATTAACACTGACAGCCCTTTGCTTAATATAATGGAAGAAATGCAAGGAATTGTTGATATTTACAGTAAAATGTAAAAGTGTATTACTGATCAACTTTATGCTATATTTTATTATGTAGAAATACATGTTGTATTGAGCAAAGACAGATGTTATTATTACCTGTCAAATTTCTCTTTCCCAGACTGACCTAATCTCATACCAGTTCTCATTTATACTGAGATTTTTAAGAGACAACAAAGTAGCATTAATGTGTGTATATTCCTAGCATAAGAGAAAATCCCTCCCTACCTTGAGTTTATAATAAGTATTTTTGAAAAAGTTGTACAAGCTCCACGTAAATAAGGAAAAAAATTTATTTTAAAGTACTAAAAATAATATATTGTAGTGTGAAACCATTCTATTTGAGAAGGTTCAGGGATGGCTGACTGATTAGTTTAACTTACTCTGCAAGCTGACAATTTCCTGTGTAATATATGGTTGGAATCACATGCTGGGTGGATTTTCCAACGTGACAGTCTTATAATTAATCACAGAATAATGTAAGATTGAAGGGAACTTCAGACCTTCAGAAACTACCCAACTTAAACCTGCTTAAAAAAGGGCAAATTTATCTGAGTCATAGAGGCTATGTCCAGGCAAGGATGCTCACAATTTCACAGCCCCTTTGGGCAGGCTGTTCACTATTTCTTGACTTTCATTTCCTGATTTATAGTGAGAATTTTATTGCACACTGTGCCCAGTACATCTTGTTGCCCTGTGTACTCTGAAGAGAAGTTTAACCCTGTTTTCTCTACAATTTTCTGCTGGGCTGTTGAAGACAGTAATAATAGCCTTCCTTTGCCTTTTCTTTGTAAGATGGAGCAATAGCCTGTTTTTTCAGCCTTTTCTCATAAATTATATTCTTTAGTCTCTGATTCTTGGTAGTCTCTTTTTGACTCACTCTAATATGTCAATATTATGTCTTCTATTGGGAAACCCAATAGTGGACACGGTGCTCCAGATGAGGTATGACAAATAGAGGGAAAGAGTCATTTCCTGGGACTTGCTGGCTCCACTCTTGCTGACGCTGCACAGGAAGTCCTTGAACTTCTTTGCTGCAAGGACACATTGCTGGCTCACATTCAGCTTGTCCACAAGGACTCCCAGGGCCTTTCCTGCAGAGCTGCTGCCCAGCTGGATAGTTCCCAGTCCATACTGCTGTAGGGAGGGTTTTCATCTGGGGTACAGGACTTGGCATATGGTTTTGTTGAACTTTATGATAATTCTGGCAGCCATTTTGTCTCTCATTGAGGTTCCCCTTTCATGGCAACTTTGTCCTCCAGAGAATCAACCAATTCCCCCAGTCTGGTATTGCCCATGACTTGCTGAGAATGCACTCCATCCCACTGTCCAGGTCTTTAATGAAGACCATCTCCTATAACTTTTGGGGAAAACCTATGGTTCAATGACTACACTTTGGAATTTGTAGCTCAGCTCAGATGTTTATGCAAGATTTTAATTATAAAATTTCTGTGCTCCTCAATGTGGAGCACAATGGTCAATTGAGGATTTTAATGCAGCCAGTTTACTAAATCAGTCGTGCCCATAAATGAAAAAAAAAAAAAACCTAGCACAAGGATTCTGTCTTAAGCCATTTTTTCTTATTGACATTAAAGTGCTACCTTAACAGAAACATTAAAGTGCTACCTTAACACCTGCATGTTTTAAGACACACACAAAAACCCCTGACAACATATTTGTTGAAAAACAATTGCACCTGCTATTAGTTACTGGTGTATGTCGGAACTCAAAATGTCCCTCAGACATTTTTAGAGGTTCCAGGCCTTGGTCAGAAGCATTTTAGACCCTGGCAAGCAGCTGAAAACAGCTGTGATTTTGAGTTTGAACCATGGAATGAATTACCAACTTTGAAGGTGGAATAAGCGGTCACAGAGAGTTAGATGGTATAGTAAAAGTAGTCACAAATTAGAGGGTAAAATTTTTTAGTATTGTACAGGGGGGTTTTAACACCTGTACAGGGGGGTTTTACTTTGTACAGGGGGGTCAGGAGTTCTAAGATGGAGGAAAGTGGACCTGATCCTGTTCTTCCTCCTTCTTCTTCCTTACCTCCATGTTCTTGGTGATGTTGGCATTTTTCTATTGGTTTAGGCTGGGGACACACTGTTCAACGTAGATGATAGATATTGGCACATTATTGTAAATATAGTACACGTAATTTCTGGTATATAATGTTTGTACCATCCCACTGAGGGGCAGAGCCCCGCACGCTGCCCTGCAGGACAGACCTGCGGCAGGGCAGCAGAACATGTTAGAGAGAAGCAAAAATAAACAACCTTGAAAACAGCACAGACGAATTATGGC
This sequence comes from Taeniopygia guttata, assembly GCF_048771995.1. NCBI lineage: Eukaryota > Metazoa > Chordata > Aves > Passeriformes > Estrildidae > Taeniopygia > Taeniopygia guttata. The sequence goes on from NC_133026.1 coordinate 36,872,771, forward strand.
TTCTTCTTTGGCAACGGGGCAGAAAGACAGAGACTTTCTACAATCTCGGAATCATCAATACCCACAGATTCCGACAGGTGTAAATCTTCATTTTATACATATTTACGTCATCTCTCCTTAAGTCAAGCAGCCAGTTACCTGTCTGGAAATTAGTTTTTGTACCTCCAATGAATTGTGTATAAGTTTGCACCTGCAAAAAGAGGGGGAAAATTGTCTATGATCCTTTAGCATGTTATTAATTAAACAAGTCATTAGTAACAATGGAATTTCAGGTTCAGGTATAGCAATTGTATTAAACAGCTTTATGATTCAGAAAAGAAGTAAAGAATGTATGCTTTGAAGATAATTATTTTTGTATTCTCTTTTAGGTAAAGGAGATTTAATTGGAGCAAACCTATCTATTAGGGATCAAGTTATCAAAACAAATGCAGATGTTAAAGCTCTAACATACTGTGACCTCCAATGTATTATACTCAAAGGTCTCTTTGAAGTGCTCGACCTTTACCCAGAGTATGCTCATAAGTTTGTTGAAGACATCCAGCATGATCTCACTTACAATCTAAGGGAAGGCCATGAAAGTGATGTAAGTATCTTTAAAAATCTCTGCAGTTATTGTAATCTTTCAGTTGTTTCACATACTTCAGTAATTTCCTATAATTTTGTCACATTAAAGAAGTAATAAACAAATTATGTTAAAGGAACTACTGATTCCATTTGTTTGATAATTCAGATATTACCTACATGAGTTTTTTATCAGTTGGTCAGATCATAAATATCAAACAACCTCTCTGCTTCTAATTTTCTGTAACAAACATCATCCATGAAAGAAAAGTCTTTGGTTTTTCAATATTTTTGTTTATGTCTAAAAATAATTCATAATTATGTAAGCTATGTGTCCAAATAAAGGTTTTTAGCCATACCTTTTCTAGAAGCTCATGTGCCAGCCTAATGAACATTCATTTCATAGATCATTGGTTATTGCTTTTAGGAAAGAATATTATCACACACACTGAAAATGAAAAACAGTTTTTTCACTGCAATTAAAATGTGCTTTTCCACTTAAATGAGTACTTTATTTTGGAAAAAAATAAAAGGAAAACAAACAAAAATCACAAGCAAAAACAAAACAAGAAATTCCAGATAAAGCACTCCTGAAAGGCTTCAGTACAGACTCACCAAAGTACTTTCACTGATATTATATAGAAAATATGTATATTCGGATTTTAATTGCGGAAAGATTTTATGACATCTCTCTTTTTCTGACTTTATTGTGTGAATGCTCAAAGACAGCCATAGCCAAACTTTCAAGCTGGTAGTTAACAGTTCAGGTGTTTGTTTTGTTCTTCTCCTAACATAGAGAGAAGTAATATTGGAAAAACATGAATTTTCACTAGGATACACTCAAAGCAGGGGACAAATATAATGCCAAGGAAGAGTGCACCAAAGTACTTTTCAGTGCAAAACCCCCATGAGTTTGATATATGGGCTGATTTTTCTACATAGCTTCCTATTAGATGTACTTTGGTGCCAGTGTTTCCACAGCAACACTCTATTAAACCATTGCAGCAGAAAGGAGTCCATATATAAGTGTGTACTTCTGGAGAGGAAAATAACCAGGATATCTCATTTGTTTGTCTCTTGAAATGTCTCCAAACTTTCTGCTGCTGAAAACAGCAGCTGAGAGTACACAGCTGTTTTGAGAGTCTGGTGATCAGTTTGTATAGCACTCTGCCCTCAGGGAGGAATGTTTGATCTGAAAAGGAGTAAAACTCCAGGAGTTTGAAGATTATTGCATTCCCCACTATAGTTTCGTCATGGAACTTGATGGATCCCCTTCATGTTTTTCTGTATGGTGACAAATCTGTGGATCACCCTCTCAGCTGCATTCAGGTTTTATAAATTCAGGGACAACTCTTCCCAATTAAAGTCCCTCTGCTGAGAGCAAGCCTATAGCAGCCTTGAAGGCGAGTGTTTCTCAGGCTGTCTGAGGAGGATGGAATAAAGCAATGTGGGACACATCCAAGTAACTTTTCTGCTTTAAAGTAGAAAATATTTAGAGTGTTTTTGAATATATGTCATATATTCATTGTCTAATCTGTTATTTTAAAATTAAAGGAAATAAATATCCTGATATGTAATATCTTCCAGTGTCACAGACAGATAAACAGAATCCAACACAGATTATGAGTGTTGCTTTTGCATACATCCTCTGCCTGACTATCCCCCCTGCTACTATTTCTCTTGCAGTAGAACATCTCATTCTTTTCCCAACAATTCTACTTACCAATAAGGATAAACAGCATAAATAAGGCAACCAAAAACTGTTCCACCACAAAAGCAGGGTTTGAAAAATGAGGAGAGATATCTATGTCAGTAGCAAGTGTGCCTGGTCGACCACTCACTTTGCTTCAGCAGGAAAATACTGTGTCTTTGCTGCAGCTGGAATATACTTGCAAACAGAAGTAATTGGTGTTATCTGATGGTTATTCTCAGAGAAAAGTAAGAAGAAAGTTTTCAGATGTACAGGTTGTGGGTATGTTAATATGAATTCTTGCTTCTTTTTGGTTTTTGGTTTATTTTAAATATAGCACTTGGGAATGGTGTTATAGGAGAGCTTGTCAGCTAGGACACTGTATCTGGATTCCCTCTCCCTAGTACAGGGAGATTTTACTTTTGAGAGTGTCTGTGACTTCTGCAGCTTTATGGGATTTTTGGGTTCGGAGAACTTTTCCATAGTTAAACAGTAGAGCTATTCATTTGAATAAGCCTGATTTTCACTCTCTTTTTCTTGGCTGTTCTAAATGACTGTAAATTTGTAGCTGAATGTGAATTTAATACTTAAAATTAATCACCAGCAGTATTTAGGGTCAGGTGAGCTGTAGGGTGAAATAACATGAAATTCTCCACTATGACTTGTGGGGTCTCTTTTAGTCTTGACCTAAAATGTTATTGCATTTCTGTCAAAGTCCACAAAATCTACTGTAGGTTGAAGATTTATTAAAACCTTAAGCCAACATTAAAAAGCTGAAAATGAATACGAATTTATTCCCAGTTCTTCACTATCCCCTTTTCACCTTCATTATTCTGATTAAAATTGAATCAGAGATTTGAACTGAATTAGAAGCACATGGACAAAAAAGGTGTCAGAAGTCATCTGTAGTGTCCTTCTCTATAAATGTCAAAATTGGATACTTGGAAGATTACATATCTTCCCTACACAAACACAAAAAGGAAGTATTTTAAATTTGTTTTCTTGGTATATTTGCAAGTCTAAGAGGGTATATAATGATGTGTTTCATCTGCACTAAACTCCAAGTAATGTATGACTGTGGAAAAGGCTCAAGGACTTCCATATTTGTGTCCCTTTCCAGTAAAATGAGATGTATCCAGCTCTCCCAGTAACAAGTAGAAACTGTAGCTGTCTGGTTATAGACTGATTGAAAGAGCTGTTTAGCAATCTTGGGAGAAAAGCCCAGATTTTAAGTATAGGAGCAGAAAACTATTTCAGGCTCTAGTGACTAAAAGTTGGAGAAACAGACTCAAAATCAGAGAGATAAAGTTTGAACAATTCCTCATGATAACTCTTAAGCCAGTAATTACTAAGTGATTTATTATTAAAACCATGAATGTGTGTGTTCAGCCACACTGGCAGTGCTACTTTGCCATCTTTTTATACATTTTCATCACACCAAGATATGAATTAGGGGAATAGACTTTTTGTTGATTTTGCATATTCTGCCTCTTGCTTTCCTTGCTCCCTTTTGATCAATAAACCAATAACTGTACTTGAAAATGTATTCAAATATTAGGGACAGTTAGAAAATACTCATTTTTCTGGTAGCTGGAGTTGACATTAAAACAATTCAGCCATTTCAACCAATTTTTCTAGGTCTGTGAATATGTTGTCATAGTAAAGAAATAGTTTGCTGACACAGATTTTGACATGTGCCTCACCCTATCTGTATAATTTTTCACTATGAATTACAGATTGCATATGTATTTGGCAGTGAGACTGTCCCATATCTGATCTGATAAAACTGAGCACTCAGAAGAAGGTTCTTCAACATATGTGGATACATCTATACCCATACATTAATATGAAAGAAACTGGAAATTATTTTGTTACCACCAGCCCTGGAAAATATGTTATTTGATGCATTTAGAGAGTAGCAGCAGCTTTTCATAACTGTGCATTATCTTATGAATATCCTGTGAAGAATTCAGAATAAGTAAATGTTTGGACAATATCTTTGTAGGCTTTGGGAGAGTTTATTGTTTCTGATTATCTTATGTACACGCGCAAAAGAATTTACAGCATAGACAAAATTTTTCAGATTAAAAAAAAAAAAGCCTGGTTAGAGTCACACTGATAAAAAGAACAAGAAGCCTCCTTGACACCTATACCATCAAGCTATAATTAAATCCCAAAGGAAGACAAGGCACATGCAGGCACAATCTTTGTCTCACTAAAGCTCTACATATGTGAGTCATTTTCAAAAAGAAGAGGTTATATTCCTGAAGAGTCAAAAATCTCTGATTGTAGATAGGACTTGTGGATTTACTTTTCCTTTTGTAGACTTAAAGGTAGTGTTCTGGCTCCTATAGAAGCTTTCCTTCCCCTCTCCCAAAAGAAGAAGCTGTTCTCTAAAATGAAAACATGCAGTTTGTGAAACATAAGGAAGGGTTGATTCCGTCAGTGCATCACAGTGTAAATGAAGCATAAGGACAGGGTGTCATGAAAATGTGGTAAATTCCTTCTCCAGCAGGGAACATGCAGTCTTACTGCACCTTAGCCAGGCTCCTTGATAATAAAATAAATAAATAGACAAATAAATTTTAAAAGGCAATCTAGCAACCAAGAAGCAATAAAACCAAAGAATCTGCCCACATCTTCCCTCTGGAAGGCATTGTCTGACAAAATAGGGATTAATTCTTGTTCTTTAAAGAGGCTGTTGTTTAGAATTTATTAAATTTTAATGACTGAGTTGTGAGGAATTTTTAATATAATAAAGCTCAGGTTGTTATTAGCAATACCTAAGAAATTACAAGGAACGCTCCTCATTTTCTATTGGAAAATCTGACAACAAACCAAATCAACTGTTTGTAAAGCTGAAAGTAGCTCTAAGCTCTGGAGTATACAATAGAGGGCACAGCTTGGGAAGAAAAATATCTACAAATTCTAATCTAAAATATACTGAGCTTTCTGGTTCATTCCAGCAAAGCCTTAAGTAAGTATTTTAAAAGCTTATGAGTAATTCCTCTTCATGTCATTTTAACTGCTTATTTGAAGACTTTTATCTTTCTTTGTTCTAACTCTTATTGTCCTTGTAGTCATAAAATGGATAGCAAAAATATTTTGAATGCAAGTACAAAATTCAGATTAAATCCTGCCTTCCCACTGTTTGGTTTTCCGTTAGTAGATAACATATTTGACATTAATTCATTCTTGCCTTTTTAGTTCTCCTTTTTCTACTATCGATCATCTGAATTTACGAATGCTGCTTTCCAATATAGCAATAACACTTTCTATTACATATTTGATTATGTATTATGAATCAGCATTGAAAGTAGTGTGAAATTTCTGATTTTTTAATGCATTGATTGTCTGCACAACAAATAGTATTTCACTTTAAAGAAGCAAACAACTTATCATATTTGCTTCTCTATAAATATTAAGAGGTAAAAAAAGGGGTTTTTTTTAAGTTTGGAAAGTTTTGTAAGATAAGAAACCCTGATAGAAACAATCACACAATTACTTATTGATGAGTTTAATTTCCAAAGTAAAAAAAAAAAAAAAAAAAAAAATTTCTTATTTCATGGGTATTACCTGTGTGCTTATAATAAAAAGTCATGCATTGAAAAAATGAATTTCCAAATCAGCTCTTATTGTACTGCCATACTTAGCCACTATTCATCTACTTCAGCCCAGACCACAGATCATCTTGCACACTGTAGGATAATCACAGCTTGCCAAATATTTTAAATAAGTAATTTTCATAGAACATTTCCTAAATAATTTCAACCAACTTTTTAATAGAGGAGATTTTTTTTTTTCACACCACCCAGCAGTTATGTAAAATGAAGTAGTTCACCTTAAAGTCAATCAAAGTCAATCCAGCCCACTTTAACAGTAGGGCTGGATAAATTTGAGAAAAACTTGTTATTTTTAAATATGCTTAGAGCGCATTAAGCATGCATCTTTGTCAGTAGCTTGTCTGGTGGAAGATCATGTATTATTATTCCAGATGTAACTCACTGGTGTTTATTGTCAGTAAGTATAAATCTTGCAGAATAAGAGGCCAATCAATGCCAGTTTTTGTGTTTCTCCACAATTATTACAACAGGTAGAATATAAAATTGAATAAATCACCTAAAGCAATGTATTATCTGTATGATTAAAAAAAACCCAAACAAATATAAAATAATTTTTAAGCTGTGAACCAACTGTTTATGATCTTTCTCTTTACTCCATGTGCACATGGTGCCCTTTGCTCTAATTTTTCGTGTAGAAGCCCTAGGTGACTGATGGCTGAACAGCCACTGCTACTGCCCAAAATACACCATATATTAATTTTTCCTTTATACCTCTTGACATGAAGTGGAGTCTATAAACTTCTCAACTTCTCAGTGATTACAGTGTAGGAATGAAGGTGCTCCTCATACTGTCAAAAACTAAACTAATTTTAAAAGTGGTAACATATAATTAACTTTGATTCCTGATATGTTCATTGGAGTAGGTCTCCTACCTGCCTCTGTGCATGGACTACTCTCCAATTACGGTTGCTGTCAAGTATAACTCAGGGCTCTCACATTTTACAAGCTACTCAGATTTTTCATTTATACTTCTTGGATGATCTGGATTTTTTTTTCCTTCTTCCCTCTCTCTGTCTCTTCCTCTTCACAAAAGAAGTTACTCTATTGCTGAACAAGGGAGCACTCAGACAACATCATTCACACAGCTCAATTTCTATATTCCTATGGAACAAGTAATGCAACTGTACATGTGAGCACTGGCAAAAACAAACAAAATCAAAGCCATTAATTCACCTGTTTTACACTTCATTTTCAATATTAAATGGATGAGATGCATTTTGGGAATGAGCTCTGTCCAATAGCTCTCTGCAAGATATTCCACAGATCTCCTACTTGTGTTCATGACAGTAATTATGTTTTTGTGGATCTTTGTCTATTAAGTTGGATGCTAGCTTCAAACAAGGAAATCTGCTGCAAGAACCTCCTCCCTGTGCAGCGTTACAGTCAGTCCTTTCTCCAGACCCTCAGCCTGACAATTAACTTCTTCACTTACTATGGAGCAAGGTTGACCTCGAGCTATAGTGTAGGCCAGGTCTGATGCCCTTTTTTTCTAGTCTGGTAGCTCATAAGGATTTTTTACTAGTTACTAGTGAGCCTGATGTGTGGTGCCTCTGAGCCATCTCTCCACCCAGTACCCCTAAAGGTAAACGCCTCTGTTCTGTTTCTAATATATTCTTCAATATGGTACGCTGCTGAGAAATAATGCAACAAGAAAACATAATTCAAAAAAGACTGGTTGGCCTTCTTATTTTCTTTCCTAGTATCTTTACTTGAAGAATCTTTTTTCACTGATAATCTCCTGTTTCATTTCTGTAGCCTTCAATTATTCTAATATTTATGAAAATTATAACACAGACACCTATACTGTCTGGTTGTCTCTAGTAATTTATTCTTCTGATTTGTGGTCATTTTCCAGGTAGAAGATTCATCCCACCACAACTTATTTGAGCAATTATGAAATCTTTTCCATGAATATTGTTTTTCATTCATTTCTGTATTTTTTTAAATCTTTCCCATTTTACACCTAAAACAAGTGGCCAATTCACTGTAAGGATGAATCACAGAAGATACGGAAAAGAACAAAGGGGAGGGGAGGAAGTTAACCTATTTACATTAGTCTGGGACTGTGTTAGGTATATGTGACTCATCCTCAAATTCCAACTCCTTTACTTTTGTGAATGGATTAAGAGACAGGAATTGTGAGCTTTACATTATTTATTAAAAACTTTGCATTATTTATTAAAAGATTTTCACAAGTAAACCTTAGCACTTTCTTGACAAATACAAAAAAATTTCATTGTAACTAAAATTAACATGTTTAAATAAGTGATGAAATTTTACTTCTAATTTTAGCTTTTGAGTCTTTTTGAACACTTTCCATTTCCATTCATTTCACTTCCTGGGATTATTGCATTCTGCATCAGATTATAAAGCTTAACCCGAGGGTAACATGTTGAAAAAAATCCAGGCTAGCAAAGCAGCTTATTGATGTTTTTAGACTGTTGTATGAGGAGGGTATAAAACACTGTGTCAAACAATTTTTGACAGAAAAAACTCTGGCTTTCAGAGTATTGCCTTGGAATCTAACCATATTTCTATCTTAATTACACAGGCATGCTAGAGGATAACTTTTTTCCAATATGTCTCAGTGTGCCTTAGGGAACATGATAATATTGCTTTTACAATATTAATATTATCCTTGTCCCTACACCGTGAAAAATGGAAAATAGAATTAATCCTAATATAGCTAAACTTTAAATTATATCAATTTGGGAAATGGATTTTTTTTTTTTTTATATTATTATTCCTTTTATTTTGTATTGATGAAGCACTGATCTGTTGGGGACCTTAAATTTAGAAGCTCTTTTTCAATAACTTGTCCTTTTATTATTCTGGGTAATATAGGACTAATTAACAAAGGAAATGATAGTACCACAATGTCTTCTATAAAAGCATTAGTTCTGAGGGCATAGACTACCTTAAGACACAATGTTCGTGTCAGAGTGGCTTATGTGGTGAAGTTTCTTCATGACTTGCAGAGTCATTATAACCTCAGGAAATAACACTGAAATGTGTAAAACCAAATGTAGGTAGTCTTTGAGAAAACTGTCTATAACCTGTGCAAGTTGTGTATCAAACTTTACATTTTACATTGATACAAGTGTGCATTCTCAATTTTGAGCTGGTAATGTTTTTAGTGCAACTTTTTTTAAATGTCATAGAGCAGTAGAGTAGCAGACCTTGGAAAGGACCTCTGAAGGTTATATAGACCCATTACTCTGCTCAAAGATATGAAAGCATGTAAAACCAAAAATTATTTATGTAAAAATGCAGAGCTTTTACTGATATCAAAAATAATATATTTGCATATTTTCTTTTTAATTATCTATACTTTCATCCAGTAAAACTAGAGCTATAAAACCTGCCTACATAAGTGCAAATATAGTTATGCTGAATATAGGTTTGATACTCAAGACATATTTTACATTATATTATTATAATCATGTTGTTATTTACCACATCACTGAAAATTTTCAGTGATGTGGTAAATAACAACATGATTATAATGATAAATATATACATACATTTTATACACATATACTTTGTATTCATACAGGACTGCATAGATAGTAATTGTTCAGAGACAGATTCCATTGCTAATCACACTATATTCAGTGTTCATTCCATCATTGTCCAAAATTGATATTGGATTTCTATGACCATGTTTGATTCTATGTCATGCTGCTTCAAAGAATTCAAGTAATTCTTAAAAATTCTCCATGAATATATTGCTGTCCTCTGGGAGGCACTTGCTAGCACTCATCCCGCTCATTTGTGCTGTGAGTGCTAACAAAACACCTGGCCAACATTGGGAATGTGTACAAATAGGCAGTTGGCAGTGATAAATTTAATTGGAGAATATTCTTCAATATCCACTCCATTGTCCCTCTCTATTTTTCTCAAGAGGCTCTCTAAAGTTAGCTACACATATTTACATAAATACTAGAATGAAGTTTCATTTGAAAATAAAGCTAACATTACAAACACAACTGCTTCACTGTATCTACAACCCCAAACTGAGGAGTCTAACAGAATATCAATCCAGACCCAGTCATGCTAATATTTATGAGCCAGTTTAAAAGTTTGGAGCTGCTTGAAGTTAAGCATATAAGTTTTATTACTTTGGAAGGTGTTAGCCTTTTTTGTAGTTTCTATTATGTAAGTCTTTACTTGACTGTAATCAACCTGTAGGAATATTAACAAGCTTTCTCAACTATATCTTTTTTCTGCAGTAATCTGAAAGCTTTTCTAAAAATACAACCTGCCAGACAGTACAGTCAGTGCCAGGCTTATTGTCTGTTTTAACAATTCCTTCTTTTGTTTTCTTTTCATCTTATTGATAGATTGTTCTCTTTTTTTTTGTCTTTTCTTTTTTTTTTTTTTAATTCTAACTGCTTCAGTACTACAGATTTACTGTGAAAGATGCATTTTTCAGAGCAAATGACACCCTAATTTCTTCTCCTGCTTTGGGGTGAGGAAAAGGGATGTAAGCATATAGAAGTAAAAATTACTAATTATACCATCCACATTTCCCATTTATTTATTCTTAATATGGCACAAGTGGCAGAGATATAAGTTTTTGCTTTCTGTAGCATCTTTTTAATAAGAAATGTAATACAACCTGTATTGTTGATGAAACAATTAAAGTATAATTTTTAAAAATTAATGAATTCAATGAGGTTAACATTCAGGTTTTAAAGAAATATATGAAAAGTAAACTTTTAACACCAAATATAAAATTCACGTGAGAATTTTGCAACAAAGTATTCAATTGCAAAAAAAAAAACCCTATCCAAAACTAACCACAAGCAGCCTGTTACAGAACATTTGTACCAAGTTAATTGCGAAGAAACAAAACACTCAGGACAGCAATTTAACAGGAGATTGCAGAGCTCATGGTAATTCACAATTACTGTCTGCCTAGGACAAAAAACCTGTGACAGATCTGCTGTTCAAGTTTTGCTGCTGTTTCAATGTCATCTGTATTGTGAGAAATATCAGAGAATGCTGAAAACATCTGCTTCCACAAAATACGCTTTCTTTATCTGTCCATTAAATGGGGAAGAGAGATAAGAATAACCCTGAGAAAATATAGTAACAAGCCAATGAACAATAGAAAGTCTTAAAAAGCAAAACAAAACAAGAAAAAAACACAGAGGGTGGGGATGGCAAATTGTTCAGTATAAAACTATTATATCTAACAAGCTCTTTGTGAGTGAGTCTTTCGTGATTTAGAAGACGTGATATTTCATTAAAGATTTCCTAATTACAGAAAACTGAGGCCTGAGCACATGAAGCATTACGTTTTGCAGCAGTACAATAATCTCTTGTTATGTACTTGTGTCTTTTCCATTACCATACAGTAAGTTTGCAAAGAATAGAACATCTGGCATGCATTCTTGGGGTTTTTTTCCCACACTACTGGTGTTCCTAAATGGGCTTTTCCCATTTCCAAACGCTGACTAAGGACATTAATACTCCACTTTGATTTCAAATCCTTTCCTGAAAATATATTTTATCCTTTTGACTCCTCAATATAAAGAATTATATACTAAAATACATGTATTTTAGTACTAAAGATTACAATAAAATAAGTGAAATTATGTTTTTATTTTAATTCCTACTTTTTGTGAAGGCTACAAGAATCAGACTTGCAAACATTCTATTGAGGCCCAGCAGATAAACTTACTGACTAGGCATATAATGTATTAGCCTCCAATTTATCTGTGTCTCTACATTTTTCTTTTTAAGATTTTATCATTTGAGTTCATCTTGAATTATTGTACAGCTTATTACCTGGTTTGGTCCCAATTCCTGGAGATTGTTTATAAATGACTACTGCCTCTTGACACTGAAAAAAATTTTCAGATCATCGGCTTTCAACAGCAATCTACTGGTTTTCAGATGGAGAAATATTATTTTTGTGCTTCTAATAAGCAATGTTAAGGATTATTGAATTTTTTAATCTGTCTATTAAGATATTAAAAAATTGGAAGAATGTAGATTTATGATTCCATACATGGAAGAATTGTATATGAGTCTGCTTTTGGTACATAATCTATTATTTTGTCTTGTATAATTAAATTTAATAGCTGGTTTCACGAGACATAAAGAGATACCAGGGCTGAAATCAAAACTTTTAATTAGACTCTTTGGCTGTATTTCACATAATTCATGCTAACATCAATCTTTCTGGGTTTTTTTCTCAATGCATAGTAAGTTAAATATCTGTACTTTTCCTTCCAGCAGCCCTTATACTTTAAGACCTCTACTTCTTTTAAAAGGCAGGCATATGAGGTATTTGGCACACTCTTTGCATAAGGAAAAAATAGAGCATTTTGTAGAAGATTGCACTAGCGTGTTGTCCTAAATAAAAGGTTTTAGTGTCCTAGAAACTAGGGCAACACCTCCTAATTATTTACTCTGATACTACGTTTTTGAAAAGATAAAGCTATGTGCGTAATGAGAACTTCTCATTTACTGCACTTTGACTGGCTTTGTCCAGGTTCTTTTTCATCTTTTCTCTTTGGGACTGGAGTGAGAGACAGAGAGAAGGTGCTGGAACAAGTTTAGAAGCAAAATCCTTGAGAATTCTCTCTGGGCACAGATTAGTTTCTTTTGCCAACTTTCAACTACTAAGCCATAAACTCAGTCCCCTGTTGTGTGTTCAGGATAGGCAATGAGTATGGTCGCAGTGTAATTTTACAGAATCAGTTACAAGGCTCTTTACTGTGGATTTTGTTCTATAGGAAAGATAGCTTATAGGTCCATAGTTTATTGTTCCATAGTTTATTTTAAAATATAGATATTTTCAGACTGAAATAATCCCCAGTGGGTTAAAGGAACTAGGCTGGGGGAACAGGAGGAGTCTGAGAAGCAGCTTCTCACATCATGTGCTCTGTGTTCGTACTTACCCTTCTTTTCTGCTGCACGGCCTCCTGAGAACACTCCCTCCCCTCCTTGCAAAAAGTAACCTGCCTTCAAAAATTCCTTTACCCTTCTTTTGGGAAGGTCCCAAGGCAACAAAGTGCTGCTGCTCACCCCATTTGCTGTGCCGCCAGTTTCCCCCTGCTGCAGTGACCAAGCCAGGGATGATGATGATGATGAAGATAATAATAATGATGATGATGGTAATAATAATAATAATAATAATAATAATAATAATAATAATAATAATAATAATAATTGTAATAATAATAATAATAATAATAATAATAATAATAATAATAATAAATAGTAATACAGAGCAGAGAGGGATCGATGGGTGGCTGTGGCTCCTGTACTGAGGAGCAGCAGGGAGGTCCAGAAGCAAGGGCACAGTGCTGGCAACAGATCACGCAGCTTAAAACCCACATAATGAGTTCTTTGTGTTTTCAGGATGTACAGTCAGGATTAACAAGTATTCAGGAGGGAAAAACAGCAACATTAAAACAAAAAGTGAGGGAAATCTTCACCCACGTTACAAATTACAAATGACAAGTCACTTCTAAAGCCCTCAGCAGGAAAATGCATACTTTTTGAGATGCTTTTTGTGAAGCTGCTAATATTTTGGATTTGCCTGGAATTTTAATTAAGGCTGCTATTTAACATTCCTGCTGTGCCTAGAAGCCAAGCAAACTGATGTCCCAAAATTCTGGGCACAATTTTAAACCAATATTTTAAAAATTTGTTCAAAGCAGGCCAGTAGTACTTCCTAATTCTGACTTTAATATTTTAGCACATTTCTAGTTTCCTCTCATTCTAAATCTTGAAGATAGTGATTTTTCAGTTGGCATAGATTACAATGAAATTATGAGATTTCAGAATGTGATATCTCATTCTCTGCTAATATCAGCTAGTACTCTGTCTAACTCAGTAAGTACAGAGCACTTATTTTGTTTACATAGCTTCATTATTGCAGTTGCTCTGTTTGGTAATTATTAGTGTTATTGCTACATTTAATGATACACCTGCTACTGGCTTGGCTGTTGTGCAGTAGGATTTCTGCTAATAAAAACTTAAATATTCTGTATTTGTATATTATACCACTACTAGTACCCTCATTACAGAACAGTTTTTAGGTTAACCTGAAAGACTTGGAACAAAATAAAAAATTATGAAATAACACACAATTATTATTTTTAAATCTATGCCTAAAATTTGAATATTTAGGAGTTCCAAAGAAATTTGTCAAACAAACTGAGATGTTCAAATGACTTTCAGAAATACCTAACTTCTACTATGTATGGAGAAAAATAAGTTGACTGATGGGTTAAGCATTTTTTGCCTTGATATGTGGGTTTAGAAAAACTGAAAAACATCTCTCAAATTTTACCTGGCAGACTAAAATATTCATATAAATACAGTATATAAGCTGAAAGAGACTTGCCCTTGGTCAAGATGTGGGCATTCAAATAAATAGCTGAATTTTCATAACAGATAGTACTCAGCAGTTCCAGTGGATTTTATTAGAAGTAGTTACTCTTGAAAGTGGTATAATTTTTTATTTTTTTCCGTGTTATTCAGTTCAAGTCAGACACCTCTCCCTCAGGACAACCTTGCTCCTACTTGTTTCAGTCCCACCACTGCTTTTGCAAATTTCTCAAAGATGCTGGAGATGCTTAGTTCATCTTCACATACAGACTAGGCTGGCACAGGAGATAAATCTAAGCAGGGCCAAAGTAAAGTACTTGTTCCTGCATTTCCACCAAACCTGAAAGCACTGACATCTACCAGGCATGCTTTCACACACATCTACGTTTATTCACAGGTTTGGAATCTTGATCTACTTTTTTTATTAAAGTAAAATATTATTTTTTCATTAACTCACTTTTTATTTAAGATAAAACAACTATTTTTTTTACTCTCACAGCACCTGTTTGCAAGGATTATCCTTAGTTCAGTGTTATGTCACCATTTATTTTAATACAGCCATTTTATCGTGAGTGTTTTGTCTTTAATTGACATAAATGTTTTGGTTTAGATGTTTGTATCCCATTGGAAGCCAAACTGTGCAGATGTACATACTTCCTACCTCTTTGGTTTGTTTTTTGCAGGTAATATCAAAATTATCCAACAAGCCTACACTATCCCAGGTATGTTGATCACATTTTAATTATGCCAAGCTTCACTTTGAACGCACACATAATTATAAGCACAACAAACTCTTTCCATTCCTTCTTGAAAACGGACTTCAATTTTTTCAGAGTGGGAATTCAAATAACATCCTGCATATAGTTCTGCCACTGCCTATTTTATGAGTAACAGCTTATAATCTTTTTTTTCCCAGGTGCTAAATTTGAATATCTTCCTGTAGCAACTACATTTTAGATACATGGCTACCCAAGCCAAATTTTTGAATATGGGTAACACTTGTTTTCTATAGAGTATAGGCAGTATCAGTGCCAGGTCCTGTACAGTTTAATCATCATGACAGCCTTTGAATAACTACTACAGTTGACAACAAGGTTTTCCTATTTTATAAAGACATGCCTTTTGTCACAACTTGGAGTTCTTACCACTTCATATATACCAAATTAAAAGACACCAGTTCACAAAATCTGTCAACACATACCAAGAGAAAAGCATACATTCAATGAAAGTGTGTTGTAACAAAATTAAACCTATGCTGCAGAACATTTAGACAGATGCTCATAGGGGCTTAGACTATTTGGATAAATTCCCCAAATCTGTATTTCCACCCAGCCAATCTGACTTGGCCTGAATGTGGGATATCTGACTATGCGGGGTCATCTGAGGTTTTCTATCTAAAGCTAACAGTGCCTTAATCATGCTTAATTAAGAGGAGTAGCCATAAAAAAAAATTAGAAAATTCCTCCCTTTGAAACCATAGAGTTGCATTTGGTTTGTTAATTTTATCTGGAACCTGAGTCTGCCTTAGGCTATTCACCTACTACCAATAAAGTAAATTGTACCATGGGAATAAATGGAACTATTTCTGAGTTAAGGTCTGATCCTGTCTATGTTGGCACGTGTTGGCACTCACGATCAACATACTTTTTTGTCACAAAAAAAAAAAAAACATTGATCTCCTACACTGTGCTTTAATTAGTACATAAATTACAGAATCTAGGTCTATGTTGCCTCTAAATTTCCATGGTTCCAACATCAAGCATCTAAATTGCATTTTATTCAAAACCAGACATAGCTCTGCTTTCTGATGACTCAATCCTGAAGCCAAAACTATCACACTATTGGTCTGTCTACCATCCTGGCAATTACCTTAGTTACAAAAATTTAGAAGGACACAGAGACATTGGGCTTGAGCTGAACTGGTGTAAATGCCATTTACACTTCATATAAGGTTCCATGTGAAAAAGTGGTATTATTTGAATTACCAGCCTCAGATCTCTTCTGTGGACTGCCAAGATTCTGGTAGCATAACATTCAAGAAATAATGCCTCAGCTAAACAAAATTAATCGTCTCAAGTGTACATATGGCAAAAGACTTGAAAAAACTAGTCATGTACCCTTCTTGGTAACAAAACATACTGCAGTGAGTTTGCTGACCATGTCACAAGTGACCTTTTTAAATTTGTTTGTATTTTACTTCTGTCTGCATATATAGCTGAGGCTATGGATAAGTTCCAAAAGAGCTTTCTCTAATGAGAAATGAAATCTGCGTTAGATCTGGGTTTGCTCCAGAATGAACAGCAGAAAAAATGGTTTTCTGCAACATCAGACTTTGAATTTTACGCTAATATGTATTATTTGTTATTTTAGACAGAGCTCAAGGGAAATGGAAATATAAAGAAGAAACTCCCTTCAATTGTAGAAGATGAAGATGAGGAAGAAGAGGGAGAAGAAGAAAGCAGCACTCTTTCGCCAATTGATACACGAAGCACAAATAGCTCTCAGCAAAAGAAGACTGCAAGCAGCAAAAGCCACCTAGGGAGAAACTTGAAGCAGCTGGCCTCAGGAACTGTGCCCTTTCATTCCCCCATCCGTGCTTGCAGTTCAAACCCCTCAAGAGCCAAACATGAAACAGAGCTCCATTACTACTCCAAAAGGAAGGAGAAAAACCTTAAACTGTACCTGTCAGCACTGACCACCAGCGGCCCACCAGATCTGAGCCCAAGGTAATAGCTATGAATGGTCATTTTCCTATCTATCATGTGACTCCTATTAAAAATAGCATGATTTTGACACTATAAGAGTTATTCTTTAATAGTTTATACTTCTGTTCATCCTACATTATTGTAGGAACCATTGCACACTATGGAGAATGTTATGGCTTTAGAAGTTTATTGCAACTAAAGTATTTTTACCCATAAAAAGGGCAGTAAAAAAAGTAAGCAACTGCAAAAATGGCTATTCAAATAGTCTGGCCTTTTGTCTATAATATTCATTCCCCCAATAGCACTATGAAACATTCTGAGACCATCAGAGATACAAAAATTTAGAAAGCTATGAATGAAATTATACAAGCCAAGAAAATACAAAAAATTACTGGAGTATAGAACTATAATGGAAAATAATTGCCAAGCAATTTTGGAAAATGTTTAGAGGGTTTTTTCATTAGAGACAGGAAATCCGATAATGTAAGTCATACAGATATTAAATACAGAGTTAGCAAATCTGTTTTGCTGTGTCTTTTAACACAAGGAAGCATCGTATGACAGTTTATTGAAGTATTGCTAGTGTAAAATTTAAAATATTTCAATTTCTTAATTTGTACACTACTTAAAAGTGATTTATGTAGCCTGTTACTAAATTGCTGCAGTGCAATCCTAGTTTTAATACCAGTTCTTTAGAGAAATCACAAACATATATACAAGGAGATGCAGTAGTTCATCTTCCAGTTCAAGTATTGTCTTCTATAAATTGAAGTGGTTTACATATTCAAGCACTTCCTTTATTCATTAGAAGCAGAGTGGAAGTTTGAGGAACTTGCCATTGCAGATATGAAATAGCCACAGTTTGAACAATATTTGTTTGACTCTGTCAAAGCACCAGTCTCTAGAGATGCAATCATAAAAAGGACATGGAAGATTATATAGAACCCTTTCCCTCTCATCATATATTTTATCAGTACAGACACATTTCAAATAGTACCGGGATACAAAACAATTTTAGTTTTTCATAAAATCAGAGAAATTACAGAATCATTTAGGTTGGAAAATGCCTCCAAGATTGAGTCCAACCTTTGAAGAAATACCACTATGCCAACAAAACCATAGCACTATGTGATATTTTCTCATTTGTTTTCTAGATCTCATATTAATTTGGTTCAGTCAGCTATGAGTAAAGGTCATTATCATTCACATAATAAGTGGTAATTCAGGGAAAAACTATTTTTTATATTTTTTGCTGAAATGTAGTTATGGTTATTATTGCTCCGAATTTATGCAGTCAGACATTGGCACCCAAGGCTATAAAAAAAAATGAAAATATGTGTTTACATATATTCTTTCCTGTTTCCATTCATAATTTTATAACTGTAGACTAATCCTGTTAATAGGCTGGAAAACTGTCTCAAGATGTATGTTTTTCAGTTTTCTTTGTTTCCAGACGAAACATTTTCTTGTTATCTCCTAGAAGGAATTTATATTATTAGGATATTTAAACTGACAAGTTAATACCACTTTAAAAAAATAGTCTTAAGTCTTTCCTTGTGACCATTAAGGATAAAATAATATCTTAATTAAAATTCTCATTTACATTTGGTGTTGGCAAGGGAAAGACAAGACTCTGGTTGAAATATCCAGTCAGTGCTGTTCTGAGGTGTATAACCACAGTTTCTTAAGAAACTTCTGCTGTGGATGTTTCTGAGAGGAAACTAACTAGAATTCTTTACAGATGCTTCAGGTTCTTTCATTATGCCCCACAGTGAAAGCAATAAAGCCCAGAGACTGGGTCAAATTTTTAGAGAGCCCTTAATGCAAGGAACAGAGGGTAGAATTGTAGTTTCTAGAATAGAGCCCCAGTCAGTTGCTTTTTGGATTCTGCCTATGAAGTGGAAGAGCACCAAAAGGAAGAAAATGCAAGTGATAATAAAGGCGGCCCTAGGAGGAGGTTTGATATAATTGAATCTCCTTAGAACCACACTCCTTAGAGGAGTGGGGCCTAATCCTTAAGCAACTGGATAGAAGAGGTCACATGTTAAACTTTTCTGACTTTTTTGGCTTCTAAGAGTAGAATTTTCTGTCTTCAGGAGAAAATTCAGGGCTGTACAATAGCTGATTCAGAGAGGGGTGAGGCTTAGCAATTAAATTTGTCTCCTCATGTTTTCAATTTACTAGCTTATGTAGTTCCCCAGCCAGATCATTGTATATGAATAAGCATATTGCACATTATGTGTTTGTCACATAGAAGCCTGGCACTCTCAGCTAGGTATTTGTCCTAATATAATTTCCTTTGAGTATGATTCTTTAAACGCTATAAAGAATGTAGCATCTATAAATTCCAAGTCACATCTGAGTAAGCTTTCTCTTGTGTGCTTTAAAGGCAGTTAAAATGTTAGCATTTTATATAATTAGAAACCTCTACAAAAGTGATATTGGTGTTTAAAATTCGCCTTTTGAAGCAGTGAGGCCGAATGACATTCAACAGGTTTTATAGCAAATTTCAAACAAAATAATCATTCTGGTTTTCAGCTGCAGATAGCAGTATAGGCCAAGGCTGCTCAAGCACCACATTTGAGTCTCCTCTTCTACCAGAGGCTGATTAAGATTAGAGTCAAGTCTAGTAACATCCAACTGGCATCGTGAACATGACATAGATATCTAAACCCACACAAAGAGCTAAAAAGGATGGGAACACATGGTATGGATACAGAGGTCTGAGTTACATGGGTCTTTCAAGCCCAATACATCACAGATACCTCTGTGTTCTCTGTTCTTTCCTTCCCTAGACATTTCCAGTCAAGAAGTTTTCCTGAAAACATCTTTATTAGATAAAAATTCTAATGTCTATCATCACAAATTTATCCCCAGTGACTGAGAGGCTAATAACTTGCTATCTTAGCCCTTCCAGATTAGTATTTAATTCATATGTCTGCTGTAAGACAGAAAGTGAAGCTTGTTCCTGAACAAAACAAGAAATTGATGCTTCATATCAATCAACTGGCAGTTGTATGACTCTTTCATTGACTTTAATATAGTTCTCTTTATATCACAATTTATTTTATCTGAGAACAGAAAATATTCATAATTATATATATTTTAATACTGTGTATTCATTCCTCCAGTACTTGTTTTCTTTGAATTCAGAACTTGATTATTGTGTAAAATACCACTGCTTTTTTTTTCCTTTGGCTTTCTTGACACTGCAGTTTAGAGATAACTGCTATGCATGGGTGGAAATAACTAGCAAAAATACCTTTTCTAGTAATCAGATCCAATACTGTTATTAATGTAACTGGTACACTGGAGACTGGTCTGCACATCTTCCTATATGAAATTTGCCAACAAGATTTCCCTGCCTGAACTAGTTAAAAAGAAATTTAGAATAACTATTTGCATGGAAATGGTGCTTTTGACTAAAGTTTACAGAGAGGTTTTCATAAATATATTATGTTCAGGCTTAGGCTCTGCCTAGGTAAACCTAATATAAGAGCTTGATTATGTGCAGGGAGATTTTAGCTTCACAAGAGCATAGTAAAGCCTCTTTTGGTTGTGCAGAAGAAAGAATAGCAACAGATTACTGTAGATATGAGAAGCAAACTATAGTCTGTGTAGTTTTGAATTGGACCCAGAATATACTGTAAAAGTCATGAAAATTTTGAAACCTCAATTAATTATACTTGGCCTCACATTCCTCCATTATCAGTAATTTTAATTTTTAGTGACTCACAAGAAGTTATGCCAATATAATAGGGTCTGCTTTTCTCTAAACTTAATGTTGTGAAAAAGTTACCATTGTTTAAAAATGTGCCTTTTAGGAGTAATTTTTACAACATAATAGGAACATGATGTTTATGAAACTGCTCCATTACCCCAATTTTTCTCAACAGAATTGTTGATGGGATTGAGGATGGAAACCATAATGAAGAAAGCCAAACCTTTGACTTCAGCTCTGATCAGCTCAGGCAGGAATCCAGGTTATCTCCTACTACTGGAGGTGAGCGTTGCCTGGGAAAATCACTTATTAGAGAAAACAGTTTCATAACTGCTTTTTGTTCCCCTTCATTTCTTTCATCCTCACTAGTGGCATAAATAGATTAAACATTTATTTGTACTCTGAGTCTCATTTCAGTGCCACAATTGTAAAAAAAATACAACAAGGTCCCAAAGGTCATTTGTTGTTTTCCTACCAACAGGCAGTAATGATAAAACAGTTTGTGGAGGGAACTGGTTTTTCATGCATTATGCTTTACCAGAAGAACTGTAGAATCTGCCTCATGCTCCCAAAGCTTTGGTCATAGAAGGTACTAAACAAAAGGGCAAAAACTGAACATAAAAACATTCTAATACCAAACTGAAAAAAATACAAGAAGAAGACAAAATTTTAAAAACCCACCAAAAACAAAACCAAAAAAAAAACCCACACCCAATTCATTAAGGGCCATAAGTAAACCTAGCTCTTAACATTTTTAAAGATATTTAGAGAAGTGGAGGGGTATGGAAGTATAGAGATTTTTAAGAGTTAAAACCTTGAATAACGAGGGGTTTTATGATGCCTTAAATAGCCGACACCCTGAAAAGGTTGGTGAAGTAGCACCACAAAGCAATGTAACTTGTCAAGATAGGGGGGAAAAAGATTTTTAAAAGAGAGGGACTGTTTGCAACATCCACTCTTTTAGAAGTAAACAGTTCCCAAATAGCTAAGTGCCTTTATCATGGGGGCAACTAGGACATATATTGTTTCTCTTAAAGCCAAGCTGGAAAATAATAATTACAGTTTAGTCATATTTATGATTTTTTAAAAGTGTCAAGCCATCACATGGATGGCACCAAGGTTATCATCTTGCTTCCTTTTAGGTCCAGAGTGAAGCGAGCAGTATGGACTTTGTTAATTGCACTTCTCTCAAACATTATAAAATGAACATTAAACACATGGTTTAATTTTCATTCTAGCCAACTGAAAAACAGGTTTAAATTTAAAGGATTGGTTAAGTGCAAGAACAGTATTATCATTTCTAAGTGATCATACTCTTCTCATTTACATGAATTTGAATTATTTTCAGAGGCTGAAATTGGTGCTGCTGTGCTCGTTATCAAAGCTGAAGAGACCAAACAGCAGATCAGCAGGCTTAATAATGAGGTAACAAGATTTTGGGGGGGTTAAAGGATATTATGATTCAAGAAATGCTGGAGAAAACTTAGGAATACGATAAATGTTTTATAAATGAGCTCACAAAACTGGATGAAGTTCCTACATGTAGGGCAGTTGGGGGCTTTTAGCTCATTCTCAGATTAATTTTCTACATGAAACCTACATAAAAGTTTGTGTCATGCTAGGGCTAAAACAAGAGTGAGGTTATTGTATCTGATTTTCTTAGGATTTGGTCCCTTCTGGGTATGCCTCTATTTGTCTCATTCCTCTCATTATTTCCCCAAGTTCCTTCTCCCAGATTTTCTTCTCTTGATGCCTGTTGTGCTTTTGGAGAATTTTCTTGAAGGAAATGCAAATCCATTCATGTTCAAATTTACATAAAATGATTCAAATCACTTTACCTGTGTTCTGCTTAGGATGAATGAGAACTTCATTCCTTCCTACTCAAGAAATATGGCCTGAAGAATGGAGGGCCAATAGTGTTCAGTTGCACTTTCTATTCCTCCCTTTCAATAACTTCAAACCTGTTAATCAACTATTAATCCAACAATAAGGAGATGTTCTGTGGCTAACCTGTTTCATTTACACAGCCCTGGAAGTACTTTAGCTAACAAGATTAAAGCATCAGACTAACTTCACAGTTGTACTGAAAGACTAAAATCTGCTCCCAGCCTACTCTGTCTTTCAATGTGAAAAGATTAGAGACAATTCCTTATACTTCCACATGAGGAGACATTTAAATAAGTCCCACCACACAGGTTCACTTCTTCCCTGAGCTCTTTGGTTACCAGAAATGTCTTTTTTTATTATTTTTCCCTCTTTATTGTGTATATTTAATCTAATTATTATTTCCCACTTACAACGTATTGGGCCTGTAAACCTCTTTCATCCTGAGTCAGCTTAAGTTGATTAGGTAACTTAAATATCCTAAGCTAAGACTGCATGTGTGGTTAGTTAGATACTATGAATGAATCATCTCATTTGTATGTCAAACTGTAGAGTTCAGACAAAAGTCTCATGACCCATTGACTATGGCTTAGGAAAAACTATGGGGTTTTAAAAGATTTGGTCAAAGAACTCAAAAAAATCCAAGATGTTCATTGACACCACCATCATGATAGAAAATTATATTTCCTATATATGCTTTTGAAACACACAAGTCATATTGATTCATCCCTTTTGAGGATGAATTTTTAAAATAGGAGGATGTATTATGTGGCTACCCACAAGAGGCAATTGGAAAATATATCATGGTGACAGATGTTCCAAGGCAGGCATCTTGTAGATTAAACAAACATTTCAACTGGAACAGTTCTGGGCTTCTCATTGCTTTTCTGGTGAAAAGCGATAAATAAATCTTGGAGCAGGGCAATATGTTAATCAAAAAAAGAAAAAACCTCCACATGTTCAAGGTCATCTCTCTCCACATACAATTTTAATTTTACCCTAATAATACTATCTGGACAAAATGTTACGCAACTTGTTTGTTCACATTAACATAACATAGGCAGTAGGACTAGATTTAGATTTCATAGGTAATATTCTGGGCTCAAATCCCAGAGATGGATGGGTATCCTCCAAGTCCTCCTAAGGATCAAAATTTACATTGGAAAAACTGCATGACTGAAAGGCTGCTTAATTGCATATTCGACATGTACTCAAACATGCCCCAGCTGGAGTTTCTGAAGTGATAGTACAGAGTTGGTGC
This sequence comes from Taeniopygia guttata, assembly GCF_048771995.1. Taxonomy (NCBI): domain Eukaryota; kingdom Metazoa; phylum Chordata; class Aves; order Passeriformes; family Estrildidae; genus Taeniopygia; species Taeniopygia guttata. The sequence continues at coordinate 36,896,568 of NC_133026.1, forward strand.
TTACCCAAATGAGCCTCTGGGTAGCCTTGCTGATCCACAGTAGCTGCTGCTTGGAGTTTTTTGTTAGAATATTTTTAGACCCAGTGCTTTCATCATTCCATCATTCGATGATGACCAGTAATGAGGCTTAGCGCTGATGCAGCAGCAGTCTACTAATTAGTTAAAATACCAGCAGAGTAAGAAACAAAGTTCTCTCTTAAAGACATGCAGTCTCCTCCTGGTAAAGAAAATATGAGAAAACAGGTCACAAGTAGCCAGCAGCAGTAAACACTGTCATTAATACATTTTCCAGTGGAGATCAGAAATCAATGAATGAATACAAAAATAACTGCTTTCATGAAAGGCAATTGTATTACAACAGTTCACTAGTTAGCTTAGAAACATTTCAGCTGTACTTGGGGGGCAGGGGGGGATAGATGTGTCTTTCCATTCAGACTTTCAATACACTCTCTTGTTAGCAAAGCAAAGCAAAAAGTTACCCCAGAGAAAAATCTACGAAATTAGCTATACCAAGTTTAGAAATACAGCTGAGCTCCTGGCAGTGTTTTAGGTATACAGCATTCACTACATAATCCAAAGGCCATTTCATTTACTTAAGAGAGTAACAGAAGTCAGTGCCTTGATTTCACTTCTCAGATTCGTTAACTTTAGTAGTAATGGATGCACAGACTTCCTCTAAGGAGAGTAGTCTCTAGAGTCAGAACAATGGATGTGAAACAAACCTGAACACACACAATTGCTGTTGTACAGCTCCATGGTTTGGCTGCTCAGCCAGTTAACCTTCTTCACTTCCTCACCTAACTTCACCGCTCACTGAGCATTCAAGCAATACTGAACTGGAATTTCCTTCCAGTTCAGTATTGCAAGATAGAGTGGAATAAGATGACTTTGTCTCCTACCATGTTTATCCCTTCCTCTTAGAATAGTCACTGAATAAAGCAGGCATGATACCCATTATAGTTCAGTAACTTCAGTATATGGTGGGTGAGAACTAAGGTCTAGGTTCTTGCTCTGGTAAAAACACAGTTAGTTAAGCAATAGTTTCAGGATTAGGTTACTGGATATTTACCAGCATTGTACATTTGCTGAGCTGGAAAAAGCTTGATTCAAAGACCTGCTCCAAACTAGGCAGAGCAAGAATTCAGGAAGAGTATTCTGCCTTACAAGTCTATGTCCTTCCTTTGCAGAGATCTCTACATGTGACCTGGTCTTTCCAATGCATTTGTCTGCAAGGGCTAATCAAATGTGAACATTTAGCATATTTTCAGAGGCACCATTTACCTGATGCAATCATAGATAAGGAGCTCACAAAGTAAAAAATAGGAAACCACTAAGGAGATTTTCTGAGGTGTACAGATGGACAACACATTTAGATTAAAGCACCTGCTTGTCACTGTCCCATTGCCTGTATCCTATTGGGCTTTTAACTCTGTCATTTTAATGCCACTGTATGAAAAGAGCAGAGAAATACTTTAACTTTGACTCAGTTTGAAAAACCCAAACTTGAATTATTTAAAACAGATCAGTTAAAATAAGAAAAATACCCAATATTTAGTCATATTTCCCCTCCCTAATTACATGTACACATTCTCCACTCAAAAACATGGGTACACGACTTTGAACCCAGATTAAAAGGCCATCTCATACAGTGCATGAAGACAAATTCAGATTTCTTTGTCATGTCCCCTGGTTTCCTCATATGCAACCCAGCTTCAGCACAGCCTCCCTCAGCTTCAGAAATCTGGGGGCTGATTCCATGTTTTACCACATTAGTAGATCCCACAATTACAGTACTAAAACAGTATAATGAACACAGTACTCACATTTCTCCCATTCAACTGAAAAACAAAAATGAGGAAATATGAACAGGGTCAGGTTTTGAGTTGGATAATTGCCTTCTATTTAGCTCCACATTGGAGCACTTAGTGGGAATTCAGCTATTTTTAATTTTAGGTTTTTTAAATGCAAGTACTTAAAGTAAGAATCTGGCACTTATGCAGGACAGAGAAAATATATTCACAGGGATATTTAACCTTCATCCAAAAAAAGGAACAATCCTAAACAAATATGTTTGTTTTCCAAGTCATAAATTTTATGCATATATTATTTTAAAATGTATTTCAATTCCAGCTGCCAAAAATCAACCATTCTCCTCTCACTACAGAAATAATGCATTTTTAATATTAAAAATATATGCAAATGATAATCAAGGCCACTAAAGAAAATTTGGTGAAGCCAGTCAGGCTTCTAGTTTTACATAGGGGATATACTGTTAAAGTTCAATTTGCGACTTGAGAGTTCATATAATGAACTCGCTTGACTTAGAGTAATTAAATACATGTTCTTCTTAACAAGTTCATAACTATATCATCACACAAGAGAAATTACTTTGCAGCAAGGCAATCCCAGTGATTTGGTTTGTAAAACATCTTTCAATCAAGAATAATGTGGCAAAAAGTGAACTAATGACATTTCTAGATCATGAAAAATATTAAAAGTAATCTATCCATTTTGTATTTTAGCCATGTAAATTTCACATTAAAGCAAAAACATAAAACCAAGTATCATTTGTATGAAGAAATAAAAGCTTTCTAAACAATACATGCAGACTAAATTCACTTTGCCTACTGATTTTTCAAAATACATATTCTCTTTTAGCACTGGTTTCATGTTTCCAAAGAACATTGTCGTTTTGTCTCTCTACTGTCATACTTTGATAGCTGTAGAGAAGCTGTTCCAGCTAACTTTTTTCCTCTTTTAATATTAGTTTAATTGGTATTGGCTGATGAAGGCAACAAAAATAGCTGATTCGCTAAACCTTATATTATATTTTTTAAGCAGAACACACTGCACATACATGGCATAAGTCCCATATGCTGTGGTGTGTCCCTGGCACTTTTCCTTGGTGGAAAGGCACCTGAGACAAAGGAATTAACCAAGAGGCAGCCATGCAGTATACAAATCGACTGGACAGGAAAAGCTGACTTCAAATTTGAATAAAAAATATTATTACCATGATAGAGGATGACAATTGTCCAGTTAACATTTAACAGGAATTTCAACATGTTTCTTTCAAAATTTCAAAATAGATCATAAGATCTATTTGCCTAACATCGAAATGTCAACACCTATGATATACAAGTTCATAAGTTCACTTCTTTTTCTTTTTTTCCTAGAAGATCATAAGAAGAAGTTGATTGGTGTTCTCCTTCTAAAGTCAATTTATTTTGGAAACATGCTATTCCAGCAGATCTCAGCAAACCAAATTCCTTTTGACTTTCTTTACCCATTGCATTTGCTAAAACCCTTCACTCTTATAATTTTCTTTTGAATTGTCTTTACATCTTTGAAGTCACTGGCAAAATGCACAATGTCAAGCACCCTTAGTCATTCCTTGTGAAGAAAACCCCCTTCTAGATTTCAATTAAAGAAGATATGCTGTTTGTATATCCTGGGAATATGATTAATGCCCACAAAATGTCATTCAGCAGACCTTAATAGATATTTTTCTGTAATACTCTGCATAGGCAGAATATTATATTCATGCCTCTGACATCTTCTTTTCAGATATTCTTTTCTTGAATTTCATATTACTGATATTTAAAAGTGAACATGAATTCCATTTAGATGTTAAAAATAAACATTAAATAAAAAAAGACCAGGATATCTTGGGGTCCATGGTGTCAAGGTGACCCATGCCCATGCAGCCAAAGAAAGAATCTGAAATGCATAAGGTCAGCTTCTCAAGGTTGTCTATTTTTCCTTATCTATAGCATTCTTTCTCTGACCTGCTGAGTCCATCTAGCAAGTTGGTCATGGCATTCTGTCTGTCCTCCAGGACAGTGTTTACATTTTATACTAAAAATTACATGTACTATGTTTACAATAATGTGCCAATGGCTATCATTTAGGTTAGTGTGTCTCTACCTTAAACCAATAGAAAAGTGTCACCAACGCACCAAGACATGGAGGGCAAGAAGAAGGAGAAGAAGGTCAGGACATGCCCAAATCCCTCCATCTTGTCCCCTTGAAATCCATTCTAAAAAGACCCAAAATTCTACTTTTCACCCTGTGTTAATTCAACTATCACACTACTCAAACCCTTGTGGCTTGCAATTCCTCATACAAAGTTGGCAGTTTTTTCCATGGGCTAAAATCAAAGCCACAGGTGTTTTGACTTCATGACTCTGAGCCCCCTTCCAGGGTCTTGAGACAGCCAGGGCAGCCAGAGGTATGTCCTGGGTTCTGAAAAGGATAGGGTGCTAAAAAGAATATCTTAAAATGCCCATGGATAACAGCTAGCTATTAGTCATAAATCATTCCAATCATTTAAGAATCTAGCTTATGGTGATTATGTCTCCTTCACATTTTCACGTAGTTCCAGAAGAATGTCAGGTGGAGAGTAACATCTTAGAAGTCTTCTGACAAGATGTCTATTATGTTTAAAGTTTATTCTTACATTTTAAAATAGCTTTTTCAGTTAAAGAAGAGAATTTAAGTTTTGCCATGGTTTATTCTTAAGAACCATAATGTTGCCTGTTGTCTTTTAACTATTCCTTTAGATACTCATAGAAATTGTCTGCTTAATATTTTTGCCCAATATCATATATATTACCTCAGGCTTTCTTTCATCAGTACATATTGCCAGCTTCTCCTCTCCCAGCCACCTGGAATTTCCACTATCCTCCTTTTTCTCTCAATCAATAGCTAATCAGTCAGTTTGTACCTGGTAGTTTTTAGTTCCTTGAAGCAATAACTTCCAAACCTGATTTTCTTATTGCCACCATTATGCTGACACTGTCCTGATTCTTTGCCAACCTCAAGGCAGAGTCCACATCCAAAAATCATGGAATCATGAAATTGTAAGTCTTGGAAAGGTCCTTAAAGATCATCCAGTTCCAACCCCCGCCATGCAATGGGACAGCTTCCCCTAGACCAGGTTCCCCAGAGCACCATCCAGCCTGGCCTTGAATGCCTCAAGAGATGAGGGCATGACAGCTTCCCTGTGCAATCTGTTCCAGTGCCTCACCACACTCACTGTAAAGAATTTCTTCCTAACATTTGAAGGCATTACCCCTTGTCCTGTTACTACATCCTCTTGTAAATGATCCCTCTCCATCTTTCTTGTAACCTCCCTTTAGGTACTGGAAGGTTATTTCAAAGCCTTCTCTTTTCTAGGCTGAAAAATCCCAATTCTCTTAGTGTTTCCTTGTAGGACAGGTGCTCCATACTTCTAACCAACTTTCCTCTTGTACCACTCTGCCTCCCCTCTCCTTCCCACCAGATTCACTCCCAGTGAAGAGCCACAAATTATTATTAAAACTGCAGTTTGGGAACCCCTTTTCTAGACTGAATTTCATGGGACCCTGTTAACTTGAATATATTTAAATACTCTAGTCCTTTATACTTCTCTCATTTATCCTTATAAATGAATAAGGGTATCCATTCTCTCTTCTATCTTCTATCCTTAAAAGTGTTTAATAGCAATAATCTTGGTGTCCTAATTTACTCAGACAAACTGTAAAGTGGTCACTGGAACTACCAAAGAGCTGGCTAAAAAGTCAACAGACAAATGATCAAATTTCCTACTCTTACTCAGTAAAGCCAATTGCAGAGCCTTCCACATTCCTGGATTTATTTCACTAAAACTGAATCATCATATCATTGCACAAATCCTATAGATTTAATCTGAAGTCAGATTAGATGCACTGATTTTTTTTTTTCTTTCTGCAACCAGCTTTGCTTCTAAAGCCATTAGATCAGAAATGCCTGTCTCCACAATACCAATGACCACAGAGTGGCTGATACATGATCAGTGAAGAGTCTGTCTCTGCTCAGTTCTCATTTCATTCATTAAACAATGCAGTCAGTAAGAAACAGAATACCAGCAGTTAGTAAATTTGAGCCTTCAAAGATTCATCTAGCTGAAAAGCTCCCTGACTTAATGAAAAACCAGAATAGAAGAAGCAATGAAAGACCAAAGAAGGGAATAGAGAAGCTGCCATATGCAGTGCAAGCCAGGCAGCTCCTCCACTTTGCCAAAATGCAGCTTCTGTTTCTCAAGAAGCCAAAATTCATGTTCACTTCTTTGGGTGTTCATAAAGAGTCAAAGCAGAAAGATATCTGGGTCTGAAGTTTGAATTTCAAAAGGGACTAAACACAGGGAGAGAAAAATATATATGTACAAATAAGAATCTAATCAGCTTCTAATCAGAAAAAAATTATTTTATCCATTATTTAAATTTAGAGTTCCTTATTAAAGTCACCCTAGGACATTCAGATTTATCTAAGAACAGTGGTGAGAACGAGGCATTCCAGTTAAAAATTTTTCTTTAAAAAATTAGATCTTGGAATATATAATGGGGAAAAAAAAGAAATCTGTTTAGCCATTTAAATAAAGCAATAAGCAGCAGCATCATCTTACATCCCACCATTCCTACCTAACTACATAGAACAAAATATTCAAACTGCTAAAAATGTTAATACTGGTAGTAAAGAAAAATTCTCTTTCTTCTGACACTGTCAATGTAATTTTAAAATATAAAAATACATCTACTAAAAATTGTATTTTGATCCCTATTTTGAATATATTCTTTCCTGATAACATAGTCTACTAAAAAGGCACCAGCACATTGCTTTCAACCACTTTGAGAAGCACCTCTTGCTGCTTGAAGCTAAATCTGTATAAAACCCAATTTCTACATCCGGAAACATTGCGGTATCTTTTTCAAGTCCTAGGAAGTGTTAAGGCAGCATTTTGAGTATATTTGGGATCTCAGAGATAATTTTAAAGCTGTCTGCCTAGCACAGCAGGAACCATTTGTACCAGTAGCTGTTTTGCCTAGCAATAATCAGTGAGGTCCTGAAAAGAGTGCAGCCTTACTGGCATGCCAGAAATTAGCCCTTTCTCCTCAGGAAGAAACCATACTGCTTTCAATTTCTCTTTCATAGACATAAAATTCCTTTGGCTTTTAATCTCAATTCTTTTGCACTTTCTCAAACACTGTGAAATTGTTAATAGTACTGATAACATTTTTTCCTGTGTTACACCTTTTTATTTGCATCAGCTTAGAGATCTCTGAAGGATATAAATACAATAGTATAAACAGTGTAACACTGGTGGGAATACTAATAATATGCTATGCATGTATAGAACTATGATAATATAGAGAAAGATGATAATTAATAGTGATATAGATACTGGAGGTTTAATCTTGTAATCTTGTCATTGTAAAATCCTGAAAGCTACATATTTTTTTTGTGTATGTGACATGCAGAATAGATCCCAACAGATCTTACTAACTGGTAGTGGTGAATTAAGTTTGGCATAACTACTCTATCATACTACTGGAAACCATTATAGCCTACTTTATAGGGGTTTATCAGGTAAATTCCTACGCTGGTGCAAGAGCAAGTTTGTGAGAAGAAAACACTCTATGAGCTAGCATATATATCAAAAATAGAGTGTCTGGACACTAGACCAAGTTGTAATTAACAGAAATTCAGGGCTGTCACAAGTGCTGATGCTGGGATTGATTCTTGCTGTAATTTCTTAATGATTTGAGAAAAGAAACATGCTAAATCATGATTAAACTTCTAAAAAACTCATAAGTGATGAGAAATGGAAAGCAAAAACATGGATCAAAACAAATGAAATTTTAAAATTGTGGATATTTTCACACAGCATTCATAGTTTAGGTAAGGTACACCTCATAACGTAGTGTCAATATTTCTATTTGCACACCTGCAGAAAGCCCTGAAAAAACGATGCAAATTGGGAAATTAGGCACAGCAAATCATTGCTGTGTCCACCAGGTGCAGGGGCCATTGATGATCCTAAAAAGAACTGATGACCAGTGAATCTATATAGCCATAACTTTGATTGTCCTCTCCCATCCTTCCCAAAAAGCTTTTGGAGGTTTTGCAATATCATCTCCTAAGGTCCAACAGAACATCGGAGTTCTTGTGAAGTTGATTTGTCCAGAAATTTCACTGTGTTTTCTCAGGGTCTGATGGTACCCAGAACCCTCACTGGCTGCTCTGACCCCACAGGAAGCCTGTTCACAGAACACCTTGGCAGCATATTTTAATTTCTCACATTAACTGAAGTTACGAGGCATTCAAAGCTTAATCTCTGCTGGCAGAAGAGGATCTCATGGTATTTTCTATCTACCGTAACTCAATTAGATGACAAGGCAGAAGGAAAGAGAAGTGCAGAGACAGAGATCCTTTCACCTGCCACTCAAGAGTCTCCTCCCTTGAAGGATTTTATCTTCAGAGGAAGTGTGATCATTACAAAATTATTAAACAAAATGTTAGGTTTGACCTCTAAGCTCAGAGAAAAATAAATAGATCTATAGGAGCTTCCTACTTTCTTCTCTGAATTTCTTCATTATTATTGTGCCTGTAATAATGCAATCAAACTCAGCCTGAAATGTATTTCCAGCAGATTTCTTCAGAACTATCCTGACAGAACAATGAAAATTAGTCTGTGTAAGTCATCTAATCAGTGGTGTCTCTACTTGAGGTCAAAGAAAGGCTCCCTGAATTAGCTATTTTCTTTTTGACATGTGGCTTGAAGATGAATGTGCAGTCATGTCTTTTTTTCAACAGAGTAGCATCAGTATGAGAAACTCTGTTTTAATGATAGTGATAGTGCTGTGACCTAAAATAGATTGATAACTATCATGAAGATCAATTTATGTTCTACCCTTTAAAAGGATGAGTGGTTTAGTTTTATGTTTGAGCTAGACTTTTCTTTGCCCAGAACATTCTTACAAAGGCCTAAAAAATGTCCCCATTAATGTTCAAATGCCAGTCAACTTTAAAACACAAATTCAGAATTTGCCACTCTGATCCCCACCCAAAACAGCAGTGTTGAGGAAAGACTTCATGTGCTTTATGAAACCAAATGGATGCTATCAGCAGTTTCAGCATTTAAGAGAAAAACTCTGATAAAAACTCTGATTCTTCCTTTTGCACATGCACCAGAGAAATCTATGCAATGGAATAATGTCTGTTATACATAGTACCTTTAAAGCATACACAAAAGTGCATGGAAACAAATTGTTTCACATTCTTTTATATTTTTTAAATAATTAGAGGTAACAAGTGGGTTTTAGAGTTTTCAGTTTTCCATCCTTATTTTTTTTTAGTAGTAGTCTACAGGATTTTCAAATAACTACTCTTTGCATCCAGCAACTGAGAATATAGATATATTTTGCTATGAAGATGGCAGTAGACTTCACATGTATTTCTAAAGAAGATTTCACAAGACCTCCTTTTTATGTAATTCATCAGCGTGAAATTATTTAATAAGAAACTTTTATGGCTTGAAATATTTAGCGATTGGTCAAGAAAATATTGATGTCATTCTGCATCTGGAAATCATCTCAGTTCTAATCCTATGACCATTTTTTATATACAGAGAATAATTTGAAATCAGATGGATTAAAGTAGCTGGATGGACTATTTTCCACTAGCAAAATACATCTCTTTAGTAGCCAAAGATGAAAGTTGCTATTGCTAGAAAGAACGGAGGGATGTATGTACATATTTTAGGCATGGTGCATAAATAAATACTGTGATATTTTGCCTTTTCACAACAGATGACATCTTTAAGTCAAGAAGTCTCACAATTACGTAAGGATATGAAGAATGTGATGCACCTTCTGGAAAACCTGCTCACATCCCAGAAGCCTCCAGGATTCTGTGCTGTGCACAGCATATCTCGAAGTCCCACACTGGATAGTCTGCAGTCTCGAATGGCTTGGACTACACATCAGCCTTGCTCACACATGCAAGCTGGGAACTTCACTTGCACCAAAGCACAACTTTGTCGTGGAAACACACTATGTGACATTTGGAATACAGGTCTGTCTTCTGTAGGCAGCAGTCCCCAAAGGACTGAACCCAACGTGCAAAATTCTATGGATGGTGAACTTTATTATACAACAGGCCTTCAAAATTCCCCTTCCCAGTATCACGTAATTCAGAAAGACAATCTGCAATTTTTGAGATGCACCTCTCCCCACTCAGACACTACCCTGACTCCTCTTCAGTCTATTTCAGCAACCCTTTCTCCTTCAGTTTGCTCTTCATCAGAGACATCACTACACCTAGTGCTGCCCAGCAGATCAGAGGAAGGGAGCTTTAGCCAAGGAGCAATCAGCTCACTAAGCCTTGAGAACCTGCCAGGATCGTGGGACCTGGAAGGAACAGCCAGCGTAACTTCTGCACTGACCCCAGATTTCCCAACAGACATTGTGACAAGCACAAGGGATGTTAAAGATAAAGACTGCCAAGCCATAGATGTATGAAAAACAGGGAAGTAGTACTCAAAGCATGTTCCACAGCTGCCAGTTTTAAATTTAGAGAGTACTGCATGACTGCTTTATTTGATTCCTGTTTTGGCGATCATGGAGACTTACAAACATGAAAATTCAGACTCATACAAAGTAAGAAAAGGTAATGGTTCATACTATAGGAAAAACAATAAATTTCTAGATTTTAGAAGCATGTTGAAAAAACATTTTGAATACAGATATAACTTGTCTGTTTGACAGACTTTTGTGATAGTCCAAAGACCCTGAGGGTCAGAGCAGCTGGAAGTCTAGCACAAAGAACCGTCAAGGGTGGCTTTTGTTCGTTGAAGCAAAGGTTTTCCCTGAGTGTCTGACTGTTGTTCCCAAACAATATCTATGGCACTATTTGCTTCAGGTGATCGTGGGTCCTGCTGGTCTTTTTGTCAGTTCTGTGAAGGCAAAGGACATTCGCTGCATGTCATCTAGACAATCAATCCAATAGAGAGTGCTTAGCTGTTGCACGTTATTTGTCATGTAAATGAAACCTCTTAATTTATCTAAAAATACTATTTTTATATACTTGATATGAAACATGTACCTAAAAATTATTTAAAATATTTATAAAGAGAATAAGAATTGGGTTTCATTTTGGTAAGAGCTTGCAGTTTTAACAAGAAATGCACTACCATCATGTATTAGATCAAATACTATTTATTGTTAAGATATCATGTAGTTTACAAATGGCTTCCCTTTTATGTGCATGCAATTTGCAATGGATGTACTCATTCTGGTGGAATACAAATAAATTAAGGTATTATTTTATTTAAAAAAATAAAAGAGCTGGAATGTTGTATCCTATAATTAGGTATCGCTACTTAAAAAGTGAGTTCTTATACTGATAACATTAACTGCTCTCAGTTTGTGTCTTAGTATTGCATTGTCATCTGTAAGACCAAGTTAACATTTTAAATACATTTCTGTTTAGGGGCTATATATCTGGTTAAAAACATTAAAATGGTTGAAAACCTATGAGCAAACTGAGGAATATTAAAGGAGGAAATTACAATTTTAGTAAGTCTGAATCAAAAAAATAAGATTAAAGTAGTTATTTATTAATTGACCCTTTTGTTTCGTCTCTAAAAACTAGCTTTGATTTTTAGTCAGATTTTTTTTTAAAAGAGATTGGTGAATTATTTAATTCAGAATCTGACTTAATGCCCCCCCCAACATTTTTTTTTCTGGTATATAATGTACTAGAAACATATTGCTACAGTGCAACCAAGGCTACAGATTTGCATTGGAATTTTGATTTTTATATATAAAGATGTGCAGTGAACATCAAATTTACATATCCTTTAACAAGCTTTCTAAAAAAAAACCCAAGCCAAAATAAATGTCCTAAAATGGATAAGTAAACTAAGTTATATTTAATAATTCATGCAAACTGGTGGTTATCAAATTAAAATTTTTACAGAGCACAGATTTAGGTTTAACTTCCCTAGGAGGTTATTTTGGTGGGATTTTTAATGGAAAATTCAAAGATGGAATATAATTTAACATTTAGCTGTGTGTAGGAATACAAACCCCAGCTGATACTCTGTGCCCTACCTACATCCTTTCACAGCCATTTCCCTACTGGTACAAATTAGGGATTAAGTGTCATCTCCCATTTTGGGCTACCTGAATTTTGCCAGTGTGTCTACACCTCAATGTGAGTGTTTATATAGGGTTTCTTACTTTCCCTTTCTTCCAGTTTTTACTTAGTTTAAGGTTAAATAGAGACATACTGATTAAATAAATAATATCCCAGAAATTTTAAAAACCAATAAAATAATAATAGTAGCAAATACAGTGGCAAGTACAGTTCTGTGGTATTTCTGCAAACAGTCCTGGTTCACCTTTGGCCATCTGCTGTCGTCACCCCACTTCAGCACTGGGCAGGAGGCTGGGGGAGGCTGCCTGCTCCCCTCTCCCAGGGCAGGAGCCCCACCTCAACTCAGCGCTCTACAGCCACTGTCCTCTCCTGTCCTCAGCCACAAGGTGCAACTCCTTGGGATGCATGGATACATGATGCACAGCTGTCCACAAATCCTGATTCCTCTCCCTACTGAGAGCTGACTTACTGACTGAGAATGCATAAACACACCATGCCTAGTTCCTAATAGCATTTAACAATTTCCATTGCCCAGATAAATTGGGAGAAGCATTTTCTTTCTCATTTTATGACATATAGAGTTTTTGGGTCAGTTTTGTACAAAAGTTTTAAAAGATCAGTGGAAACACAAAAAAACCTCTTTGCATACACAGCTTTAGCTTTAGTGTTGTACATTTTATTCTCAAATAAAAACTCTTAAAAAACATGTGCAGCAATTATGAAGAAATAGCACCAGGAGATCTGTCCGAAGTTGTTCTTTGTTTCTGCAACTGTCAAGAACATCACAAACAAAGCTGGCAAGCATTCTAATCTTTGTATTGGCTATAGTTTCAAGGAACACACTAGAATTCTGGAGATTCTGTAAGATGGGCATCACACAGGTGAGTGCACTGCCTTCCAGGGAAAAGCTCAAGGAACTGCAGAGAAGGCAAGAGCAACACCAGGTTTAACTCCAGCCAGCACCCAGCCCCATGCCACCCCTCACTCATTTCCTTCCTGTCAGAATAAGCAACAAAATTGGAAAAGTAAAAGCCAGAAAACTCATTGGTTGAGATAAAGACAGTTAAGCAGAGAAAGCAAAAGCTGTGCATGCAAGCAAAGCAAAGCAAGGAATGAATTCACTGCTTCCCGTGGGCAGCAGGTGTTCAGCCATCTCCAGGAGAGCAGGACTCAGTCATGCGTAACTGTGACTTGGGAAGACAAACGCCATCACTCCAAATGTCCCTCCCTGCCTTCCTCTTCCTCCAGCTTCAATATGCTCGGCATGGCACCATATGGTATGGAATGTCCCTTGGATAAGTTGGAGTCAGCTGTCCTGGCTATGTCCCCTCCAACTTTCTGAGCACCCCAGAAAGTGGGTGAGGGGAGGAATAGAAAAGGCCTTGGCTCTGTGTAAGCCTTGCTCAGCTGTAGCAAAAACTCTTTCATCACCTTGTTTCAGCACAAATTCAAACCATAGCCTCATACCAGCTGCTGTGAAGAGCTGTGTGAAGCAAATTAAAAATCCCAGTCAAGACCAGCACACCTGGCCAAAATCAAGTAAAGAAAGAGGAAAGTCTTGAAGGGTTGTACTATTTTAAACTCCCTGACACCATCATAGTATGAAACTCCCAGGAAAAGCATTCCTCAAGCAGCTTTTGTTAGAAGGTATCTGAAACCAGTGCAAAAATTTCACTTTTGAAGGTGAAATAACAATTCACGGGGACAAATTTGAAGGCATATACTTTTGAAATGGAACAATATCCAAGCAAGATTACCATGGACATAATAAATCTCCACACAGAGTGGCTATTGAGGATATCTGGGATTAAAGCAACAACTACTGTAATATTTACAAGTTACCTTCAAAAGACTCTCAGTATGAAAATCAATACAAGCATCCCACACACTAACATCCAACCACCCAGTTCAGACAACTGAATTTATTCTTTTTTACACTAACCTTTACAAAAATAATAAAAAACAATTGTTAAAAATTGTTCTTATCTAATTTTGCATCAGTTTACTTCCAAAATTTGCACCATTTCCTTCCTTTCTTGCATTTACTAGTACTGTCCGTTTCTTCTTCTGTAGAGTAATGAATTTTTTCCCCTTTCTATTTATTTCACCATCTTTTTCTCTCACTTATTCAGCTTTATAATCTCTTTCTAACTTCATCAAACCCAACCATATCTTTCATTGCCTGGTAATTTTTCTATTAAGCATCATCCTAAGTCTGCCACTAATAAACGAAATAGTTACTGAACTCTGTTGTACAATAGGACACCATATTTGGACTCTGTCAAGACTCAGGCAGTAAACCACTGGACTTTAAACCAAAATCTCCTGCACTGTTATATTCTCACAGTGCTGTAGTTGCTTTCACTGGGAATGGGAAAAATAATGGAAAACATGAAAAAGATGCACTGGAAAACAAACGAGTCAAAATACCAAAAGTAGGCAATTTGTCCTCTGCCTCAGATGCATCATTACAGATACGTACTTGTGCTGTGCCCATAGTACCTACTAGATTCTACTTTAAAAACACAGCTTATCACTTATCATTTTTTCACAAATCATAACCATAATTCCATAATTCATGGAATTAAATATACTATGTTCTTCTTATGCTTACCCTAATATATGCTATATATGCTTTGACAGTTGGTTGGTTATCTACCACAAATAACTTACTCTAATTAGTCCATCTGCTATCTGCACATTAGATTTCAATACATTCCCCTTTATAAAGCAATTTTGTAACACGCTGTGTTAATAACCTAGTTGGTAGCTTGTAAAAAAATCCTGTGTTTCACAAATGAAACCTTGGGTTGAAACAAACTGATCTCAACATTTTCTGCATCTTCTTTCCTTAACTTAAAAGCACATAGTTCTCACATGTCACTCAGTGGGACACACTTTAGGTATTTTCTTTCTGGGCACAAAAAGTGCACAGTCACATTCCTATGTTCTATAAAAATTTACTTCAGCTTTAAAAGAAAGAGGTTATAGCTGATAATTAAGGCAGCAGTGGAGTAAGAAATAAGAAAAGGGCTGGTGCTTGATTTTCTGGATCACTCTTCTATCTCAGTAACAGGAATTTGCCCAGCCGTCATCAATTCCAGCAGCCTACCTGGTACTGAGTCTTTGCTTCATTCATAAAATCAAGTAGCTTATCTCAAGAAATCTAAGCTCGTCTCATTCATTATCTGCCAATTGTCAAAATAGATACTAGTAAAAAATAATTCACAGCTGCAGGTTTGTTAGATAATACCACATGCAAAATCAGTTTTACTCCTTTCAAGATGAGCATAAAAATCACATAATCATTCCCAGATGAACCACTGGTCTCTTGTGTACTTTATAAAATTCTCTTCCCTTGTATTTTATAAAAGTCTCTTCATTTCTCCTATCATACATTGTCAGTAGCAACAGCAATGACAGGAAACAGCAATTTCTGGTTTCAAAACAACAACAACAAAAAAAAAAAAAGCCACAGACCTGATCTTTTCATTTAGAGAAACTGGATTATGAAAAGCAAATTTTATCTATGTACCTTGATACAGGAATTTCCAAGTATCTGTAAATCTCTCAGAGAAGCAAGTCAAAAATGTTTAAGAGTTGAAAGACCTGTGTCAATAAGAACTTGGAACCACAAAAGTTGTGCAGAAGGAAAAGCAGTACCTTCCTCTTTCAAATTGTTTTAAATGTTAAGATTTAGTATGGATCCTCACATTTGTGCCTTGGGGTGTGTTTTAAGTCTATGCATTTATTTCCAAGAGATTAACACTTGAATTTGTTCTCTCTTCACAGATTTTCTGGAACCCATTTTGCTGGGTAAATCCAAAGGTTTTTTGCTGTGGTAAATCCAAAGGTCTGATACATGACCAAGAAATGGAAAGATAGAAAAAAAATAGTGAAGGTCTTTATCTTCAATTACACTGAATTTTACAAATTATGCATTACAATTGTAAATGGCTAGTATGTATTTAACCATGGACTAAAATACTAACATAATTAATATGACATGCAATAAATGCTTCCACCAACAAGCCTCTGAGAAATATTTCCTCGGTTTTTAAATTTTATTATCCTAGATGCTGTGTTATCAACCTCAAATACTCAAAGATCCCTGATAGGGTCCCTGAAAGAGCTACAACTTCAGACAACTATTTGAATTCATTCTCTTTTTCAAATGCCTTTGATCTATTACATTGATTTCTCTCAAAATGCAAAGTGGTGCAAGAGTTAACACTGTTATAAATGACAGCTGTAGGAACAGCTGTATAAACTTGCAGTTTTGCCTGTTGCCAAACATTTTCTTTGTAACTCTTGTGATGCCTCAGGGTCCTTTGTGCAGGTGAAAGTTTTAAGAAAATCAAAGAGCAGTAGAAGACTTCTCAGGGAAATGTGCAAATATATTGAGGAAATTTTTTTTTTAATTAAAATCTCACAGGCCTTCACATTTAACATCCACAAATCCTAAGGATTTTAGGACAGTCAATGCAAATTTCCAAATGTCTAAGCTCACTTTATCTGCACCTAAATTTCACATTTCATATGTAGTGGGTAATGTATGTATTCACCCTGACCTGGCCTACATAGTAACTATTCTGATTATTTTTAGTGTAGTCTACCCCTGACTTCTTCATGGAATTAAATACACCATGTTCTTCTTCTGCTTACCCTAATATAATACAAAATAACTAGTGGCTAAAAATCCACATATTTGGCGAGGTGTTGCTTTCACGAGGCATTTTAAAGAGTTTGCTTCCTGTTCAAAAAAATCAAAGCTTCCTTCAAGAAGAAGGAGACTAAAAAAAAAAAAAACAGTGTTAATCTCCCTATGTACAAACAATCAAATCCCACGCACCAGCTCCTTCTTGACTCTGCAGTCAGACACAGGACAAAAACAGCAGCACCCTGAGACAAACTGGAAGAACAAGCCTCCACAGGCAGTAATATTATAGACTAATTATACCTTTTTAAAGGCCAGAATTGTCAATCATTTACTTCCTGGCTTTCCTTGCATGATTTTTTTAACTTCACATATATATCTAGTGCTGCTGGATTTAATTTCCCCACCCCTACACAGCACTGATCCACAGAAATACAGCTGGTATTCTTACTAGAAAAATGCCAACATTATTTCAGTAACCATGCAAATAACTTCTAAGCAGAATTTTAAAGACCATAGATGAATGAAGGGGTTTCTTGCATTTTACTTGTTTATAGGAAAGGAAAATTATAACCTCTTTAATAGAAAATATTTTTCATTTCACCCACGGTAGTCTGAAATTTTCCAAAAGTAAATAGCAAAAATCTCTTCTGTGCCTTTGCTTGTAATGAAATTGTGGGAGGCAAGGATATGACACAGGATGGACAGGAGCAAAGCCAGCAACACACACGTTCTCTGAATGCTACACTATCTCATAACATCATTTTTAAATGTTACTGAGTCATGACTGTCAAGCAGCTTAAATGTGTTCAAAGATGTGCAATCACCTGCTTATTTTTTTCCCATACAGAATTATCAGTTTTTATTATGGATTGTGCCAGAGAATCTCTGATGAATGTATATATAGAGCATAAAAATAGTTACCGGCACTTGTACCACAATCAGAGAGAAGGCAAAAATTCCTTATTACCAATCTCTACAACAACATGAAAAGTGCTTTTTTAAAAAAAAAAAAAAAGAAAATTGCTGCTTGGTCTTTTGTAAAACATTATACATGTATTAGGTTTGCATGGCCAGGGTTTGGTAGCAAGGGGTGGCTTCTGTGAGAAGTTGCCAGAAGCTTCCTCCATATCCAACAGAGCCAATGCCAGCCAGCTCCAGGATGGACCTGCCAATGGTCAAGGCTGGGCCAATCAGAAATAGTGGGAATACCTCTGTGATAACAGATCAAAAAAGAAGGAATAAATGAATTCTGGCATAGAGGGAATTGTGGCCAAAGAAAAGCAGGGTAAGGATACGTGAGAGGAACAACTCTGCAGACACCAAGGTCAGCAGAGGTGCTCCAGGAACCATAGCTGAGGTTCCCCTGAAGTCTGTGGTGAAGACCATGGTGAAGCAGCTGTACCCCTGCAGCCCATGGAGGTCAACAAGGATGCAGAGATCCCCCTGCAGCTATGGGAGGGACCCATACTGGAACAGGCTCCTGGCAGGGACCTGCAGACCCAAGGACAGAGGAGCCCACACTGGAGGAGGTTTCCTGGTAGGACTTTTGACCCTGTGGAGAACCCAGGCTGTAGCCAGCTGTGCCTGAGGAACTGCACCTGTTGAAAAATGACCCACATTATAGCAGTTCATGGAGAATTGTTACTTGTGAGATGGACTCACTTTGGAGAAGTTCAAGGAGAGCTGTCTCCAATAGGGAGCACAGGCTGGAGCAAGGGAACGATTCCTTTCCCTGAGCAGCAGCAGGAACAATGTGTGGTGAGCTGACCATAACCCTGCTTCCCTGCACTGCTGAGGGGGAGGAGGTAGAGCTGGGAAGATGTTTTAAGGTTTGGTTTTACTTCTCATTACACTGCTCTGATTTTCATGGTAAGAAATTCAAATAATATCCCAAAACTGGGTCTCTTTTGACCCGACAGTATTTGCTGAATTATCTCAGACCTTATCACAATCCATGAGCCCTTCATTATGCTTTCTTTCCCCTGTCCAGATGCAGAGGGAAGAGACAGAGAAGCTTTGGGGCTTTGTTTGGCATAGAGGGTCACCTCACTAGACTTTTTGGGGCTGAAACCCAGGAACAAAAGGTTTTTTGAGAAAAGAATGGTAATTAGGAGAGGCAAAAAGGAGCACTGCCTCAGCCAGACCCAATGAAATCCTTCATATTCTCCTTCAGGACCAAATTCTCATCAGAAACAAATATAGGGCATCCAAGGTGATAAACTGCCTATTCCTGATGCACACCAATATGTAAATGTTGTGTTCTTTCAAATGTTGGTAAGAAAAGAGTCTTCGAGCAACCAGCTGTTATAAAAAGCTGGTGTCTATACAGCTAATTACTAGCATAAAAATGAAATATGAGAATTTTAAAAACTCTCAGGAACATTTGACAATATCCTTACCAGAGCCATAGCACAGCACAGAGTCTTTTGAAGCATCGGTCACCCTTTGCTTCAATAAGAAAATTGTATTTGAAAATAAATGGCATCATATGGAGTTTAGTTTAGCAATTATTCACATTGTGGTAGAAACTGGAGCACCTAAAAGAGTTCAGGGGTCTGTTGTATTCACCACAGTATATGGAGATAATACAAAGTTCAGAGAGCTTTCAACCTAACAAAAAACAAAGAGACAAAGGAGCATTAAAAATTTATCCAAGGTCCCACAATGGCTTGCAGGGAGGCAGGAGCAGAACAGCTGGCTGCCTGAACATGGGTCCCTTTGCCCAGCCTGGAGGCAGCAGGCAGGGGTGGACTCCCTGCCTGCCCTCCTGCCCAGCAGTGGAGGAGCACCAGGCAATAGAGCCCTAGGAGAGCAGACTATATTTCCAAGCATAAATGCTAAAGGATTCCCAGGACTGTGCTCTGTAAAAAATAGAGTACCTACAAGACATATGGGAGAGTTGTCTGTGGTGAGGGCTGTATAGCAACAGCAGTTTCTGTAACAAAACTTCTTACGTTTCTGGGAGCAGGTGCTTGAATTATGCCAGCCAGTTTGATAATTAGTTAGCTTTGTGTGTGCAAGGTAGAATAAAAGGAAGTCTCTGAAGGCCTTGCATAAGGTAAAGATTGCACCTGCAATCCCAGGTTAGCAAGAGCCCCTTTCCTTAACCTGCCATCAGACATAAAAATCACATCTGAAAAATACTGACCCATGAGGATAAAGTTTGCCTCAGTCAAGTATTTTCAGGGGCAAGAAGGCAGTCAGTGTGTACCAGCAACATGCAGCACATCTGCTGACTCTGCATGCACAGCTGTGTGAGCCATACTGCTGCTACAGTCAACCTTGCAACCACAGGCAGCCAAGTCCTTGAGAAGCATTTTATATCCTGTACTTTCACCTCTTCTACACCCTTCTCCCCATAGTGCAAGCAGTAGTCAGAAGACCCCAGGCCCTCTCCGATACCACAAATAAAAAATAACTTGGGAAACACTGTAATAAAAAATTAAACTTTTTTTCCCTGGGAAAAAAAGAGAAAAAATTATGTTCAGTATTGCCTCTCAGCATAGTCTTTGTATGACTTAATAACCACTGAGACACTCAACAATGTGAGGAAAAACTGGCAGCTTTGGGAATGGGAACAGGCTCTCCCCACATCAGTAGCAATTAGGTCCTTTACAGTTATTTACAGCCAAACTTCAAATTTAAAATTTGAATAAATCCCACATTGTTAAAACAGTTGTATAATTCAGTGTTTAACTAATTTGTCAGGTGATGTTGAATAGGCCAATGTAGAGACAAATTCTTGTGTGGATGAAGATGTTAGAACTGGAACCTGCCACTAAAAAAGTGGGGTTTTTTTCTAGGAATAGGGAGATTAGATATTTTGCTGTATCTTTGATTTGAAGAAAAGCAAAGCCTCCTCAGTGTTCATAACCTTAAGTAATTAGGTTCAACTAACTTCAGATTGTCATATACATACCATTTCAGACTTTTATTTTCCATTTAATTTAAACTCTCTACATGTGGTCAGTTGGTCCAAGGTTACCTTCTGCAATGCCCTGGTTAGAAGTCCAAAATAGACCTAGGTACAGGACCTTCCTCTTGGTTTTTTCCAGTGACCATTTGGTGATTAAATCTGCAAGCTGTCGTCTCTCCAACATGTTTTTTGCCTACCACTGTTAGTGGCATTTGTTCTCCAAACTATATTTGAGAAGTGAAAGTTTCCAACAGTGAAACAGTTCCCAGCTCTCTTTCTCTCTCACAAATAACAGCACTGAACTTTTCAGACACATCCAAGCCTAGCCTAGAGAGTTTATGACAAGATCCTAATGTTTTTAGGGTCCCTTGCCAGCTCTAAGCTGAGTTCTGCAGGGTGGAAGAACAGTTAAGGGGTTTTTTCAGTCATAAATGCCAGTGGTAGAAATTAATCTCTTTTTTTTCTTAACTACAGCTTTATTGTATTTCTTCAGCCAGGGTATGACTCTCACACAGCCAGAGCTTTCCTTAGTGAACTCTTAATTCTTAATATCGATGTGAATCCATTCTCACTTTCTACTTTCCCACTATTGTTTGGTTTAAACCAGAATGTGGTGACTTAGAAATAACCTTTTTCCTCTCCACAGGTACAGCTCCTGAGTTTGTTTTGTTTTATCTTGTGTAAACTCTGTCATGCAAGCAACACTGGTATAAAATAAATGGCTTAATTGCAATATAAAAGGAATTAATTGTCCTATTCAGATTCAGCCAAATATTCCACACAGAGTCTAGATCTATTCTTTTTAAATCGGTGCCAAATGAACGTTGGTTTTAATATTCATTGTATGTGGGTTCAGTGGCTGTTACAGGCTTTATTTATGACAGAGGTGCAAGGTGGCCTGGAACAATGTACTTTGCAAATAATGACTATGAAAAGGACATGCATTTCAGTTTGCTATTTTTCTTATTAATAAATAAAGAAACCCTCAGAGCACTGGAAAGCAGATAAAGTAGCACAAAATGATTCACTGCCAGCTGGAAAACATTTAACAAGAAAAAGCTGTAAAACAACAACCAAAGACAGACTAACTGCAAGGGAGGGGAAAGAATCACCAACACACAGGAAGAGGATTGCAAAAGCCTATAAATGTGAGGTTCATCAGAAATCTGTGGCATTGTCCTAAGCTGGGATGGATACAAGAGCCGTCTGAAATAAATGAGGAACATCAGGGCTTAAGGTTTTAGTGCTGAAGTCTTCTCTTGTTAGTGTCACTAATAAGAATCAGACAAAAATTCTGACACCCTTGTTTTCAGCTAATGACCCAAGGAAGGCAATAACAGAAACCCAGGACCTGCCTTAAGTTGTTTGGTTGTTTAGGGTACATCAGACTGCAACTACTCAGAAAGACTTTCTCCCACTAGACTCTGCTTTCTTAATCTTGGGTCCTTGTTTTATTTTTCCACACAGGTTCTTAATCTGCATTCCAGTTTGTTAGCTTATGTTTTCATAAAAGCATTTCTGGAGGTTTTCTATTTTTTCTCTATATGTTTGGTTATTCCATTTTTCTACCTTCAGGGCACATTTCCCTTTCATGCTGGTTGTTGCCTATAAGAAAAAAAAATTATTGTATATTCTCCAGCTAATCAAAGATGGAACATCCCTAACCATCATATTAAAGCTAACATAGCCTCTGCTTCACATAATGAGAAAAATTGATATCTTTAATCTGCTTTCTACTTATTCTTTTTAGGGTGCAAGGCTGAACTAATATTGGCATTGATGTGACTCAACAGCATACTCAAAACAACCAGAATTAGGTGTTCACTCAAACTAGTGGGCCAAAAGCTGTAGGCTAATAACTTAAATACACATACAGCAATGTGTTTTATGTATTCAGAAATTATGAAAGTCTGTCAAACACACTTGCTACACTGGGAATTTTCAGATGAAACAAATTTAAATGGAAAATTTAGAATCACTGAGCCTGAAATGCTTTCTAACGCTTTTTTAAGTTTCCACTGATGTTTAACAAAACCAAGACAGGTCCCAGATAATAAGCTTGATAGTCTTTGGGCTTCCCAAGTCTGCTTTTCCAGGGTAGCCCCTGCTATACACAACACTGTGGGTACACTAGAAATTTTGATCATGCATATTAAAGAATCCTAAACCGTAATTTCTAATCTCAAGGACTTTGGGAACTCAGCTTTGAAGTTTCAGAAATTATGTCATTTGTATACATTTGTATATTTGTAAATAATTCCATTTCAAATAACTACATATGAAAAGATTTTAAAAACCTTTAAAAAATGTCCTGTTTTTTTTCAGATATGGCTAAAACACCAGCTGCTGATATTTCATATTTAACAGAGGTCCCAGCATTGGACCACCACATCTCAGGTATCCTTGCTAAGGTGTACTTTACTGATGCTGCCTCACCAAATAAGTATCCCTCTTTGTTATGCTCATTCTATCCAAACATTTCAGAAAATTATTTTGAGCTGTTATTTTTCCATTAGTAACTACTATAGAATACTGGAAAGCCCCTACCCCTTCCTTTCTTGATCTATTGTGAAGAGACCATTTTCTTCCTGCCAGTGCTTTCAGCTAGCTGGGTGTGTGAAGGTCAAGGACGGGTGTGTTCTCTCTGCAAGCAGAGCCAGTCTGCAAACCACAGATACTACTTTCCTATTGTCTTCTGGTCCAAGCAGAAGCATGCATTTCTCATTTATTACAGGAGGCAGAAGCAGCTCACTCTCTGAGCAACAACTTTTTGAGGACACCTGAAAACTTATATTAACCCATTGTCTAGGGAGGGACATTTTTTATAGACCTTAGATCCAAAGAGAATACTTCACTCAGATGCCTGCCAATTAAGGCTTTATAATATGTAATCAATCTCTCTCTCCTCTACATACACAATCAGCATGCTACCAGAAAAAGCTTTCCCACATGATTCTTAAAACTGTTTTTAGATAAATTTCTAATACGTCATATGTTATTAACAATTTTCTTTCCTTTGATAATACCTTGCCTTTCACTTAACAGGTGATGTGCTGTGGGGATGGGAACACAAATTTCCAACCTGAAGGTCATTTTCTGTTTGTCTATTTATACAATACTTTTGTCATCAGGTGCAGTTCCCTGAGAAGCCTGAACTGTCTCAGCAGACTATTTGATCAGTTAAGGAAAGAATCAGATCCCACCCTGGCCAGACCCATACAACAACAATAAAAAATTTCAACTCTCTCACCTCTGTCCCTGAATTTTATAAGGAACCACTAAGCATCACATGGAGAAAACAGTTACTTGAATAGCTAGTAAATGTCATTATAACTGAAAGATAAAATTAGCTGAGGTAGGCTCCACTTCAGGTAAAATCACTAAGTAACACTTTCCAGCAAGATAAACAGGACTTCTAAGACACCAGTGCTGTATCAAACATATAGCTGTGCTGTTAAGACAAGTTTCATGGCATTTCAACAATTTCTTTCCATTCATTTTAAAACCGAGTGTAGAAAGCCTAAAAGCAGAACACTGCACATCTACTTAAGTCAACTATTTTCAAACTTCCAGTTCAGCAAAAAAATTTCAAAATTTGGTTTTGTTCAAAGTGAGATAGCCCCTAACCCAGCATTTACATTTTCAGTGAACTAAAAGCATGTTTCTTTTTTTTTTTTTTTTTTTTTTTTGTCTTCTATGTACTTCTGCAGCTAATGATAATGAAAATTCATTTAAGTTACAAATAATTCAGGATTAGACTAAAATCTGTGTCTGGGAAGTCAAGCCAACCTAGAAAAAAAAGAAGACAGAATTCAAAGCAAAATCAAAACAGGCAGCCCAGCTGGAGCTGAAATTTCTTCCTACCTATCTTCCCTCAGCTTCATTTCACTTCACACTCCATTTCACAATAAGGAAACAAACAGCCCCCAAATTAAGATTTCTTAAGGAAGCCCATTAATAACTGGATCAACTTCCATCAAGTTAACTAAGACTCAATGGCTCCTTTGTCCACAGGGCAAGTCTTGTCATTCTCATCGGAGTACTCCAATGTCCAGGATGTAGAGGACTTTGGACATTCTTTGGCTGCCATTTTAATTTGATTCCTACCCAAAAGATTTTTAGTGAATTATGATAATCCTTCAAAAGCAAAGTCACAGCAGCAGGTAAGAAGCACCAACAATGAACCTCCAGGGAGGGAGGAACTTCAGTTGCAAAGAGGAGAGGAACAAAGAAAAGCCCATGAGAAGTTATAAGTAAAAAATTGGAAGGAGTGTATGTGTGTTTCTGTGTGTTTCTGTGTGCGTGTGTGTGTGTGTGTGTGTGTGTGTGTGTGTGTGTGTGTGTGTATGTCTATGTGTGAGTTAAAAAATAGTGGCAGTGGACCTGGTAATTGTGGGGAATTGTGGAAAAGAAGCAGGCAAAAATCCCAAAACAGGAATGGACAGAATGGCCACAGCAAAACATTCTGCCAGAAAAATTACAAAAGATTTTGATAGTTGAAAATTCTCTGGGATTTTTGACAGCTCACAGCAGTGCCTCGTGACAGCAAGGCACAAATGCATAGTTCAAACTCTGTGACAATGCATAGTGACTGGACAGTCTGTGACAATCTATACCTCCAAAATCTTCCTTTTTAGTAAAGAAGATACATAAACTGCCAAAGCAGCAACATCACAGATAGGAAAAGCAGCTTGCCAGTGAGAGATACCCAGCAATCTGGCAAGGAAAGCAGAAGCAGGCATAAACTCTCTGGATTCAGAGGACAGACCCCCTCCAAACAGCTCATACCATCTCCCAAACATTGCTAAGCACTTCACGTGACAACTTACGTTCAACCCACCTTGGGACCAGTGCACATCCGGCATTTGTTTAGCAACAGGCTGACCACCAACACCAACAAGAAGCTTGCACAAGCCATTCAAATGCTCAAGAATTACATGACCCATATGAAAATTGTACCAGTCCCCATCCCTGAGTCCCTGGTGACGCTCAAGGTGAAAACTGTGGCCTCAATTACAGTAAGAAATGGATGCAACCTCTCTCTACTGCTCTCCAGGCAATTTGCACATTTACTGAATGTAATTTTGAATGCTAGTAACACCCAATCCCTGCCACACAGAAAGCAGCAGGTAAAATTTAAAAAGGCAAAACCAATCAAATACACAAGTATGTGCCTAGAAGGACAAAATTGTTATGAGTGTCTCTATCAATATATGGATAACAGGAAGAAATGTTAGAGTGATAAGAAACCCTGAAATTAAATAAGGATATTTAAGAGGGTCATATATGTCGAGATAGTCAGATTTTCTTTAATACCACATAATTCATAATAAGATGGGACCCTGTTTCTCAAGGTATCTGGTTCTGATATACATAGATCCAAAGCATATGCAGAAATTTACATGAGTATATGCAGTGCAAAAACAGGTGATATCATGTTTGTAGCATGACTTCAAACTTTTTGGGGGTTTGTAAGCAAAGACCAAGTTAACTAAAGTTAAAGCCATCACTGACAATTCTCTTTCATCCTGACACAAACACAGTGTTAAATCCAGGTTAAATCCACTTTACAGCCTCTCTTTAACACTGCAGAAGAAAACTTGCACACATATCATAGATTAGGATGAGCATTTACTCTTCCTAACACAAGTTTCCAGCATCTGCTCCTCTCCTAGCTGATGTTGTGAGCATTGTGCCCTTTTCACAACCTCCAGACTGCCACTCTCTGAAGGCCATGATGCACTGCATTACTGGAGTCATCTGCAATCTGAATGACATCCACATGACTTTTATTTACACAACTGAACTTTCATTTTCACAATAAACCCTTGCTTCTTTTGTACTAAAGGGATAATGCTGAGGTTCAAAGAAGTTGCACATTTCTGTCATGTCCCTTGAGAGGTACATAAACTTCAACAAATTAATAAAAATAATGACCATGTTTTATATGACTTTTCCTGTCTTTAGTACCCTCCCTCTTGCCACACCCTTACTACAGTTTTATTATATAGTTATAGTATTCAAATTTTAACATAGTATATATAGTATTTATAAATATAAATAGTAATATAACTATATATACTATTTCTTTTACACATTTCCAGTTTTCTTCCTCCACATTTTTTATGCCCAGATGCTGTTTAATATTTATTTGAATAGCAGATGTTACCAAGAGGAATAAGTCATGTCCAAAGCCACTTTTAACTCACTCATGCATCACTAGCAAATAACTTGTAATAGTGGTTTGTAATAATACTGTGTACTGAAGCATTTTTGAGTGGTTTTCAAAAGGGACACATCTATTTATCACCTCTCATTTTCATAGAAAATCCTGGATAAGAAAATTCTCATTTGAGTGTTTGCCACTTCTCTTAAGCTCTCTGAAGAACAAAGCAATTACTGCATATTGCCTCTGACAATTTTACTTATCTTTAATCTGCTGCTGAAAATCTATTCCAATTATCAAGAGAAACACCACATAAAATCACTACATGAACCATAAAGGCACAGTACAAGGAAGGCCAAGGCTTTTTCTTCACAGAAAAAGCAACTGGGCTTTGGAATGGGCTGCCCAAGGATGTGCTAGAGTCCCTGTGCTTGGAAGTGTTTAGGGAAAGACTGGATGTGGCACTTACTGCCATATTATAATTGACATGGCGGTGTTTGGTCATAGGTTGGACTTTTTGACCTCAAAGGTCTTTTCCAACCTGGTTGATTCTGTGATAACAAGGAACATCCAGAAAACATATCCAAGCTAGTGTATGAATAAAAAAAAAGAGCCTAGAAACTGAGCTGGGATGACCTCTTACCCTTTTGCTGCCTTATGAAATTATTCAGAAAATACAGACACAGAGAAACCAGAAGCATGTAAACAACCTGGGCCTGCATATATAAAGAGATTTTTTATGGTTACACCTGAGACACAGAAATCAGTTGGCTGAACACAGTATTTAGATACAGCAAACAAGAAAATGCTTCCAAGGACCAGAGGCAGGCTTGGTTGCAGGCCATGCATCTGTTTGCATTGTTTGATACTTTTTGAAAAGACTGAGGTTTTCATTTGTTTGAAAAGTAAATGCATTTGGCCTTCATGTTAAGGTGAACTCTGCTATAGTGGAGCTTCCTGCAGAAGACTGGAATGCAGAGTCAGATCAAGGGAGCACCAAACCAGACTGCTGGGGCACCTTGAACACAGGACCTCTAAATGTCTGCCCAAAAATCTTCTTCCCCATTCTGAGAAAAGTCATTATGACACACTCATTCATAAATGTGCCATGTGCAATGCTGCATTCAAAATAGAGCTTAGGATGCTGGTCATGAAAGTGAATCAAAACATTTGTTGACTTTTGAATTCTGTGCCAAACTTGTTTCTGCTTTCCCTGGCAACTCTCCCATCTTTAATAAGGAGTAAAGATATGAAAAAGTTTTGAAGTCAATTTCCTTAAAAACTTCATAATCATTTTCCCTTCCATGTGAAATGCAGTCTTGTATCCATTCTCTTTTTTACAACTTCCTACATTTCCCTCCGTATATGTTTTCTTTCCCTTTTACATCTTTCTCCTAGAAACCCATCCACCTATTTGCACTCCACATGCCAAATTATTTCTGACGTCACATTACACAAATGACTGCTATAAGAGATAAGAAAAAAGCCAGAAAACCATGATGACACTCATCTCCTCCTAACACCCCTATTATCTCTGTCATGCTCTACGTTTCCACATTGGGAAACGTAGGACATGATTTAACACTCCCCTGTCCCAAGACCCAGTGTGCAATGTCATGTACCACAGCACACATGCAGGTCATGTAGGTCATCTATGTCACTAAGAAAATGACCAGCAGACAAAAGGAGGACAAGACAGGAAAGGTGAAAAGTGCTGCTTAGGAGAGCAGTAGAGGTCCAGCCCCTACCACTTCACTGCTGTTTCCACTCAACCAATTCCTCATGTGCCAAGCCAAGTCTTGGATCATTACATTTTTTTAATTAATTTGTGCTGCATCTAGATATTTTTAAATTATTGTTAAAGGGCCGCTTATTGATGAAATGTTTTTATAGTTGCAAGACATGCCAAACGTTCAAAAGAGGCATATGCTTCAGCAGAGGCAAAGACAACTATAACTTAGGGAAGACTCTTGACTCTTGCATGACGATTTTTTACTGGATGTAATTGTGGTTTGAAAACATCTGCATTCATAACAGATAACTACTTTGTTCTTAATAATCTTTATAGTATAAATATATTTCTTTGAGCTGTGTTACTGCAATCAGCTGAGTTACAGTACTTGAGCACATTATACTTTCCTAAAGCTTCTAATGATTGATTGTCAGAGTAGTTAGATAAGATTCTTCTGCAAACTTGCAGACTACACATAGCAGATACTCAGATCTGAAAAATTCATGGGCAACAAAAGCAGAATTACTTGCATTAGCATTTTACACACAGCATTTAAGCCTAACCTAAGAAAGTTATCTTGAAAGGATTGAATACTCTGAGCTGAATACCTTATCTCTTTCTGTTCTTGACATTTGCAGTAAAGCGATTACTGACTGTCTTAAAACAGATGTGTTTGTTTATTTACCTTTGTAGTCAAAAATATCTAGTGACTTGCTTTAGAAAACATGTTTTTAAAAAGTATAGTTTGTCTCCCTTCAATGAATGTAATCAGATTACACAATGGAAAATTTGCTAATAGGATAAATTGAAAAAAACACATTGTTGAAATCCACAGTATTCTTATGGTGTTCAGGTGTTATTTTTAACAGTATTGTCAGGAGATGCCATATGGCATTTGCATGCAATACATCACCCCACTACGTTGCGACCTTCTAATAGGAGACAAAAAAATCTGCCAACTTTGGCACTCCCCACAGTGATGGCCTGTCCTCCTCATCTGTGACCAGCACCAGTGCTGCCCAAGAGGCTGCACCAGGTTTCTTAGCTCTCATCTCCCTTCAAGTAACTCTTCCAACAGGTGAGCAATAAAGCTAAGAATCCCCTCGTTCCTCCCTTCCTTATTATACCATGAACTTCAATATTTACTCACTGACCAGGACTCACTAAAAAAATTGTTTCAGGACCGGGTGGAGTGTTTTACTTTTGAGAAGCTGAAGCCCTCGGTCAGAGTTCTTGGTGAGGCAAAAGACTGATCTCCTGACATCCTTCAGTTGCTCTTAAAGACAGATAAAAAGTCAGCCTTGCAAAATAATATTTCTGCTTTTTGTGCACCCATTAAACGAGAAGTAAATGGACATGTTTGTTCTGGCCTGGCTTCATGGCACTGTCCTCCTCACTCAGACTAGCAGAAACTCCAACTGCAGAGAACACATCAAGTTCAGAATCCACACTAAGGAAGAGAAAATCAACACACAGAAGCTACTACCATATGAAAGACCACATTCCACAGATTTTAGGAATATTTGAAGGCCAAATGTGGAGAAAAATTGAAAAGAATAAAGAACTTAACTAGAAGACAAGCCAAAAATACCTGAACAATGTCAGTCTCATACAATGAGCTGCTGAATCAGTCTTCTACCTATGACTCCATATCATTATTTCGAACTATGCATCATAATCCAAACTTTTAATTTACAAGCAGATTATTTTACAAAGAATGTAGGTCATGCTGTTATTTAAATTTATTAGACTGTTAGCAATTATTTTATCCAAAACTGAATTTGATACCTTTTTAACTACATGTACTTTATCTGTATGAAACATACTTCTAACACCAGTTCATACTTGTAACAGTAATATAAAAATATGTTTAAAAAAAAAAATAACGCCAAGAACTGTCTTTGAGAAATTTAAGAGGACTTGTAGTATCTCATTCAGCTGTTTTGAGGAAAACCAGCTAAAAGATATAACCCTAAATTGCATGTCGGCTCTTTCACTCACCTGCAGACAAATATTAGATTGCAGATTTAGATTTTTTTATTCCACAGAGGCATGCTGTCATAAGAAAGGACATTGCACGAGCCTACTGCAGTTCC
Organism: Taeniopygia guttata; assembly: GCF_048771995.1. Lineage (NCBI taxonomy): Eukaryota > Metazoa > Chordata > Aves > Passeriformes > Estrildidae > Taeniopygia > Taeniopygia guttata. Next base: position 36,927,096 of record NC_133026.1, read on the forward strand.
AAACAAAAAGGCAAAATCCTGCTGAAACAACTAAACACCTGAACTCCCACCTTGCTACTTAGTTCCACCATGTCAAGATACAAAACACACAAACCAGAAAACTAAAAGCACCCTTCCTGCATTACTCATACTACTGTTCTAAGAGCTGTTAATACTCATTAATTAGGTGGATGCAGGCCTTTGAGGGCATGGCCTTTGTTGACTTTGCATATGCATTACACTTCCCCACAAGCCTTTCCTTTTGCCTCCTTAATGTTTCTCGGTACTGCTGACATTAGTATCAGCTTCCTTGCATCTTCCTGCTTCCCTTCAGTCCTTCTGTCAGGCTGAGCAGCAACAGCCTCTCTTTGGCACCCACAGCCCTTCATTGTCAAGCACAACAGATGTTTGTTTTTTCAGTCTCGCAAGCTTAGTTTGTTTTCCACAAGCAATCTTGCTTTCACATTTTAAATGCTTGAGACAATTCAATAATCATGAGTGATAACCTGACAAACTTTTTCCTACTGAAAAAGAGAGCACACTTAGAGAGTACAAGTTAGACTTACCAAAATCGAGCAATGTTTCTTCATCTTCAAAACCTATTTGCTTTACTCCTCAGATGATGAAAGCAGCTCCAGTTGCTGAGCGCTGGACCGTGAAGAAAACCCACAAGAATGTGAAAGGCCCATATATTATTCAAGTTGCTCTGAGACAGACTTGTGGTGAACAGACCTTGGTCTCATTTAACACAAACCACAAGATAATGAACAGTTAGTAACCACCCAGCAGGTGACCTATAAGTATAGAGCCCTTAAAGTGGTAAATAAGTTCAATAGTAAGTTACTCTCCTGTCAGCCATCCCTTTTGTTAGCATGTGGGTTTTTAAAGAGGCAAGTACTTTACAAATATTATTTCTTTTTAAAACCCTACCAGAAGTACTTTCTACAGATTTTATATGATATACAAATCAGAAGTTTCCTTCTTGCACTGAGAAGTGATGTATGGCCGTGCAAGAGGAGCTGAAACAGCATGTGCTTGGCTCTACGGTTTTGATTTATTACATTAAGTTGTGAGACAACAAAGGTTACCTCAAAATACTGTAGCACATATGTTCATAGAGTTATTTTTAGACTTGCATAGATTTCACCTAAGAAGACAGGTTGGCTTATGCTGTGCTGTGTGTAAACAATACCCTGTGGGCCTGAACGTACCTGAAGAGTCTATAAGTGGTGTGAGTTCATTAAAAAATTAAATGATACAACAGGGAAAGATTCATACTTACTGCTGTATTGCCAGCATCTGCCAGCAACTCTTCAATATTCGGACAAGCATCAAGATGGTATTGATGCTGTTACTTTTAATTAAACTTAAATGGATGTGTGCCATGTTTGGGGAAGATGATTTTTACTTTTTAGCATCAACTGTTTGTGCTTTTGAAATCAAAATATTCCAATTTATTTTTTTTTCTTTCATTATGGACAGCAAATATCTAGTAAACATTCATTTTTCTTCTACTAAAGAATTTTATTGTGTAAAGGAATGATAGACTAAATAGCTTTTCTACTAGCAAATTTACACAAGGGTTGAAATAGGATATCATTACTAAAAACATTCCACTCAATCATGTGGTAATAGGATCCAAACCCATTTTCCTTCACTGATCTAATAAAAATTTGTGTCAGTGCCAAAATTTTCAAAGCCTTGTGTTTCAAATAAATGTATTTGTTAACTAAAGATAATACCATGAAACAAGTTCTGTGATTGTCCAGAGCAAGATTGGGAAGCCATGTTTCTATGGCTTTCTCAGATTGGAAAGCTTTTCATCACAACTGAGTAAAACTTTTATTATTGAAAGCAGAGGCAATGCACATAATAGTCAAACAAACAAGTACAACTCTAAGCATTCTAGGAAAATAACTTCACATATGATCAACAGAGGCTGTTGTGTATATGTTCTCAATAAATTCTTTTTATACTGGACTTGTTCTAGTGCAGACGTTTACAGTTTCCCCTGCATTTGTTCTGTGAAAGAAATTAAACCCAGAAAAGCTCACTCTCTGCTGCTTTCTCAATGATTCAAGCTCAAAAACCACTACAGAATATTCTGGGACTGATAGAGACAGAGAACTTATGGAGAGCAAATATTGTGCCATGATGCATACTCATGAGAGCTCACATGCAGCCTAAATCTTGGCTTTTTCCAATTTTCACTGCTTAATTTTCAACTTAAATTGCATACCATTATATTATAGCAAAGGTGTTTTTTTTTCTAAAACATGATCATAAAAGCATCTTTTTACCTACACATATACTTTTCAAGTTTTGACATCTGTCTTTATCCATTTTTTTTTCAGCAGTGACTGCTATAGTTCTAGCTAAGTTAAATGAGAAACTAAGTTTAAATCCCTAGTTTTGTAAATTCAGTTGCCTGAGAACACAGCTGTGTAGACCTGTGAATTGCCCAATTCACAGATGTGAACCTGATGTTTAGCCAACATCTAGCCATGTTCAGCCAGTTAGCCTTGGAAAAGACGAAGCAACTTTTCTGCAGGCTCCACAGGGAAGTGCAGGAGCTCTGGGCTGTGTGTTTCTTGCAGGGGATCTCAGCCTGCCCCCAGGCAGAGTAGGCAGTCATCCATGGAACACTGCAAAATGTTGTTAATGATTCCAGCTGCAATCTCAGCTCCACCAGCTGCTGCCAGGCTAAGCAACAAACTGGGTGAGACCAGTGGAGTGGCTGTACCACTGTTTTCGGTTCTTTTAACATCAGCTTGGGGATATCTACTTATCATTTACAGAACACTTTGATACTATGGAACTTATTGAGGATAACATCTAATTACATTAAAGTTTGAATATCTGATTTAAAGGCAATGTAATGTACCTCAAATGTAATCAAAAATGTCTTGAATAGAACACTTAAACATTTAAGATAGCAACCATTATCTTTCTTCATTTCAAAATTTCACTTTTCTGCCATTTAATTAAATATATATATATATATTTAACGTCTTTCTTGCTCACAGAATTTCTAAACAGTATTTTCAGAAGTCGTTCTCCACTCTGATTACGACTACATGATTACTATCATTTGTGAGATGGAATATTTTAAAGCATAGAAGTGTCATTTATGGTGGTATTCACTTGCTAGGAAAACAGCTAGCTTCCCATTATTTCTCCAGTGAAAACATTTGACTAATGAAACTGGTGATAGACCAGTTGTAAAGGCTCCTCTGGGACACATTTCATGGCAATACAGTGTGCTTCCTTTCAGCCCATTACTCTCCTCTCTAGATTTCAGGATGAAAATAAACTTGAAAGGAGTTCCAAGCCTGAATCTCATTTAAAAGTTTTTTGGATCTCCAAAAGACTAGCAGATGTGCTTGTCTGTTAACTTCTCACATCCTCCTACCTCTAATAAAGAATTTTATCAGGTTATTAATTGCAATGAAACATCAATCATTAAATAAATATTAAAGCATTTTACAAGGCTTTAAAAATCTGTACACTCTGTTCTCCTCTGCCAACAGTAACAGATGTTGAGCCAGCTTTCAAACAGATCAGTGACATGGAATCAATGTTTGTTTATACATATCAGTTCCTGAACACAAATGGTGTCAGACTGGTTGGATCATGATCTTTTTGACAAAATATTTTAGGTCAGCAAAACTGTTGGAATGACATTACAAACTACTAATATCAACCCCCTAAAATAATTTAACGCACTTGCTTAAAATTATTTTAGGTCACACATGCAAGTAAAATATTTGAATTAGACTGATAGGGCTTATACACTACAATAAAACTCGTAGTGCAATTATAAATAGCTGCAGTATATCAGCCACATCAAATCAGTTATCTACGAGCCTGTTCTTCCCCAGTTTTTTCCCCAGAGCAAGGAGAAAAAACTGTGACTTTAGACCACCTTGCATTTGCCAAAAGAGTTGTCCTGTATTCATAATTTTTTGTTGAACCACCAATACATAATTTGCTAGGTATCACAGTCTTTAGATGTCACTTAAGTTTTATTTACCACTTAAAAACTCCGTTAGATAATTTAACTTCCTTTTGCATCAGCCACAAAAACTGTCCATCATAGGTCAAAAGGGTTGAGAGCTGCATGCTGCAGGGCTATTTCCAGGCCCCATGAGATTTTTCACTTCAGTCTACTTACTATCTTCATCCTTGCAACTACATAGCATCTCTCCCTCAATTATCAATCTGGCTGTCTCCCAAATCACAGTGCAGTGAAAATCCTGAAAATTACTTATTTTCAAATTATACATATTAAGCTACAAATATATATATTTTTTTTAATCTGAATGTTTCCAGCAATAATTTGTCAACTTAGGTTCCCACATGTTCTTTTAGTTTACCCAAAGACACAGTCAGTCGTCTCCTTTTTGAGAGAATAACACCTAGTGGCAATACCTGAGCACATCACAGCACTTCTAGTACACTCAATGGGAGGGCATGGAACAATTTCCCATATGTCAACATCCTCACTTTCTTTCAGTGAACCAGCAAAAAAATTCTATCTGCAGCTTGGTCAATGTTTCTTTTACTCTCAGCAAAACTTGCATCAGGACCTAAACTGAAAGCTACTTACTAAAGCATAGGACAAAAATTATTCCCTCAAAACCAGGAATTTGTTCAGGGTACTTGTAGCACACAGCTGGTCTCCTTCAACAGATCCTCTGTTGAAATATCAACAGTTTTTATTGCTACTTAATTCTCCAAGCACCCTTCCTTCTGTGATTCCCAACGTATATGAGCTCATCCTTATGGTACGGCTAGACAGGAGCTCTGGTGGAACACATGCCTGTGGTCAGTCTCATGGCGGTGGCCTATGAGCCCGCTAGCTTGGCTCAGCCAAGCCCTGGGTGCCCTTCCCAGCACTTCTGGCGGTGGAATTTCATGTCCAAAATCAGTTGCTGGGGATGACAATGCATCAGCAGTGGAAGCTGTCTGTTGTAACAGCAAAAACTTAGATGCAGCGAGATGATGATTTTAGGTGAAAAGGACATATTGTGATCAAGGTATCTGTTAGATCCTAGCCTATAACTTGGTAGCAGGAATGTGGAATACTGAATGAAATATTATTCTTGTTGTGATAAGTTGCTGTAAATAAAGTTTTCTGTTCTGTATGGAAAAACAAAGCACACTATAGTGATTACTGTAAAGAAAAAGTGCTACTTGTACTATCTTAGGAAAGCTTTCACAGGCAAACTACTAGGGGGCATGCTATAAAACAGACTGATTCATTTACACTCTGCTAATGGAAAATTGTCTGTTTCTTGATAGTTGTCTGAGACTGAATTAGGTGTTATAGGGTGCCCCTGAAATTATCAGTCCCTTCAGATCTCTGCCATGGAGGTCAAGAAACTTGCTGAAAGACAAGGTCCCTGTTCCACAGATTCACTACACAGATTTTCTTTCTAGTCTCCTCTCAGAAACTGTGATGTAAGCATTCCACCATTTTCACTCTTATGGAAAAGGATCTTTTAGACTATGCAGTAATTTCAAATTGTTCCTATTTGCACCATTCTAAAAATAATTTTCTCCAAAGCAATGTTAAGTTATATGACTTTCTTATATTGCTCTTTATGTTCATTATACAGCTTTTGAGATTTACATTACAGATTAAAGAATTTCTCTCCTACAGAAGCCAAACTTGTACTATGTTTATGGCACTCTTCATCTCAGATTTATATTGTATGTGAATGAATATCAGACAACTTAGCATGGAAATTTTATTTTGACTGGGTAAGGGAACAGAGCTTTCAGAAGCTGTCATAAACACGACTCTCGCCCATGCTATTAAGTCCTTTTTTTTTCACATCTTTTCTCTCTATAGTACTCTGCCAATATGACTGCTCATCTGGATAAAACAGGATATTAAAATTGCAGCTCGGTTCTTTAAAACTTTCTGTAAATCTTTAAAACTTTCTCATATCAAATTTTATTCTTCTTGTAATCCTTTTCTGGAGTATTGCACTAAAAAATCTTATTCCTCCTTCCTTAGATAACCAAGACCTGGATCTCTTCCCTCATTCTCCTTTGGGTTGTGTAAGAAATGCTTTGTAAGCATGTGCATAGTTCTGCACTGCTATAGACATATTTAGAGGTAATTTAAGAACCATAGTAGTCAGCAGTGATAAAAATTATTACCATGCAAAGAAGTGTTTAAACATCCCTCTCAGAGATGCTGAAGTCACTCTGCTAGATACTATAAATTTCCATTCTTTTATTTATTCACTCTTCTAAAGAAAGAGAGCTTAACTTCAGATATATTTGGTTTTGAGTCTTTCCATCGCTGACAAAAGATAGCAAAGATAAGTTAGGCAAGTGAACTTCAGCTAGGCAAGTCACTCAATGAAATTTATTTCTCTCCAATATGATCATTTTGAAGAACATATTTTGTGAATCTCTAGTTTCAGAAAGCATTGGAGCATCAGATGGAAAGGATCCTTGCAATTCTATGACAATACAGACAACAGGAAATACCTAATTGCTGTTTCACAATATCTGGAACAGTCCCACCTTCAGCAATGAAGAATAATTTTTCACCAAAGAGGCAGTGCTGAGGAAAGCACCTGACAGAACTTAGGCAGGGAATGACAGTTAAGCAAGTCCTCACAGGTAACATGTTGAACTGTTTACTCTTGCCTGAAATGTCAGGTGGAAAATTTGGGTAAAAGGCATCTACATTTAAGGTTAACACAGACAAGGAGATGGAAGACATATGTGACAGACCATTTGAAAATGGAAAATGGAAAAATCTAGTAGTAGAGATAAGGTTTGCCACTCATAAGCATTATAGCCTGTGCCAACCATCCTCACCTCCATTTGCAAAAGGCCTGTATTGTATAGTCCTTTCCTTGCACAGCCTTACCCTGATGCCTTTTGTTTTATTTCATTCAACTGCATTCAATTAAAACCACCCCACTGCAGATCGTACAGTGTCTGTGTAGAAAATCACTACTGAAATTAATGGATAATAAAGAAAATTACCTTTGGATGGAGCAAAGCAAAATAAGAATTGCTGCAGCAGAAACTCACAGAGTAACAGAGCTTTTCTAAAGAGCTCTGGAAATCAGAAATACAGTCATCCAAACAGATGCTGTCACCCATGCCAACACTATTCTCCATGCCAGAAAATCTGTACTGAAACAGAAGTTGTTTTTTAATGTATCCCAGGGATGAGACGTAATATATCTATAGCCTGAACTGTGGACTTATTTTACCCCTGAAGGACTTCATTGCCTCTAGAATGACACTAAAGGATTACAACTACTCTTTACTGTTGCAGAGTTTTCAGCTTTATGCATTTCCATTGACAGATTCAGTAGAATAACCTCTGGCAAGGTGGAGCCAAAGAAGAGAGATTCCATTCGACCAACAATTTTTTGCAGGAGAAAAAAATTAAAGGGTTAAAAATAAATCCATATGATAAATGCAGTTAAAAAAAAAAAGTCATACAAAATACTTAAGTATGGGAAATTGTTCAACAGCAGCCTGTGAAGCCCATAAAGGAGAAAACAAGAAGAGTGTCAAAAGCAGCTGTCAAGTACATGCAAAAAAGACAAAAACACCAGTCTGTCAATTGAACAAGCCTTCAGAGAAAAAAAAATAATTTGTTTATATGGTAAAGAATGCAAATTTTTTTTAAACAGCTGTGTATAATTAAACTTGAATAATTTTTCACAGAAATTGTACACAAATTCCATATATACTGGCAACTGAGAAAGACATACATTAACAAAACTTCTTTAAAATGTGCCTTCTGCTACAGTAACAGAATCACAATGATTCACAGAATTTGCTAAGCTGGAAGGGACCCACAAGGATCATTAAATCCAACTCCTCTCCTGCAGAGGACCATTCCCAAGAATCATACCGTGTGCCAGAGAGTGCTGTCCAAATGCTTCTTGAACTCTTTCAGGCTGGTGCTGTGACCACTTCCCTGGGGAGCCCATTCCAGTGCTCTAGTTTTCACAGAAAGAGTAGAAGCTTAATTTTCCTGGCTAGCTTTACTTCTCTAAAGTATGGCTGCAATTGGCCATATTTGCAAAAGCCATTTGAGAAAAAGTGAAAACAAGTCCACATAAAACAGGTGTATACAAACACTTACAGCCAAAAGAGTCAAATAAATGGCAGAGCAAATCAAACATAGCAGGTTTATTGGACAGGGATGAGGTAAAGAGAATTATATGAATGAGAACTAGCTGATTCAAAAAAAAAAAAACCAACAAACTTAGCAAAGATCAAAAGGGCAAGAAACAAAAATAGCAATGCATGAGGAAGAAAAAAATTGCTGCTGCATGCAAGGTCAGCACAGGCATCGAATCAAGAAGCAGGAACCATGCTCAGGTTCACTGATGAAAAGCATAAAGTTACAAAAATCATAGTATCAGGAACACAATCTACTTTGCAGCAGCAGAAAGATAGAAATATGGAGGTGAAAGGAATTAATCTGGAGAATTGGCAAGGCAGGAAGGGCAATAGGAGCTTGTTCACAGGGACACTGTAGCAAAGGAGGACATAGAATAAACACCAAGATTCACAGATTAAAAGTCTGGAACAGACTGGGACAACAGCTTGTACCAGCAGGAGCAAGGATGCTGAGTGTAGTAGGTGGAATAACACAGGACAGAGAAAACAAAGTTGAATGATATAACTACAGATGGAAGAATAATTGTCTTCATAAAACTTTCCTCATCACCAAGAGTAAAGGAAAAATATAACAAGTATTGCTATAATTTGCAAATCCAAGACAGACACCGTTGTAAAAGTTACAGACTAAACTTATACTTGGTCATCAAAACACTGTGACAGCTTTAACAGCAACACAACACATAATTTAACCACATGGGATCCCAGGTGCTGAAAACTGGTTTAAACATACAGAGACACAATTCTTCAAAGACTCAAATGAAGGAGGAGTGCATGTGGAAAGGAAACACACAAAATTGTGCTCAAGTCCTGTAAGAACTCAGATTCGTACCATAAAGTATCTACAAGTAAAATATTTTGCCTTTTCCTATTTACCTTCTCTCTTAATTTGCTGAGGAAGAGGAAGACACAGAGGCAAGGAACCAATTTTTGATGCAGATATATCTGACATGTTGAATAACCCATCTTACAATTCATGCTTCGAGGCCTGACAGAATGTAAACACAATGACATCATGGATTACATTAATGTGAAGGAGATAATGTTCTTCCTTCATAATGACCTTCCAGCAATGAGAGCTGAAAGAACTAGCAAAGTCAAACATGTTTTCAGAGTATGAAAACAGGTGTCTCTCCCCAGTGGTTGCTGCTGCCTCAAAGGAAAGCAAGATTTTATCTCACGTGGCACTGCTAACATAAAATTGCCTGTGCCTGGCACTTGGACAGCTGAGTGCAGCTTCCTGCATCTTTGACAGCTGGGGGGACAAGTTATACTGCTCTGCATGCCTAGCAACTGAAGCCATCGATGGGCATTCATGTAAGATCAGCATGAGCAAGACTGCCCAAGCTCCCTTCTTCAGGGGGTGGGATGAGAAGTCAAGACTGTTCTTTACTTTTATCCAACTCCACTCTCAGAAGTATCAAAAGGTGCTGAGAGATTTCACATATTCCAATTTGCAAAGCAGCTTTAATTTATCTATATCAAGCAAGAATTTCATGCAGTGCCACCTAGACTTAAGGTGCCAAATTAAATCTCTGAATAGAATCTCTGGTGGAAAACATTGAGTACATCTTGCTTATTCCTGAGTTTAATTTCTTCCAGTCCCTTGATAGCTCTTTTCCTTATTCTGTCTTACCAGCATTTTTTTCTCTGCCTCAACTGTTCTTCTTTGCTAGTTGCTGCTTTCCCTTAGTGCAGGTACAGCACACCCACGGTGTTTCCTCTGCAATTAAACTGTAAACTGCAGTACTGCACAGCCTGGCTAGCTTGGTGTTTACTAAACAAGAAAGCAAGCTGCTCAACAAAAATTTTTTTAATCATTCATATCTTTCTGAGCAGCAGCAAAATCCCGGCACATCCTCGCCTGTGGACTTGTTACCCACTGCAGGTTCAAGTGCTGCTGGCACTCATTAAGAAAGAAGAATTTCATTGCTCTTTGGCAACAAATGAAAGTCATAGTTCCTAGTGTAAGTGATTCCCTGATCCAGCTGGTAGACTGCCCAGTCCTCCAGTTTCACATCAGAAGCAGCTCGGAGGGTTAGCCAGGTTATTGGAATGATGAGGCACAAGCACAGAGCACTGGGAAGTTTAACTTCATTTACTTCCCTCATCACATGACAGACAGATTCATCTGCTGGGCTTCTGCTGACCCAAACACTGAATACCCCAGTGGCAGTTACCACAAATAACTTTTTATTCTTTCCCACACTCTTGGGTTATTTTGCTATATCCCAAGTTCACCTGTGTGCTAAATTCTTGATATTTAAAGTCAGAGTTTTTAAGGCGAGTCACTATTTTTTTGGTGACACAGTTAAAAGTGTGGGTGTTTTCATGGCAAGCGGTAGCCCTAAGGGAAGGAGGAACAGGAGGTAAAGGGAAAACTAAGTCCTGAGTGCCCATTACGTAACAGGTATTGGAGCTAAAATCATTAGCATACTTTAAAACCTGCCTATAGTGAACAGAGATAAATGTCGTGGAGTCACTTACACCCTCTATCCCGAACATTCACTTCAGTAAAACAGCAGAATCCAGAATTCGGGAGCTGCTGAAGCCTAAGTGGATATTAGATAGTGAACACTCTTGATTGTACTATTTTGAATCATTGTTCTATTTATTTTGAATTACTGTGGTTTTTAGCCTACCTGTACTATTTTGTAGGCTGCTGTGATTTCAAGTAATTTTTCTTACTTTACAGCTGTGAAGAGTGAGTAAAAAATTTTAGTTCTAGCCACCAGTGACCTCAGTTTTGTAAAAACAAGGATAGGAAATCATTGCATACCTAGGATTCCTGCTCTGGACTATCCCTATATTACATTGTGCTGAGTGAAAGTCAGCATTGTAGTTTTTGTTATCATAATACATCAAGTTTCATCATGTGCGACTGCCACATGATTGTCGTTTGCTGGGCACGTGATTGCTGTGGGCCACGATTCTCTCCTAAACCAAAACTTGCCACCACATTCCAACTATCCTTTTACCAATGTTCAGAATCTCACTTTTCCCCCGACTCTTCCATTTAATTTACCTTTTTCCTTCTGATAGTTTGTGACACTGTGAGCTTCTGTTCAGGCTCTGATCCACACTACCTCCCAGATTTTTTAGTGAACTGCTACCTGCACAGTTGTTCCTCAGGTTAAAATCGAGGGAGCATCCTCAATTTTGTCATCATAGCAACTGATAAAAACATTGAACTGTATTTCTGACAGGATGGATCCCTTAAGCAGCCTACTTTGTTTACTCATGCAGTCTGTCTTTTTGTCCAAAGACTACTGGAATTCTTTTTTACTAGTTACAGTTAAATGTATTAATCTAGTTTGCTTGTGGAAATATAGTGCATATCAACAGGAAAGCTTTACTAAAGATATTCAACATCTGTTTCTTTTTTCTATGCAAAGGCCAGTTACCTCATCACTGGAAAAAACTAGATTGGTTTGATGTGACTCTTTTCAACAAATACACATTGACTGTTACAAGCCAGAAGTTTCCCACGCATGTCACACTGGCTAATAAGATGCCTGTGAAAAAATGACATCAAGACCTTTAGCTTTTATCTAAAAGGTAATTAAAGACGTTTCCTTGGTATTATGGAGGTAGCATCTTACTCATGTTGCATTTTAAATAGCTTTTCAAATGGTCCCAAAAAAGCATATGAAAGAAAAGCCTGTAGGAAGACGGAGATTAAGAGAAATAAGCTAAAGTATTCTCAGAATTTTAAATAGTACCCATAAACAACAGTGATCTTAACAAAAATGTCCAGATTTTAGGGCATGCAACTCTTTCTTGAGCAGAGGAAAAAATATATATGTTCTCAAACCGAAAGAAGCTATTTGAAATCTGAATGCTACACCCTCACCACAGTGGACCCTAGCTTTTATCTTGATAAGCATCACCTCTGCTACTCAAAGTCACTAAACTTACCCAAATTTTAAATCAACAATGGGTTCCATTGATATCAGTGGTCTCATGGGGATTTGTAACTTGGTTTTATAATGGGCTTGATTGACCTCTGGATTACTTAGCATTCATTTTTATATTAACGGTATCAGAAGGTTTGACTGAAGCCATTTTTGGCTGATATTATATTAAAGAATGAGAGAAGATATTTATTGTTTTTTCTGAGATAGTCAGTTCTTCCTTTGTTTTTCACAGAATTCCAGAGTAACAGTGGGGAGGTTGAGATAAATATTATGTGCTCTCCTAAAGCACACATATAACAAATCATGTTATAAAGCAATTAAAGCAATTAAAGTAATAAAGCAATTAAAGACTTAATTCTTTTGATGTAACTGAAATATTTGAATTTTCAAGAAAATGTACTGGGCCAGATTACCATTTCTAGAACCAAACAGGCTTTTTTACCAGTCATACCACCAAAAAGACCTATTAGCAAATCCCTCTTGATTCAAAGATCAACAGTGGCCTCGGTACAGGTTAAAAAGTGGGAGGTGGGGATCTAAACAAAAATTAAACACTCACTTTCTTGAGTGCAAAGCATTCTTGATGATCCTTCTGGAAGCACATCTGAGCATTGCAGAGGAGCCTGCTATCAGAGATGTGTATAAGCACCTTTACCTCCAAATGCAACCATGGAGGTAAATCTAAGCACTTTTCTGTGCAAGAACACTAAAGCAGTCCAGATGAGAACAAAAAACCCAGACAGCTTTGATTGTACGGCTCATGCTGTTGAGATAAAAGAATTGTCTCTCACTCCACTTTGCGGCTTATACACAGTAGTGAAATGGCTTCCAAAGCTGTTTAATTCTACTCCCTACTGCTCTCACCATGGGCTTTACTGCTGCAACCAACACATGGCATTTTGTCTGTTCTCCATGACAGCTTTTTCTTTGTTTTGAAATCAAAACATGCTTTGTCATATATTTTTTCCAGGTCTGGAAATTATTTTGCTTGAATGAAAGATTCATCAGCATGGATAGTGGGAGAGAGGGGGATGTATTCATGTCTTTGCAACTAAATATAAAGGAAGATTGCCTTTCCCTCCACATCTTGTCTCTCAGTCAATAGAGGAAGATAAGCATCCCAGGAGAACAATTCAGACCACCTCCTTCTCTGCAGTGATTATGTAGGTGTGTAAATTAAAACCAAGGCTTAGTTAGATACAGCAAATCTCACAGTACAAACAACTCTCTTTCCTCTTCAGAGACAAAAGAGCGTTTAGAGCTGGATGAACAAGAGGAAGACTTACAGCCATCTTAGGAGAAGGCTGTAACACCTGTGACAGATCTGTGTAGGTGTTCAGGTCTGTTGTACTTATGCTGTGCTCCTGAATGCATCTGACTCTGCATTCCTCACACTGAAAAGCAGAATTGTGTAAGAGCCATGTAATCTATTTAGACAGCTCTGTGTTATTAAACTAGACTATGTATTCCTCTGCAAGATCACATTATAAATCCAGCTGCTCAAGAAGTGAGATTAATTCACCTAAATTCACTAGACTGTTTTAGGAAACACACTCATGGGATGTTATAGGGCTGAGGGGGAGCAATCTGCTTTCAGACTGTTAATACATAAGGGACATCCAACCCATCTTTTTAAGTTTCCCTCTATGAGCATATTTTTTCCACTCCTCAGCTCTTGCCAGATGAAAAATCATTTGCACCTGGTGGTTAATACAATGCTTATTTTTCAAAAACCACTGGCCTATGGAGCCACACAATACTCATTCTGTAGGAAGAACTGGAAAGCAACCAGACCAGTTATGCCAGCTTTTACCACCTCACCAGGCAACCAGGTATGACTTTGGGGTCACCAACCACCAGGGACCACCAAGAGACCCCCAGGACAGAAGAACACATGCACAGAGGTCAGGGAACATATGTTAATGCATTCAGAAAGAACTATGAATATGCATGTAAAATATACAAACAGGACCTTTTTCTCTACTTAGGAGGCATGATATTTCAGAGGAGATACTCCCTTGTGCATCCAGCCAAATAAAGAATATTGGAAAAGGGAGTGTCTCCAGGCTGGGGGAAAGTCAGGCAGGAAACCTAAACCAAACTCTTCAAGCAATCAAACCCATGACCTTTAATGAAGATAAAAAAAGGGGTCCAGGGGAATCTTCCTCAGCTGATCCCCTGGTTACATTACTGCTGGGAATGAAAAGGTAATTTTTTTTTTAATTTATACAGAAACAACTTATTCAATATTGAGCACCTGCAGAGGAGAACATAACTCAATATATATTAAAACCCACTAAGAATCAATAGGGATGGTGGACAGGTTATAGTTCCACCTACAGTAATGAGGAAAATAATAGAAAAAGGACACAACAAAACCCACTGTGGAACTGAGTCCATGATATCTAGTCTCCAAAATTTTGTACTTTGTGTGTGAATGACTGAAATAGCAAAATCAATAACAGTGAAATGTCCAATTTGTTTAAAAAAACATCCTATAAATCGGAAAAGGTCACCTCCTGCAACAGTAAACAGGGAAATTCACCTGGAGATTACTGGCAAATAGGTTTCTCTGAATTACGCAGACAAAAAGGGTACGGGTATCTTCTGGTATTGGTAGGTACATTTTCTGGATGGGCAGAGGCCTTTCCCTCCCATACAAATAAAACTAGGGAGTTGGTAAAAATTATGCTTAAATTATACCAACCTGAGGACTTCATATATGTAAAGACTTGGAACTTTGAATCCTTGAAGGAAAAATGGAAAGGACCTGGTAACCAACACTGCACCCAAGACAGAAGGAATTGAACCCTGGGTTCATCACACACAGGTCAAACCAGCAACCACAGATGAAATACAGCAAAAACAAGACTGACACTGTGGAGACATTTTTTCTTTTAGTTCTTGTGGGGTATTTGCATTGCTGTGTTTCTGTTTAGAGACATAAATCCTATTTATTGTTTTAGGTGTAGAATATATTTTTCTTGCTGTTTTCTAGCTCATGTTCCTCCCAGGGAAGGCACCATCAGGTAAAAGAGATTTTCAGTAAAACTCCAAGAATTCCACACAGTGGCTTTGACTCACACTGCTTACAAAGCAGAGATCAAATGTGAGTGACATTCTTAGAAGGAACAAAAGTGAAGAGAAATCTGCATTGGATGTTGCTATATTGCAGAATGCCAAAGCTTCGACAAGCGTACCTTTTCTAGGGGCTTGAATGTAATTATGACTGACATAAAATTTCAGTTTCTGCAGGGGGCCAGAGCAGTTTTTCTACTTTCATTCTTCTTTCTCTGACTTTTCTCCATGTCAGAAGAAAGGATAAATCCTCCTTTAGTTCCATGACTATGCATGGAAAAGTTAAAGTTTTTGTATCAGATTATATTGCAGCAGATAATAAAAGAAAAACTAAACACAAGAGTATTCTCCATCTGCTAGTAGTGTATGCCAAATCATTTTGAACTACAGGTTCAGCAAGACAAGCCTGGAGGCTGACAATAAATTTATGTAAACCCAGAAACCTATATTTCTATTTTAATAAAGGAGAATGTCAAAGGAAATCCCTTCCTGAGATGAACTATTGAAAACAGGAATGTATGAGAATGAGCAAAGAGGGAAAGCCAGTGAAAAAAGGATGGATCAAGAAAGGATGGAGCCAAATATTTAAGACTCTACTCTTTCACTTAAATCAGGTGTGAACTCCCTGCTTTTAAATTCCATGCACAGGTGTGTTAGCTTTTCTGGAAAACAATAGCCAAGTTTGTGAAGTTTTTCTCTCCTTTCCTATCTCCTCACTTCCCCGTAAAAGCTACCACCTTTCTCTTGTTCAAGGTTTCTTTGCCTCTTTGCCTTCACCAAAACAATAACTGTGATCTTAATCTGCAGTTTTTGCACTGCTTATGTAAAAAGGCAACCATGGTACAGCTTCACAAACGGTTCAGGTGTGTAAAAACATTCCACAGACAGCAACAAGCCAGGCAGCCAAATGCAGAAGTTGACTGACATATTTAATAAAATTTTGCAATTTTCATTAATCCTAACTGTTATTGTTCCATTTTAACAGCTGTGATAGAAAAATGTGTGTGAAAATGGCCATGAAGATGCCAGAGAACTGGCTTTGCTGCCATGGCACTCTCATACACATTGAATTACAATATCAAAGTTGAAGCTGCTGTCATTCCTGGTCACGTTTGGAAATGCATTCTCAGAAACCTTTCCATCTTAAAATACCACCTGCAAGACTCTGAACATAACTGCACATTATAAAGAGTTTTATGCACTGTAGCTATTATGTACATCTGGGTTTTATCAGTGTTTTTTAAAAAATGAAACAAAACAAAACCAAAATCCCTTGAAGTATCAAACATTAAATTTCAATCTTAGCTACGGAAGAATTGCAGGATCCAAGTTTTCAAACAAATGTACTTGCAAATACACTTGTGCATAGGTGCAGCACACAGGAACCAAAAAGCCACCATATGATGCAAGCCAGTGAATCTAGTTTTTCAATTTATACAAATGGTTGAAGACACAACAGTAAGCTTAAAGGAACGTACTTGTAGTTAGCATGAAAGGCTGAAGGTAGTGATATACTGTAAATTAAAAATTCCAGCACAAACAGCAAAGGCTTCTCACACAAATAAGGAACAAATTTAAGCAGGAATGTTTTGCTTTGAATGCTAACTTGGAGAGATGTCAACCCTGTATTGCTGCTCACTGTCCACTCCCCAGATAAACCAGAAACAATTTTGTCAGTGGAGTAATATATTGCCTCTCTTCCCTTCACAGCATGAAAATAATACTTTTAAATAGTTTCTAAATTTGAGTCAGTTTAGTTTGCATATGCCCCCCGCACCCCTCCTGTTATTCTTGTATAGCTTCAGAGAATGGGTGGGAAAGGCAACACTTAGGCCTTTTCTACAACCAAACCCAGAACCTCAGGTGTGAGCAGAAACAGACTGAAAGAGCATTAAGGCTAAAAACCTTTTAGAAGCATCAGTAATTTTTCAGTATTTCCCACACGCACCTCTCTTGCAGACTTTATCGGAAATGTACACCTATCCCCAAGTGCACAAAAACACCAGATATACCTTTCTCGTAAGTAAAAACAACTCAAAATGTGGGAACAGGTCTAAAACAAAAGGTTCTAGGTGAGGCAGTCAGGGGGATTTGGCACACCAAACACACCTGCTGAGCAGAAATCCCTATTGCTTCCCTCCCAATTTAGCAGGCACACTGCCAATTTGTCCCACATCTCCTTCCCTTCCCCCAGTCAGTGCCCGCCTTCCCCTTCATTGCCAGCTTCCCATGGCATCCACAGCAGCCATTACTCTGCAGTGTGCTTAAAGCAGCAACACTATCCCTCAGGTAGCCCTCAGGGGCCAATGTTAGTCAGAAATACAAACAGGAGAAATACACATGAAGTACACCTTAATGAGCAATATCCACTTTAGCCTCTCAGACAATAATTGCTTCATTCTTCTCAAAGCTTTAGGAACAGACGTTCCCACAGGATGGAGGGTTGGCACAAGGTGTTTTCTCCACAGTAACTTCTTGTTTCTATTTTGCCCTTAGTGCGGTACAGCTGATGGGTAATAGATTGCTCCTAGGTCAAAGCTGAGATATTAAAATGGCTATCAATAGCCATTTACGGTGCTTCTGCATCTTTACCGTCCTTCCTCGCTTCATTTCATAAGAGAAAAACACACAAGTGTTCCAGGGGGACACTCTCTGGCAGGAAGCGGGGGGCAGTAAGACTATTCTCTTTCCAGCTCACAAGATATTCTGGCAAAAGCAGCTGTTGGAATTAAGCTGGAAAATCAAAGCAAATGTGTCCATATAGTACTGAGTAATTTCTAGAAGGTCACATAGGATGAGAGGCCAATGCCTTTCTGTAAGGCCTGATCTGTTCACAGCAGCTCAGCAGCAAGCAATAGATTTCAATGTATATTTGCATTGCCATCAAGCTAAACATAAGAGTTTGAATAGACACATATCACACTCCAAAGGTAATATTCACGCACAGGGCAAGGTTTTGTGAGTTGGTTTGTTTGGTAGAGTGATTTTCCTATTCCTTACCTCATCTATATTCCATTCTGCTCAAAATGGGGTGGGGGGAAAGTCCTCATTTGGGTTTGGAATCAGTATTTGAACAGAGGGTACTGGACTGCTGGGGGACAATATGTGAGAGAAATTGTCAGAAATTATCTGAGGGCACATCTGATGGTTAGTTATGGGAGCGTTGCTAAGCCATCCCACTGCTCTGGGGTTATACACTTTCTGTTATGCCTGTGACTCTCCATAAACTCTACTTCCATAAGATGCACTTGATGTCACACTGGAGCCCTGACACCTCAAAGTTACAGTTGCAAGTTTACTCACAAAAAGACTCTAAGAGCAGAGTTAATCTTATCTCTACGTTGCTGGCTAAATCAGTTAATAGCACTGTGATGATTTCATTTTTAAGAAAATCCATAAGGGAAGAACTCATTTTGTCATAGAGGAATGAATGCAATTACATAGTAACAGCAACAAGAACTCCTTCTTCCTTCCACACACACTAGAAACACTAGAATAGAATCAAGAGCTGGAAAAATTAATTTCAAATTTTGTGGAGGAAACAGACTCCTAATTTATCAAGATAAATAAAGGAGTCCTGAAAAGACAATGAAGCTACTGTTCTTTCAGTTAGGGGGAAAAAAACCCAGCATATAACACCTCTTTTGAATTACATGCTTCCTTCTGAACAATTTGCATATTTTTCTATTGAATTTCAAAAGACCTAAAAGCAAAATTAATGTGATTCACTGTGAATGCCAGGAATACAATTACAGCCCATCAAACCTGCACAAAAGAAGGGCAGAATTGATGTGCACAGTAATGCAGACTTCTCTTTTACTTCTTTTTTAAGGCTTTCTTTAGATTTAGCTAAGCACAAAACTAGAGGTTAAGTCTTTTTTATTCATGCTCTAACCCAGCTGTCCAGCTGTCCTGGTGTTATCTTACAATGTGTTTGCTAGCATGACTTTCAGAGATCTTACATTAAATGGCAATAATCTCTTCTTTAGCCCATCCAGACTGAAGCAATTATTTTCTCTGCTTGACGTTCCTTTAATAAACATTAGTCTAAATATCTTTCCTTCTGTGGACTTTTAGGATTGCAATGCTTTGAGTAGCATCATATAAGCTTGCTCAAGACGCCATGCAACTGGTTCAGGAAAGGGAGAAACAGAGGTTGGACAGTATGTTCTGGCTGTGACAGTATCTCGGTATTTTACTGAGGAAGGAACACCTGATAAGCTCACTTTAGACACCCATTCTGTCCACTCACGGGATCATTTGCACCCCTGTCTGTGTGTGGCTTACAGCACATATGCACTAATAATATGCACCCTACATATAAGTATTTTTTTGTATGTGTACCAGGTAATAAAGATATTTTCCACACTTCTTTTTAACAGAGCCACCCAACCTAGTGCATGTTTTATGGCAAGAGAGCTGTTCAATCTGAGATTCTAGAAGTGTGGGCAAAGGAGAAACACCAGGTTTCTTGTTCCTGTAGCCAAAGTTTTAGGATAAAGTTACTGTTTCTATTACTGAAAAGTTCATACCAACAGCATTAATAGACAGGTTCCTATTACCTTGATGCTTTCTTATATTCAAGTTGTTTCTTTTATGTGAATCACTGTTTTTGACCTTGTCTATAACATTATTAGTGATTTGATAGATACTTCCCTGCCTGCTTGAATCCTCTATTGAACACAGAAAGTATGTCTCAAATGTCTCATTTGAGGAAAGGTGATATTCTGTTTGAAAAAAAAGAAAAGTTTTACACAAAACTCAAACAGTTCATCATCAGACAGCCCTCTTTTTATTTAAAACATGGATCCCATCTTACATACTGAATCAAGTTTCCACTCTCAGCCATGGAAGCTCATCAATTCAGTGTATGAAAATTCTGCTGCTGTAATCTTTATAACTCTTGTTCCAGCAGGATCCGGTTAGTTTTACCAGAATGTTGCTCTGGCTGACCAATATCCCTCATGACAGCTGACAGCCTTCATACAGAGGAAGCTCAATTATTCCCATAGGGGAGGATCACAATTGGGTAATATTTAGGATAATATTTGTCTCCCGTTTACAAAGCACCTGACCTTTTTTACTTATCCTAGTGCTAATAAAGGCATAAATCAAGTCAAAAACTTGCAAAAAAATCCCTCCTTAGTTACTGGTCTGAAGTTCTCTGCTGTTTTTCCTTGTTCCAATGTTGAAAAGGGAGATGTGATACAATATGGGTAGACCATGTCCAGATCTTTAAAGTGTAGCAAAGATTAAACTGAATTCTTTTCTGTCATTCAAGAGCATTAGTTAGATTTTTTTTTCCCCCTTTAACAAACTAGTGCCGTATAATTCGCAATTTTTACAGCAGATCCATAAGCAACTTTCACTGCTGGAAGATTTGTCTATGTTGATCTTTAACCCAGTAACAGAGAGTGGAATGCCTTGCCTGTAAGCAATGTATTCCTCCATTCACTTTCAGTTCCAAAAATAATTGTGATTTTTCATTGGCTATTTTTGTTAGCCTAAGTGAAAAGTGAAAACACTGCTTTTACTTACAGCATTTTTAAATGAGACAGCTAAAAAAGCTGAAGGAAATTTGGAAATAAAAATTGATTAAATGTAGTCTTTCCATTAAATGTAATCTTTCCATTACTTACTACTAGTTAAGAATCTAAATTAGGTCCCCAAAGTTCATGTTTTATTTAGAGTAAGCATTTGAAAATTAATTTTCTGCTCTCAGAAGAAATTCTTGTCCTGATTTGGCTCTAAGATATTCTGTGGCGTATCTCCTTCAACAACATGTTTTTAATTTTTTCCTTTCTATGCAATTATTAAATACTTAGAGACCTGTATTCACTATGTCCCTCATGGCCACAGGCATCTTATTTCTGTGGCTATTCATAGAGCCATAGAAAGTTAGAACTTCAGACAAAAGTACAAGATTTCAGTGAAGATCTTCTGTAATATACTTGCTGAAGGCAAAAAAGAGTTTGGCTATACTCTGTTACTTCTTAAGTTACAAACAAAGAAGATATTATGTAAACCAGAAAATGTAGAAATCACTTTAATCAAATTTTCCCTGGGAAAATTCTAGTGTCAGATTGCAACCTGTAATTCAAATAGCTAAGCAGTTTGAAGCAATATGTAGCTATTAAAAGAAAAAGGGTATATGGTCCCCAGTCATAAAAGGATTTGGTGATTTTCACAGCCCTTCTAGGTTTTACCCCATTAAACAGTAAAGATTTCAGCCATCACAGCAAGATAAGATATTCATCATTGCAATAACAAGTAAATTCTTGTAATGTATTACATCAAAAAGTAATAGAGGATGGCAACTCTTCAAAATGGGGGAAAAACACATCTTCCTTTGCTCTCAATAGGTGTTTAGCTGTGTTAGACAGACAGTTAAGGACCACTGCTACACACTACAATAGCCATTGTCCCAATTTTCCAAGCTGCTAAAGACTCACTATTATCCTGATTTCTGATTGCTGCAGCATTAAATATCTGATTAAAGAAAAGCCTTTCCAAAGCACTAACAATTGCTTTGTTAAAATGCTGGATAGCTTCACAATCCCTGCAATGAAAACTTCTATTCTTAATTCTTTATCCTCTGAAGCATTCAAAGAAATACATTAAAAATAAAATAAAAACCCCTGAAGACTGAAAGGGTTTAAGGGGAGTATTTTTTTTGCATTTTGAGAGTATGACAATAATATTTTATGCTTCTAAAGGAAAAAAATGCAAAAGTAACCTTTTAAAAACAAGACTGAAATATTAATAATAAGGATAAAATGCCTACCCTAGAAGCAGCTTCAACATACAAATTCTGTTGAGCATTTGCATTGGTTTTATGCAAACACTTTAGCAATAAAATTGCAAAGACTTTAAAGACATTTTACTCTTTCACAAAACACAAATACATTAACTCCTTCACAAAAATATACAGAACTAGACTTTTTAGTGGCAACAGCCATATATAGTACAGATCAGAACAGATTATTTACTCTGTGTTGAAGTCTGATATGCATATCAAAATATAAGATTTACCCCAAAAAAGAGTTCGATACATTCAGCATAACAATTCACAAAATAAGAGGCTAAAGTTTTATATTCTTAGGAAATACAAAATTATTTTTCTGAATATAAAATTCTGACAGCAGTTTTTTATTTCTGGAAAGGAAAACAAAAATGAAAAATACACATACACACACACACACACACACACAGAATCTGTTGTTATAAGTCAAAAATCAACAAACTTTTCTAAGAGTAGTTTATTAATTCACATAAACAGGATGAAAAAAATAAAGTTGTGTGTTTCAGATGGAAGAGCCCATAAAATAAAAAGCAAGATCTTTATCTAGCTCCATCTGTACCACTCCCACACAGCACATATAGAGTTGAACAGAACACACAGAATACTGTGTCATTCCAAAACTGCATACATTTAGGAAATTGTACATCATCATCTCAGGGCTTTGGAAGAATACTTAGCTAATACCTGCTTAAATACTGAAGTACACAGACATGTGGCTCTAAAACCAAAACATTTTCCTGGATGCCATTTAATCCCCTTCTATCCAAGGAAGATCAGAAGCATTTGAGCCATATTCAGGCTCAAGTATGGCTCTAACATAAGAAGGAGAAGAAAAGCAGTCTTACTCTGGGTCTGCTGGTGTGTCAGCAGCAGACCCAGGCATGCTGTGTGATAACACTGGAGACAGTTTTTCTGCCTGTCCCATCCATCTCATTTTTCCTCACTCACTGCAAAGCCTGCAAGAGTCACAGAAAGGGAGATCTGGTACTGACTGGTGGGCTGGTGTAACACCCACAGACCACCATCAGTGTCTACATTTTCCTCCAGAGAAACCTTTACAGTTCTCTGCTGGAATCCAGCTCTTACTCTAGGAGCATCCCATCTCTGTCTGACAGCAACCATCCCATAAAGGCAATATATGTGTAACCCACCATGGGGAAAGCTGTGATGTCAGCTCTATTCAGAATTCAGTACTTTTTAACTGGTCACCTAAAAAAAAAAAAATCATCAGCTTTTTGTCACTTTCCACATCAAACAGAGTATGAAGGAAAGATAATTGAAGCACACTTTTCAATAACCAAAATTAACACCCAAACTAATAAATCATTTAAGATATTCTTTTACCTTCTTTTACGACATGCTACTTAATAGGATTCAAACAGAAAATCAACTGAAATTCACACCTAGAAGATTTTCTAACTCACAGTTAGGAAAAATCCCATTTGATTTTGCCAGTCAAAATGACCATGTTTCCTGTCTGCCTGCCTGTGTGATAGAAAGTCATTATAAAGAGAAATGGGCAACACATTAACCTGGATCAACAAATTCATTGTGGTTTGATTGTACACACCTTACATCAACAGTTGTTTAGGAGATGAATTTGACTTATCTGTATGTATACATCCACCTTTCCTTGTGAACTGGCCAGAAAAATGAATCCTCACTGACCTGAACACCTGAGATTTCATCATTCAACACCTAAAGCAGATTTCTCATATCAAACTAGCAATGTACTGAAAGAGAAAAGCTGTTTAAGAGAAAAGGAGCAGACAGCTCCTCATGTCTCATACCATATCCTACAGTTCAGATTCCCAGGGAGTTTATCATGCTTTACATGACACAGATAACTATTTTACTGTAATCAATGTGTCTTATTCAGATGAAGATGGAGGTCTGAGATAGACATGCAATTGTCTGTGCTTTTCTAATGCCAGCATCAACAGTTGACAAATACCTATTACATTCTCTTCAAGGGAAAGGAAATAAAGAGTACCCAAAATTAAATTTCAAAAAATGTTAAGAAAAAAACCAAAAGGGATGGCAATAAAATGAGTTTTTCATATTGTGATAAAACACTCTGAAACTGTAATCTGATTTTTTTCACCTATGAGCTGAACCATTTTAATATGTATAAATTATAGTGCCTGTATGAGAACAGGTGGACCAGGAGTATCAGGCCTGGAAGCTTGAATTAATTTTGATTTCCTCTTTATGGAAGTTTAAAAGTCAGGTTTGCTACAAAAACAAAAGAGAGAAACAATCCAGCACCCATGGAAACTAGAGAAGGCAAGGAATTTTATAGAAGTAAAATACCCTAGGTAAAACAAAATATATTTTCCAGTCACTAAACACTTCAGTTTTTTATGGGAGTATAGATTTAGTGTTCATGTCTTTTGTATTCGTTATTCAAGTAACTTTGCTCAAGAAAAGTTATTAGTTAAGCAAATAAAAAAGGAAATAACTTAAACATTATTTCATTTCAACCTCTTTATTTTTAATGCAGCTTTCAGAGCTGCACATGTATTTCTTTCTCTCACTTCTGCTTCATTGGCCTGAAAGGAAGAACAAAGGATAGGAGAGACAACAACCAAAAACACATAGTAGAAAACGTTTGCTACCACAGGGCACAAGGTTCCTACCCACCACTCTGTCTCACTTGTTCCCTATCCTGCCAATCCAGCATTTCCTCTAAATTCACCAGTCAGAAAGAGGCCAGCTTATGAGATAGATGCATTGCTCATACAAATGATACACAAGGAAACTTTACATGAGAAAGAAATTATTTATTCCAAGAGTCTCAGTTTACCAAGGCAGTTGCCCAAGACTGATACTTAAATCTTCTGCCACATGGATACCAAAAATCCCTTTTGTAATACCATTTAACTTTTAGGATAACTGAGGGTTGGAAGAAGGTTAAAATTAATTTTTTCTTTTTGTGAATTCAAATGCCCTGCTTGACATCTGACCTAATATTGTGGGTGGAAGGACAAGAGAGGAGAGAGAAGATGGAATTTGTCCTCCAAAAGTCTTCATTGCCAGAGGCACACTGCTCTCTCAGCACCTGGATCCAAATCCTTACATAAAATACATAGCTCCTGTCTTTCCACTCTCTCTCCAACTCAGATCCCTTGAGCAGAGAATTTCTCTGCTCTGTCACTTTGCTGGGGTGGCAGGGAGAAGGATTCTGGCTGGATACAAAACAAGAAGATGGAGTAGGAAAAAAGAGCAAGAGGAGAGTGAAAACATTTCACCTCCAGCTCACTTCCCTCTTCTCCCTATGGCCAGAGCAGTTTGTTTGTGTATTGCAAGAGTGCATTGCCCTGGGTACATCTGACTCAGAGAAGAAGACAAAACTTCACAGGACAGGGGACTATATAAACACTATAGAAGTACTGGTGCTTAGCAATTTTTATGGTTTTTGACTTCACAATTCAAACATGAGCAATGGTACTCAAATATAATTTAATATTGCTATAAGCTATACTATATTGTGTCTTTGTGAAGGACTCTGCAGTGATATTTCTCTGCTATTTGGTCAGTGATAAAAAGTACCTGATGATTAAATTGACCTGTTTTCCCCTTCATACCTTTTCTTTTTGTTACTTTTGTGTTACCTCTGATCGTGCCAGACAGGCTTTGTGCCTGCTTACTTAGTAGTGATCCCTTTACCTGCACTTTCTGACTATCTAATAAACTTAACCTAGAGCTTGCTCCTCCTATACTTCTCTCCTTTGGTTCATCTTGATCAGCTTCTCAAAAACTCCTTTACATGCTCATTTGTCTCCTATTTCCAGGCAGTATGGGTTTCATTCTCATTTTTAGAAAATTATCTCTCTTCCTGCTCAGGCTCCATTTATCAGGTTTTACTACCTGGTTGACTCATATGATGATGAGCTGCAAATTCCCTTCAAAATTTTCCAAAATATTTCCACAATACCTGCACAATTCACTCAACTGAGCAAAACCAAGGAATCCTGGGAACCTGTGTATCTCTTATGACCACTGAAGTACAGCCTTTATCCTCATATAATGACCTCCCTCTGAAAGCAGAAGACTGAACAGTGTCAATTCCAGAAAAATTAATTGAATTGCTTATGTTTGGAAGCAGTCTGAAGCTGAAAGGGAACTGAGGAAACACCAGAATGAAAGGAATCCTGAATTCCAGTGTCTAGCAAAAACATTGTTCTCTTTTCCCCCTACAGTCTCCATACATTATTCTGTGCCACAGATGGGCACACATTCATTGCAATATTTTGTTCTCTTGTTGTTTGGTTAATGTGAGGCCCTAGATTTCCTTTATTTCATATATTTAACTTCAGTCCCAGGCCAGATTTACAGTTCCATTTCTACCAGATTTCTAGTTGATGTTACAAATTTTATAACTACAGCATTCATAGAATATACATATACATTATCCAACTTTAAGGTACCCATCTCTACTGTCCCCTCAATTTCTAGATACTTGTGGTTTATAGAAGAGGAACCAAGGAGACCAAGCCTTCCTTGCACTTGTGGAAAGTCAGTTTAAGTGGCTCATTCTGGGCTCCACTGCCAGCACCCCAAGTCACCTAGACTCTTAACAGTCCTGAGCTCTTGGCTTAAAGCTCTTCAGCTACATTTTCTCCCTTTCAAACAGTATATCAAAAGACTTGGATACCAATACACTTGAAATTGCGATTTGCTCAACTACTCTCAATTATTCCTATGGTTTTCAGAGGCTCTTCTTTCTTGAACTGCTGTCTTAATGCAACTACTTACTAATCTTTCCTGATTGTCTGAATTGTCCTGATTGTCTTGATTCCTGCTTATGCAGGAACAACTTTCCTCAATGGAACTGTAAACACTCCAAATGAACTTGCTACAAAGAGCCAGCCGTTTAATTCCTTCAATTGCTGATGAATATCCTGAACATAAAATTTAAGAACATATTGGGTTAATACTACATGTGGACTAATTAAGAGACAGAGAAAAGATCCCTTACTTTGCCACACTCATAAAGACCAGTTTCATTGATAATTTGAACAAAGGTGGTTGTTTGACTCAAGAACTTCCCCCACAGTGTGTCAGTTCAGACACTGAAACTTCATCTTTGAAGGGAAGGATGCATAAAGTAGAAAAGGAGCATCTGGATCCAGGTGTTACCAGATGCTTTCACGGGTAATTCTCATACTTTGTTGGCAATTGCAGTTGCAAAACAACTCCACTAGCATCTTCTAGAGCACAGATGTACTACTGATGCTGAAACTCACTCACTGCAAAATTTACTGCAGTGCAGAACACTGACCTACAATGCTTGTACTAGTTTATCACAGTAGGCACAGTAAAAAATATAATGTTAAAACTAATTCATGCAACTCTAGTAATTAGAAGCAAACAGCAAAGACAAACATGAGCATCAACCTGGCTGAAAGAGAAAGGAAAAATATGGATTATATTTTGTAACTAAACCAATGTATAAAGATGTAGTTCATGTAAGAGGGGAGAACTGTGAAAGAGAAATGCTCAGTGGTTTCTTTTAAATGCAAAAGTTTTGGTTTTTTTCATTGAAGCCAAACCCAATTGTTTTCCTAGTACAATGTTTCAGAAATAATCTGGTTCCTAGCAGGTGACAGCTGTCACGTTAGGGACTGAAGAAGTGTGGCAAACCAGGAGAAATGTTCAGACCGTATGCTACTCCAGGACCTCAATTTGATCACTCCTATTCATTTTGTCTAGAGACCAAAATATTTTGAGACCTAGTCTTTTGCAGCAACATTTCAGGATAGGATACCTCCAAGTTACTTCACAGACAGGACATAGTGACTCTGTCCCTCTGACTCTTTCCTTTATTAGGGCCTTTGAAGGAAGAGGAGAGACACTCATTATCAAATTTAGATTATTTTTTTTAGCCTTCTCCTACCTCCAAAAGCAAGACTACATCTGGTAAACCATAGACATCACAATTCCTCTGAAGCCTTTTTGCTTGTTTAGATGTTTTCTGCACAGCACTGTCATCACTACAAACTTCAGATTTAAAGTTCTCTTCAGGCACCAGCATAAATGTTCTAAAATGTTCCTCCTCCAAAGTCATGGGCACTAACCAAGAAAATAAAAGGGCATTGGGTCAAAGGCATTCTCCATGGGCACCCTGAAATGCTGGAATTGTAAAATGATTGTGTAAAATTCTGAAGGTTTCATCTGTCATGCTGCACCTTTAAAAGCGGATTAACAAGTATTACCAGAGAAAGCTTGAACATGGCATTTCTTCATACTTTCCTCTCTTTGCAGGTAGCCAAAGGAACTTTATTTCTAATGATGTTAATACACCAACTTTCTGAAAAGTCACAAAACCTCTGCAGAGCACAGAAGTCTGCTATATATATATATAACTGCCACTGTGCACATTGCTAACTCAATGATTTCTTCTTCTATTCAGTGCATTGTACTCCTGACATATACTTTCTATAAATAGACTTTACTCTGATAGTTTCCCTTTACAATAATTTTGATATCACCACTGAACGTGCATTTCCCAGAGCCTTGACTTGGTGTTTCCTATTTTTTCTTTTCTTTTTTTTTAAATCTTATGTGCCAAGTAGCTTTGCCTCACAGGAGTCTATCCATGATGCATGAAGAGTTTTATAACACACAGTTTTAATCATTATTAAACCAGGGAAGACAAGAGAATATGCAAAACAGAGATAACAGCAAACTTGCTTAGGTGACTCTGACCACATAAAGGGATGCTGGCTTATGCTCGAGGGATTTTGTGCCACTATGTGAGACTGAAGATGTATTACAAGCTTGTCCTGGTTGCAGAGAAGGGGTAGAGTGTGTGTTTCTTACTCCATTGCTGTTTTGCTTTCAGTAAATTGTTATCTCAACCCATAGACTCTATCTTTGTCCTGCTCTTATCAGAAGGAGCAGGGGAAAGAGACGTGGCTTATTTGGAATGCAATTTCTGGCCTCTGTTAAACTACCACAAATATGTTCACTTTCAGAGAGTAGGGCATTCTCTTTTCTCCAGTGGCATATTTTTGGAAGTAATATGTAGCAAGGAAGTATTAATATCTGATTCTCTGTGATTCTACAGTAGGATTATATTTCAGTAAGTCTTGGACCTTATTATAGAATAGTAGTTTTCTGCAATACAAAATTAGTATCATAGAAGGGATCCAATTGTGGTTGCAAGTGTTTTTGACAGCTCAAAAAAACAAGAAAAGTTGATTAGTTTGAAAAAAGAGCACAAACTTCACAAAAGCTTAAAAAATTATACCAACTTGATCAATCACAATGTCATGGTCATATCAGTATGAAAAATCATCTTCAATTGTGATAAAATATTATACGATTGTTAGTGCTTAGCACAGAACTGTTTAGATGGTAAATTAGGATACCTAGGAATAGACATCCTGTTTTAGAAAACAGTTTATCCATCAAAAACTACAAATGGCTGATTCAGAGTTTTTTCAAGAATGTGTCAAGTCCAGTTCAGGAATAATTTGATTGAATAGACATGCAGTGCTGTTGAGATGACTTCTGATATCCTTTCATGTAATATTTATAAAACTCACAGAATTAAACTGATAAATTAGCTAACCTCTCTCTAGCTCAGCGTATTTTCCTGCCATGAAACATATGGTATTCCTGCGTTGAACTTCCTCTAGTTCATTTTGAATCAAATATTTGTCAAATTCAGGAAGAGAACATGAGGTTTTAATCCCCATTTTTCTGAGTAAACTTGCATTTTGGTCAGTGCACTGACTTAGACAACAAAAATCTGTGAACCAAGCTGATCTGCACTTAATCTTGAGTGTCCTCCAGTGCTGGCTACAAGGGAGGGCTCAACACCACTGCTGCCACTGCATATGAGTGTATTCATTGCATTGTATTTAAAACTCACAGAACTAATTCTGTTTTGTGAGAAAATTGAGTGATTTGACTTTTCAAGGAGGAGGAATTCCTCAACCTATTACATATGCACACAGCTGCTGAGTGCAACCCTGAGGACAACCATGACTCAGAGACTTTATTCTATTAAAGGGTAGCTGAGCAACTCAGCTGCGAACAACCTGAATTTTGCAAGAGCTTTTCCTTATGAGTTGCTACTTTGAAGGAAATAAGGAAAGCTCTAAGAATCAGTCTCCAGATACCATTCTTCCAGATTTAATCCAGACAATGTTTATGTGATTAAAAAGGTTACAAGTTTACTGGCACATGTAGCATCTAGCACAAAAATAAGTTATCAATAATCATACAGTAGATTTTTCTAGGATTCTGATGCTGCAGTCAATCCACAATGTCATAAAGGACTTTTACTTGTTTTAATGTCAAATTTTAATTCTCTCCTCCTTAAAAAAGGTATGACTTTGCTTCCATTGAAAAGTAGCTTTCCTGTGGAGTTACTAAAAATTTGAACATTTGTCTAAAAATACTTAAGTAGCCCCTTTCTGTTGTGCAGTGCCAGAGCCTCATTAGCTAAACATTTGCTCAGGAAGTCTCTAGATAATGAGGTAAGACAAGACAGTCTCAAAAGAGAATAACAGGTGGCTTTGCTGGAGAAGGGGAACAAAAGGTGTCCCTTGGACCTCCTCAAATAAGGGGATGGTAAAAGGCAACATTAAAAGAACTTACACAACAAGGGCTATTAAAGGTTAGGTAGAGAGGAGGGAAGGTGGCCTTGCTAAACATTAGGATTTGTGGTGCTCTCGAATGAAAGGTTAACTTCTTATTTGGAATCAAATTTCAAGAGATGTCAGAGAATGCATCTCTCGGAAGAGGAGTCTCAGAAAAGAAAAAGGAAAAAAGAAACTGTTAAAAACCATTCAAAATAAATTTTTAGATAAACCATGCACCTGCAAGCTTCAGACTGGAGTGTTTTGCTCAAACTTGTACAATACTGATTCTTAATCATAAGAATATTTGACTCTTCTAAATTAAGAAACTGAGCAGGATATACAGAACATATTTGTCTGTCTCCAAAGCAACAGGCTGCCATGCATAAAGTCCCTTGTTCCATGAAATTCTGTAAGCAAGTTTTCTGAAGATTACATCCTGTTTTATCTAGATTTTAAGCTGTGAAGCTCATGGTGATACAAGAGAGATCATTATAAATTTTCAGAAAGATAAATGTAGCATACAGGAAGGAGAGATTTCCCAAACATCACAGAATTACTGTATGGCAAGAAACCAAACTTTTCTGCATTGCAGCCAAGTGCCCTACTTTGAGACCATACAGCTTGACAAGAACAGGATCTGCTTTGTTTAAACAGTTCCAGCCTTTCATTAGGTCACTTAACCCCTCATAAGGCTCCCATGGCTTTACAGATTAGAATAAAAGTTATGAATGTAAATCAAAATTTTGCTGAGCATATTATTGCTATGTAGGGAACCATTATTTGTTTCAAAGGTTAAGCACAAAGGAGTTTTGCCATGGACTCAGTCTTAAGAGACCACTTCCTCTACCGTGCACTTATTGGTACAGAATGACTGCTCCAGGGTTATGTGCAGTCCCTTCACAGCTGCTGTAAGGTTTTCCTCGCCTATAAAATGCTTCCAGTAAAGAACTCGCTTGTTCACATGTGTATCCAGAAAACAAATGCAAAATGGAAGATAAGAATTCTGTAAAGTGTCACAAGGACAGATGTACTTTTCTCTCCATTATACTGTCTAAACTCATGCCTTTAACTCTTGAGTATCTTTGCCCCAAACAGCCTTAAGTAAATACATGAAAACATGCCAAATCCATTCTTGGTATAGTTTCAGAGTCCATTGGAAACTCCCCCTTGCCTTTAGAGCAATGTAGTGCTTAACCATGCTCATCTTGATAAAATTCCAATTAAATTCTAATGAATGTTGTTAGAAAGTGTGTTTAGATGTGGGTGCTGTTTCTTATGTTCTTTTTTTAATAAAAACATTCTATATATTCATTACCACCCACACTGCCACTCCATTCTCACAGAAAGAAGGAAAAAATTGCTCGGATATTTCCTGTAGGCAACTATCCACAAGGCTGAAATATTATTTAATGTAGATTAAATTTGTACAGCTAACAATGCCGTTTTGAACAAGACATATTATGAAAAACAGCAAGCACATAGGAGTGGACTTAACTGGTATGCAGTTAAATCCAGCTAAGTTATTGATGGCCAATATCAATAAAATTACTGATGCTTATTCTGGGAGTTAGAGTCAGTGAAACCTTCCCCATGAGAGGCAGGGCCACTGATTTGCTTTGTCATACCAGTATCTTGTCTCCCTATTAAGAATCTCAACAGTTTAGTCCTACAGCTTATTGGGAGCTGTAAAAATCACAGGTAAAATAGGGATTGGAAAGCTGAAATGATGATTCATCTACTCCTTTATTTTCCAGACTGAGGAAACAGCTGGGGGTGGGGAAGGTGGAATTTATTTAAACAAAAAAAAAAACAAAACAAAACAAGGAAAGAAAACATAAAACAAACAAAAAAACCTAACACAAAATCAAACATATCAACATCAGCCCTCCAGAAGCACACCAGAAAACAACACCTTTAATCCTAGGGAATCATCATTCTCAAAAGGAGGGGCGGGGGAGGGAAATCCTACTGCACATTTGCAAAGATCAGCTGCCTTTGTTGCAGAAAGCTTTTGACTACAAATAGGCTCCCCAGGACCCTGATCTTAGGACCAAGAATCTTTTCAGGGCTCAACTCCAACTGAGAGCTGACGCTTGTGTTGCAGTGGCTGAAAGGAGATTGAAATGCAGTTTGTACTGAGAGGTGCAGCAGGATTCAGACAACCAGTAACAGGATGCAGGAACAGCCCTGTACCGTTTGTGCCCACCATTTTCTTC
Organism: Taeniopygia guttata; assembly: GCF_048771995.1. NCBI lineage: Eukaryota > Metazoa > Chordata > Aves > Passeriformes > Estrildidae > Taeniopygia > Taeniopygia guttata. Next base: position 36,959,860 of record NC_133026.1, read on the forward strand.
AGTTTTGCGCATTGTCATTGCAGAGAAACTGCTTAGCTTGAAAATTTTTCTGAACAGAGTAAAAATCTTTCGAATGGCGAGTAGAGTGTTCTTCACACTGTCCTCACACAGTGTGGGGACAGCCAAATCCTATTCAAAACTGTTGTCTGGACATGCTAAAAAAAAACAACAACAAACACTCCCAAAGCCATGCAGAAAAACAAAACATGCACTAGGGCAACTCAGCCTACCTAAGGGGTACAAAACATCACCACAGAGAGCCAATTTTTGTTCCATCTTCCTCTGCATAAAATCAATCTGTTAATTTGAGTGGATTCCCTACCAAGCCAGTTGACAGGTAATAAAGATCCCTCTCGTGTCCCTCCAAGCCTTGTAGCATATCATAGAGACTGTTTTCAGGCTGGCCTGGATCTCAGCAGAGATTCAGTAACCTGATCCACAGCACAATGCAAGAGAAGCAGCATTCTTCACAATGAAGAAATCTCCAGCGGTGATTTCTTAACATCTATAAGGAACAGTAGTCTGAGAACCTTAACCCCACACTACTACCTTCAAATTGCAAAGAGCAAAAGGCAGAAAGAAAATCACCCTGCTTACAAATATTATAAGAGCAATGACAAAAAATTAATGATTCTTTCAATGCCTAATTACCATTTTTTAAACACATAATGTGTCACCTCAGATGAGGTAGCCACATTCCCAATGGAAAGAAAAATTGGAAAAGTTTATTATACTGCTAATTTTGTAGCTATACATCCACATCCCATTTGAATGAGTTCTTAAAATCAGCTAGACCATTCTAAGCCATTGGAAAAGCATGGTTTAAGCTGGGAACATATGTAATTCCAATGCAGAAGGAATTGAGTTAGATCATATGGAGTTTCAACAACAACCCTTTCATTTACAAATTCCAGAACTTTTGCCCCTATGAGGACATTGCTGAGCTAATATTGTGCAAAAGTGATGGATTTAAAGGTTACTTCTCTTTTTACAGACATGTGAAGCACACACATAATGTCACACAAAATCTTGAGCAAATGGATTCTTAAAGCCATTCTAATGAAAGAAAATAAGAATAAATGTCAGCCAGCAGAAAATATCTATTTTGCCTTTTAGGTGCACTTGATGCTCTGCTTCATCCTCTGCACAAATTCTGAACAAGCCATCAAAAGACAAGGATTATTTTCTTTAATCACCAGATCTTGCCTGTTGGCAGCAGTTCCAGTCCACAGGATTTCAGAAAATTTCTTTTATGCAGCCATGGATTTACTGAGGAATATGGATCTGGCCCTTTCCCTCACCCCTACTCATTGGTCCTGCTTGGTGCTGTGCACGAACACTTCCGTGCCGTGGTCAAACCACAGCTGTCCCCTCAACCACCTCATTTCATCAAAAACCAAAAGCCATTCACTTTTCCCAGAATGACTAACACTCCCCAGTGTGGGATAACAGAGGGTAACAGAGCCTTATCTTCATACACTTACCAGTTAAATCCATCCTGGACACTACAAGTGATAACCATGTGATAACCAAGTGATTGCCATGGAGGTCTCACACTTATCCTTCTAACAAGTTTGACCTCTGCTATTTGTGTAAAACCTGAGCTGCAAGAACTCCTGTAGGTATTTAATCTGCCTTGGTGTTATTTAGATATTAATCACTTCCTCAAAATCTCACACTCTTTATGCCACTTTTTAACATTTTTATTTAAAGAAAAAAAGGCTGATTAAAATCACAAAAAAAACCCCAAAACATTCATGCTAAATATTGTGGGTTTTTAGAGACTGCTTTTGGAAATGCAGTTGAATGCAGTTGATACTCTGGGGATTTTTCTCAATTAAACACTTAATACTTAGTTGTCTGCAGGAACATATGGTCCTCTTCACCAGTTTCTATGAAAAATTCTATTCAGATTAATACCACATTTCTGAAGTAAAACATCATTTAGGTTTACAGTTAAGTTCGGCGAAAAGGAGAACAGAGGCTTAAAGTTGGGCAATTTCTACAAGGAACAGTGGAAGAAAATATAATCAATCTTGTTACAGTAGTTGATAAAGGCAGAGGTTTGCCTTTTAGTGGGGGTTTGTTGTTTGTTTTGGGGTTTTCTGTTTTGTTTGGAGATTGATTTCGGAAAAGTGACATAAATTCATTTTCTAGGAAGTTTCATATTAGGCCAGCCCTGTCTCCTGCTGCACCCCACCTGCCAATTGTCTCTCCTTCTTCAGAGAGCCGCTGCTCACAAGTAGCAGCTTCCATTCGTCCCACTGCTTGTGACTGTCAGCTGTCATTTTGTCACAGCAGTAGCTGGCACTGGGATGGGTTGTGCTCTCTCTTACTGCAGGAGTAGGACAGAAGGGGTGTGGAAAGAGACAGTGACTGATGCTGCAGCGGCTCTCGCTACCATCTGAAGGCCACAGTTCCTTTATAGGTGACAGACCCAGCAAAGCACAGCCTTTCTCAAGGCAATGAAGGGCCCTGGGATCATTTTCTTCAACCACAACTTCTCCAGGCTGTAGCAACCTTGACAAGTGTTCAGGGAGTTTCACATTGCTCTGAAGACTGGTGTCTGCAATTTATTGTTATGAACCATATAGTGTGCAAATACTTCTGGAGATGCTAATAATAACAGTAATCATAAATAACCAAAGATATATTAAACCAACCACAATTAATACCAGCATTTTCCACATCAGCTTTACTGGGAAAAAATTGTTTTCTGTAAAATCCATTTTTTAACCTTTAAAGTTTGTCATCTTCCTAAAGTAATAACAAAGCAAGGATTTTCAAGCTAGGTTAAATCATGCCTTGTGATGTTCACTTTTTTTGCAAGCTGTTTATATTTTAAGCTGACTCTTGTGGCTGTCTTTAAGAGCATGTCTCCACATCTCAGAAATATATAATTAAACTTCCTGATCCCTATGAAAGCTTAAAATGTCAATGCTTAGTTGAAGATGTTTATGGACATTATATAATGAGAAAATACAGATATGTAATATAATATCATTCACCCTTTCTCCACAATTTTTGAAAAAGGTCAGGGATATCTGATCAAGTTAAGAGCCACACAGAAGTTTATTTCTATTGTTTTCAGAAAATAATTCTGACCTCCCTCAAAGCACTCTCAAAAAGATGTTTATGTAGCCACTTCCTACATTCACTGCATTCATTAAAAAAAAAAAAAGTACCATAGTCCAAATTCTTCCACGTTCAGGAAAAAGAGGCATACTATAATTTTGTTTTCCTTATTCCAAGGACCTTTCCAGACAGCACTTACCCCAATGTTATTCTGAATTTTTTCCGCCAAGAGCCATTTCTACAGCTCTATGGTTTTGACAATATATTTTGTTTTCTGCAGCTTCTCTGTGCTACTATCTCTCTCTCTCTCTCTCTCTCTCTCTCTCTCTCTCTCTCTCTTTATATATATTATATATATTATATATATTATATATATATATATTATATATATAAGGATATATATGTGTGTGTGTGTGTGTGTATATCCTTACAGGTCTATTTCTGGCCAGGGTTTCAGTGCCCTGTGTTTGACAATATATTTAGAACAAAGTAACTCAAACTGCTAAAAAAGGGGTTTTTACCTCTTCATGAACAGTCATGACACCACCCTTGGGGAGGGTTTACTCAGTCCACAGAAAACTGAGGAAGCCACTCCTACTTGAAGCAGCTACAGTAGAATTTGAAGATATTTGTTTCAGGCAGTCTCTACCAACATATTCCACATGGTGTTTGATGGATTATCATGATTTGCAGTCTACAACTAGTAACCACTTAAAACCCAATTTTGAGATGAGACTGAGAATCTGAAGCAAAATCTAAACATTTAAAAAATCCCCAAACCAACAAACCACAGAGTGGAAGGGCTGACAGGTAACTTATAACGGAGATATTTTCCCTTAAAGAATGAGTCAACAATTTCAGTAAGCACACAGCTTTGCTTTCTCCAAAGTTATTTTTGCTCATTCTCTGAAATGGAAAAATGTCTCTACTATGGCTTCAATATATCTGAAAGCTTTTGTACTTCCTTCCACAAATGTAACTATATAAATTAGATCTCCAATTTGTCAGCAGTATACATTATTTCTGTTGCTGTTTAGTAAAAATCACAAGAAAAATTTTGGCACTTTTGTTTTTCTGAAAAGTATCAGTTAAGCTTTGGGCAGCAGAGATGTTTGGTTTTGAGTCTTTCTAAACACAATAAAATTTGTCTTGAAAAATAGTGTTATGTTTTCAGAAAGAGATAAAACACATGGTGCAGCTGAAGGCTCTGAAAAACAAATAACTCATGTTTCCATGGCTTCTGCAGGAAGATATTGTGAGACCATCTCCCAGAGACTGATAAGCTCCAGAGACTGATGGCCCCATTGAATCTACAAGGACTGGAGAAATCAGACCACAAGGCTCAGCCCAAGATGTACAAGGCCACTAGCGCACACCAGAATCAGCAAGGAGCTGTGCAAAGCAGACCAGGTGGAGATAAAGCCACAGGGATATTTGTGTGCCTGCTGGAAACAAGATCTCTAACATCTGGCAGCCTCTGGGCATCCAGCTTGGGTTAGCCCACAAAGAGTACTAGAGTGAAGGTGTGAGTGAGTTAAGAGTTGCCTACTAATTATTGTCTAATGAACAAAGGCTTTCTTAATAATGCTGGTGTTCTGTGACTCACATGCCCATACAAATGGGAAAATGAAAAACACATTGCATGCCGTAATAACATATTGATGTCTTTATAAGGAGAAACTTTGATCAAATATTTGCCACTGGTGGTTTTATAAACACATTTATAAGTGTACCTGGAAACTTCTATTTCAGTGGAGCACATGTATTTAGTCTCCAAAAATACTCTTTTAAGTAATTATTATTGCTAATACACTGCGTCCCAAAACCTCACTGCTTTCAAGTCCATTTAACTGTCCATTTCAGAAGCACGCAGGGACAGCTTTTGTCATTTTCTCCCTGCCCCCTTTAAGGTAGCAATCACTTTTTGATTTCACAACAAAAATACCCATTAAAATTAAAGGAACAAGTCCTACTTGAATACTCTGATTTGAAAAATATCCACATTACTGGATGCTTCCACATCTTATTTTTATATACATTGACATAATTCCAATTTGTTTCATATCTGCTGTCAGTACATATGTTGCTTCAATAAATTCACATTGCATACAAGCTCCATTTCACACGTGAATGTAAGCAAAGACTGTCTCACTTAGCACCTCCAATCCAACTCAACAGAAAATACAACAGGCAACCTGCTTTCCATAGCACCATGCTGATTGGCATTAGCTGTGCTAACATTACTGTCTGATTGCATCCCATATCAGTCTCAATCATCTTGTCTAGTGGCGGTGTCCAGGCAACCAGCCCAGTTGCCGAGGTTATTTTGTCTATTTTGTTTAAGTGCTGATGAGATCTTCCCATTTCCTGGAACTTCTCCAGACTTGCAAGACTTTTATATAAAAGAAAATCACAACCAATATTAATTTTTTTGGCAGTTCTTAGTAGAAACTCTCTGTGAACATTCAGAAAAGCTTTAATAATAGTAAATGAAAATTCCTCACAGCCCTGTGAATATCTCAGTTTGATATACATTAACAGGCATCTACGCTTACTCCTGAATAGTAAAAATATGAATATTACAGATGCAACAAGCTGGTACATAAGGTTGTGGTTGTTTGTTGTGTTACTCTCTGCAGCTCTTCATCCTGTGTTTTACTCCTTGCAGTTGCAGTTCTCATAGCAGGAGTTAAAAAAAATCAAAAAAACAGAAGCAGCACCCAGAGCCCAGCTGTCACAGTTCATAGCCTATTGTCTTAGGCAGTTAACATCCATTTACACTGAGTGCAACACTGGAGTCACAACTACACAAGTTTCTCCTCTTACACTGGAGGGGGCATGGGAATTGCCGGAGGAACACAACTACTACAAATGCTTACTTTGTGAAACCTTTGCAAGAGGCTTAATAGAGAAATAGTGTTCTGAAACCACTAGCTGCTACATATGGTCAAATAGCTTTTTGGTCCCCATTTGCCCCCTGAAAGTTGTTCTGTAAGTTGTCACCTGTCTATGGTTTGTCCTATTGCAAATGCTGAGAGTGAAACACTTTTTTTTTTCCTTTTATAAAATTTAAAGTCCGTATTTTGACTTTAGTGGAGCATCAAAGTATTATTATAAAGAGTCAGGGAATTTTAATTTTTTTTTCTATATCCCATATTAGCCTGAGGAAGTAAAACAGGCAAGTTAATGCCAAACTCTTAAAGGAACCTAAATAATTTGAGTGATACTACAGGTGAATTGTGTATTTAAAAATGCAAACACCATTCCTCTGCCTTTAAAAAGAGCATCGCTAAGCAAATGCAAATTGCTTGCACATGCTTTAGCTACAGCTGCTTTTTTTTTTCTTTTGTGCAAAATTTGTGGCAGACTGCTGAAAACCCTGGCAAAAATTACATTTGTTTCTGTTTGTAGAAGTTATTTCTCAGTGACAGATAACACTACATGAAAGAAAGAGAAAAATTTAATATAAACTAGAGACCGACAATCCCAGTCTCACTCTAATATTTTTGTGATTTCTAGCATCTTTATTCTCTTGGATGAGCAGTTAGTCTTCCAGTTGGATTTGCTGATCTTAAAGGCCTTTTCCAACTCTAGTGGGCTGACCCTGGCTGGATGCCAGACATACAAAAGCCTCTCTATCACTCTCCTCCATAGCAGGATGGAAGAGAAGAGAAAATAAAACAAAAGATTCACAGCTTAAGGACCAGGAAAGATCACCCACCAAATACCATCACAGGCAACGCAGACTCAAGTTTGGGATATTAACTGAATTTAGTACTGACAACATTAGAGCAGAATAATGACAAGCAAAATAAGCCCTTAAATACACCTTCTCCTCTCTCCCTCTCCTTCCCAGTTCTTCCTCCTCCCCTCTAGCAGAGCAGGGAGATAGGGAATGGGGGTTGTGGTCAATCCATTCTGTGTTGTTTTTCCCACTGCTCAGGGAGAGGAGTCTTTCCCCTGCTTCAGCATGGGGTCCCTCCCATGGGAGACAGTTCTCCACGAACTTCTCCAATGTGAGTTCATCTCATCAGCAACAGCTCCCCACAAACTGCTCCAACAGGGATCACTTTTCCACAGGGTGCAGACCTTTAGGCTGCTTCAGCATGGGCTCCCCATAGGGTCACCAGTCCTTCCAGGAAACCTGCTCCAGTGTGGGCTCTTCTCTCCACAGGTCTGCAGATCCCTGCTAGGACCCTGATCCAGCATGGGCTTACTTCCCATGGTGTCACAACCTCCTCTCAGGCATCCAGCTGCTCTAGCATGGGCTCCTCCATGGGCTGCGGGTGGATCTCTGCACTCCCACTGACCTCCGTGCATTGCCAGGGCACAGCTGCACCACAGCCTGCTGAGGAATCTCAGCTCCAGTGCCTGGACACCTTCTGCACTTTCTCCTCCACTGACCTTTGTCTTCAGAGCTGTTCCATGAAGGAAGCTTCTGGCAGCTTTCCACAGAAGCCAATCCCTGTAGCCCCTCTAACTACAAAACTTGGCCACACAAACCCAATACACCAACAATTTCCACCTTTGAAATATCAGGTAGATTTTCTTTTGTGAGTAGGAATTTTAAAATACTGACCTTTATTTTTAGAACTGTTTCAATACTTGTATTCTCAGTATTCCCCTTACTACAGAAACATGAATAGTTCAGCAAGCTGGACTCTGAACTGTAGCTCAGAAGATTCCAGAATGAAATCCCCAAGTTATCACCCATTACTCAGTGAGACCCCTCTCAAGTCACTAAGGGAATAAAGGTCTAGAGAGCTGTAGACAACAGATGCCTGCTCCTCTGACTCCAGGCTATAAGACAAGAAATGTTAAAAGTTCAGTAAATATCACTTTCAGAAATAACCAAAACATATCTAGTGAAAAAAAAAAAAAAAAAAAAAAAGGCGCACAGCTCACAATCCTATTTAAGCAGTAAATTAATCAACACTGCTTCTCATCCAAAATCTTCTCTATTTTAGAAGAGCAATGCCTCTTGTTATCTATTTATTGAGTAAACTGTCTTGGTTTGAAAACAATAGAATACATGCTTATCTTACAAGCCAGGACATAAACTTTGGTTAGTTTTCTCAGAGATCTCAGAGTTAATTTTCTAAGAGATTTAAGTATATGTAAGTGCTAGGGAAAAGTTAAGTAGTCGTGGTGTCCTCTCCACATTATCATTCATGCAGGAAATATTTTTGAATCATAAGGGTTAGCCTCTAGGCATTGAATTGGGTACAACGAAAATCAGGAGGTTTAGGAGCCATTGTGCATAAGTAACATCAGTAGAACCTGCAAGGAGGATACAGAGATAATTCCTGGATGGGCAAGATGCAGCATATTGCTTTGCATGAAGCAATGGCTGCCTGCCTTTCCTGTCCACCTATGTGCAATGACATGGGAACAAGCACTTTCATTCTGTTCTCTTCTGTCTCATGGGGCACTGTCAAATCACATGTTTTATCACAGCAGTGTGACATCACTTTCCCTCTGAAGCATGAAAAAACCCATATTAATAACAAAAGCCTTGAGAACAGACCTAAACAAACAAACAAAAAAAAAACATAAAAGGACTCCTAATCTTTTTCTTCTGAGAGAGAAAAACTATATAGAAAAGCTATAGCTACAATAGTTCAGTTTAGGAAGCTTGATGTAAGAGCAGGTGCAACATTTCAGAGATTTTGGAATCAATTTCATTCTTTCCACCCCCTCCTCTAGGGGAAGGAGGCACAAACAATAACGCCTCTGTAGTTTTCTTAGCTAGAGAAGGCCAATAGTCATATTTTTTTTTTCCTTTTAGATAGAAAGATGAGAAAATATTACATAAATGTGGATTTAAAACCTAAGGCCATTAGTGACATTGACTGAAACATTTACCCTTGGTGAGAAATATCTGGTGTTACAGGAAAAAATTAAAATAATTAAGGAACATTTCAGGAACATGTCAGCTGGATTTCTGCAACCTCATCTGCAGGATGCTCTGCAATCACTTTATTCATGTGTTTACTGATTTCTTCTCATTACTAAAAAAATCTGAGCTAAAAAAATCTGAGCACCTTCTGTTCATTTTATATTTATTCATAACAGATTCACTGTTTTCCTGATATGAATGTTTGCAGCAGTTTATAAAAAGCCATGGCAGCCATTCAGTTAAATTATAGTCCCTTCTCTTAAACTGAATAACCAGTGCACAAATCTCCTAAACATATGGGGACCAGACACTGAGCTCAGAGGCACTAAATAATGAATTGTCAGGCATCCTCTATCTCCTAGGATCACTCTGAAAATTATAAACTGTTATCATTCTGTACAGCTGAACTCCTCATCCAGGACACCACTGGGGACAGCAGCACTGGCTGGTTTTGCACCAATCAAGACATACTCAGCATTTGCAGCACTTGTATCATGCTTTTGTTTTAGCTAGATTTAAGGATTAGCCCTGTTCTCATATTTTTGACAACTTCCTTAAATTGCTTAGTTTCCTATAGTTTACAACCTGTTTATAACCAGCATTGCTAGAGGCAGAACCAAACTCTTGACCTGGACAGCACTGAAGTGCAGAGGATTTGTAACTCAGCAGTTATGAAGGCACTTTGAAATCCAGATGGCAGCGTTTTGTAGTGCCACTTATGGTGTGAGGTTGCAGAGAATAGGCAGCTGAGAGTTTCAGAAACATTGACAGTAAACAAACAAAACTGCTTAGGCGAATGAACCAAAATAAATCTTGATAGTCTGTTTTGACATTTGTTAAGGCAACTTCTTGGGTCCCAGTGGGAAAGCAGAAACAAGGAAATACATATCCTTGAACCTGAAGTTCCAGGCCTTTGCCTCAGTTCTATATCCCAGTTTCAAGGGTTGTTTGCCTGACTTTGAGACCCTTCCAACTCAGAATATTCTGTGATCCTGTGTGTGAATTTGATACATTTCATAGCATATTTTATAAATCATTAATTAGTCTCAGGAAAAACTCTGCAATACAGTATCCATATAGCATATCGCAGTAATCCTTTCAATTTTTTTATTTAGGGCTATAAGAATTTGAAATGCCTTCATTTAAAGGAAAAAAAATGTCAGAATTAAAGCTTCCATTTACCTCTAGGTAAACACAATAATAAAAGAGGTGGCTGGACACAGCATTAAGTATTGCAACTAGCCCATAAGTTCATTTACCATGGATTTCTAAAGTAAAATTGGAAAATATTGATTGGAAAATAGCAAATAAAAAAGCATTGTAGCAGCGACATGTAAAACACAATGATTATTAAAGAAATTAAAATAGAAATAGCTTCTTATTAGTCTCAACATTTACAATATTTACATGTGTGAATTAATACTAATCTTAGTCCACTGCATCTGTTGATGCTGCTTGATGTGCCTGGGTAGTTAAAACCTAAAGGAAGTGACATACAGAGATTTCAATAGCAAATGTTGCTTAAAAGCATTTCAATGGAGATGAAACAAACAAGCAAAGAAATCCAGCTGGGAAATTTCACTGAGTTTCTGAGGTTTCTTTATTTTTTTTACATTCTTTTCTTTGGCGAAACTAACAACAAATTATTTTGAAAAATAATCATTTTCTCCCTCATTTTCTTGGGCAGATGCCTGACTTACTCACTTTCTATTGTCTGTCATAACACATACAAACACATACAAAATATACATTTAAGTATTAGAGAAAGCCAACACATTTTTCACAAAGGAAGATCAATGAGGTCTCTACCCTCAAGACAGAAAGGCATTGGTTACTCCATTGATATCTGCAAAAGCATAAACTCAACTATTTAATTATTCATTACAACTTACCAGTTTAAACCCAAAATTTCAATATATTTTATTCATCTTCATCATGTTTTGTCCAAAAGCCACAGTAAGCAGGGAAGAGAGGATTAAGAATGCTTTCCAAGGACCATATGATTACCAATGACTCTGACGCAAGACAGGCTCAAAGAAAGAAGAAGAAAAGCCCTCAATAAATTGGTAAATTTGTGCTCCCAGGAGAGAAAGCAAAGTGAAAGTACAAGAGTAGTTTGAGAGGGACGACATGTAAAGACAAGTCTTCATCCTGAGACCATAGTTTTGGGATACATGTCAGGGATCAAGAGTTTACAGAAAAAGGGAAAAACTAAAATTAAGCATTAAAGATGTTAAAGATGATAACCTTGGCAGCAAATACTTAACAGCAAAAATTAGTGAAAGGCATCATTTTGCTAGTTCCAAGAGAATAGTTTCCATTTAACCTAATCAGTTATACTTAGGAAGACATCTGAATTTTCAGCAACCCTAAGAAAACAGCGGGCAAGTACACAACCCTTAATAAAATCACATCCA